>NC_140229.1:8063973-8415262 GCF_951802725.1 Rutilus rutilus
AAGAGTTACCAATTATACTTTGAGATAGACTTTAGTAAGAAATGTGAGAAAATGTTTTGCCAAACTGTTTTTTCAACACTTTTGAGTTACTTGTGCAATGACAGTTTGCCAAAAAAAGTGTATGGATGTATTTAGTAAGTGCTCACGCTAGATGGCAGCAACCAATTAAGTGTGACTAGTGTGAATGATGCAATGTTTCAGAGTGTTTCTGATCTCTCTTTTTTTTAGCATTTCAGTGACACTTTTAGTTTCAGGAAGCCACCTACATTAACTTGCGTCTGTACCAGTAGCTATCAGTATATTAATATGACTGTATATGTAACAGATGAAATTAGTACGATATAAAGAATCTTTTTATTGCATAAAATAATGCATTTGTAATCTCAGTAGTTTGTTTTGTCTAGCATGTGCAAGGCAAAGTTTACATGGTTTACAAGAGCAAAGCTTTACCTCTCTTACCATATTTACAGGATATTTACATGTCATCTTTAATATCTGTATATCTGTAATATCTTCCTCTCACAGTGTCCATGATGTGAGAGTTCAGTGCCATCAGAGGCAAACCCTGGACCAAAACTCCTTAATGCAACAGATCTGAAACACAAAGGCTTCTTTACACAGTCAAAAACTCCATTCAAAATAGGTTGTGGTCAGCGGGTAACAGTTTTTGCACCAACCGGCGGCAGGCGAGGGCAAAAAAAAAAGCATTATGCAGGGCTGTGGTTTATGCTTCTGTTGCAGGTGGGCTGTGAGGGGCCAGCTGGGTCTCTGTGTCCTCTTTACTGTTGTCTGAACAGTCTGATCCGATGTAACAGCCTGAGTCTCTGGGACAGTCATTCAGTTCGACTTTGACTTCTTCAGAGGGAGATTTGGGCTCCTCATTTGTCTCTCCCAAACTCTGATTATTATCTGCATCAGATTAAAAACAAGGCTTTCACAACAAGCTCCGGTCTTGTAGACACACAGACGTAATGATAATGTCATCAGATGATTGTGCATAAACATTCATGCATTACTTGGAAGCATGTTGTTATAACACACAACATACGCAGTGTTTTACTGTGTATTGCAACGTTTGATACAGTTTGTGAGGTGTGGCTATATAAGACGGATACCCACACAAAGTCACTGCTCAACACACTTCCTGTCGGGTCTTTCATCACATGCAGGCAACTGGCCTCAATGACATTCACTTTTTTCCACTAGCATCATTTTTTTTATATATAAAAAAAAAAAACTGAAACCCCTATTCTAGTCATTGTGAACAATTTAAAGATTTTGTTTTTCTATTTACAAATCAATTTATTCATTTTTTTTATTAAAAGTATTTTGTAAATAGTTTATATTATCCATTTAAATTGTCTTATTTACAAATAAATTTTATTCAATTTTTTTATTTAACATTTTTATATTTTATATTATTCATTTAAATAGATTAAAATATTTTATTTAAATATATAAATATATTATTTAAAAACTATTTTCACAAAATGTACTTTTTCTGTGGTTAATTTATTGTGTCATGACATAATAAACAAAACAATTTTATTAAAACATTTTGTTATTTTGTTAAAATATTTACTCAATATTTTGCATTATTCATTTAAATATATTAAATATATATTATTTAATAATATCTTATTTATTTTAATATACAGTAGTTAATTTAAAATATATATTAAATTTTCTTTTAAATGTATTTGATCTTATCCTTTTTTTGTGTTACATTTTTGTCACCACAGTTCTCATACACCGAGTGGAAGAAAGTAGATTTTTATCAGGGGGAAAATGTGTGAAAACTTGAGCTTTCAGCATGTCGCTTTACCATTGCGGCTTTGATGAGGTTTGTTTATGAGCTTCTGAGGAGCTCATCCTACGTCAGCACTTTAACTGTAAGAGCTTTTATATAAAAGTGAAAAGTCAGCAACAATTCTTAGAATTGTTCAATTCTTGATGCAAAGATAGCATCATTTATGTGTATTTTTCTGACATTTTTTGAGAAACATTTTTATGACTTTTGATGACATTTTTGATGACATTTTTATGACTTATGACCACTTACATTCAGGGTCCTGCAGGTTTTCTGCCGCTGCTAGCAGCAGGTGTCTGTGTTCGGGGTCGGTCACATTCAGCTCTAAGAGATGCTGCTCCTTCAAATCCCGAAGATCATCCACCGTCTGATACCCGTTCAACAGCAGAGATGAAATGTGCTCCTGCAGTAACAATTTTGTCTGTTAAAGTACCACCAACTTTCCTAAACTTCAAAGATAATACATAACATCCTGTTTATGAGATCTTTGAAAGAGAATCTAACGAGCTAATGCATGTTTTTGGATATGAATCGTGCAGGTTGATCTTCAGATACAGTATTTAGTTGTACAGTTTAAGCACCTCCAGATTGAGTCTTTCCAGAAATTCCTGAAGGGTTTTGGGTCGAGGTCTTCTGCTCCTCCGGTGAGAGCGAATCCTCGGTTCCGGCACGATTTCCTCCACCAGCACGTCAACGTAGATGAACTTAAAGTTTCCCACTTTACCGTTCAGCATCCCAGTCCAGATTCCCATTGCAGGTTTACTGATGATCTCAATCACATCTCCCACCTTGCAAACGAAAAAGAATACATGTTAGTGGAAAAACATAATGCAAACTATCAATCTGCTGAGTTTGTTTCTGGTCAGCTCAGGGTGTTTTTACCTTGAGTTTTAGAGAGTCTGTGTCATACAGACTGGGAACAAAGTCAGAAATAATTCTAATATGCTGATTTGGTGCTCAAGAAACATTAATATCAATGTGGAAAACAGTTGTATTGCTTAATACTTTTGTGGAAACTATAATGCACGTTTTTCAGGATTCATTGATGAACAGAACGTTCAAAAGAACCATTTATTTGAAACATAAATCATTTGTATTGAGTTAGCACTTCTGAGTTGAGTTTGTTTCTTGTCATCTCAGGTTGGTTTTTACCTTGAGTTTGAGAGACTCTGTGTCATACGGACTGGGAACAAAGTCGGTGTGGACCTTGGCTTTCCCGCAAAACTGTCCTGTATAGGGCACGTCTTCTTCTAAACGCAGGCTGTCCCTGTTACTATAACCCTCAGAGCTGCTGGTGACACCACCTAAAACATCAGGAAATGCAAAAACAACCAGTAAAACACAAACCACATGGCTGAAATGTCAAGAGCACATCTGCGCCAAAATGTCAAATCAGCAAACAGTATGTTTTACTTTTTAAAATGCAAATGGTCCAATAATAAGTGATCTACTAGTTGCAGAAGATCAGCTTACTAGATGAGCTCTGGCCGCTGTGCAAACTGAACAAACTCTCCACCGAGTTACTGGAGTGGTTGCAGCCTTTGGCCATCGTACCGTCCACAACATCGGCCGCCGCAGCTTCATGCTCCTCGCCCTGTGAAAAACATCAACTGCGTTTGTTAGCAGAGAAAGTCTCAGGTAAGAGTCCCGACCAAAAACTGATGCGTGACAGGTCATCAGGTACAAAGTCAGGTCGTGCAAGGCCGCGGGCCGCTCGAGGGAGCAAAGTCTTTAATCCGCGAGAGCTGCAATGCCATTTTTACCTCAGAAGCTGCATGTAATCCACCCACACCAGGTCCTCAGAAGCTCTTTATAGTACAGCAAATCAAGTCTGATTCTTGAACAAGTTTTAAATAAATGAGAAAACTACAGAGACGTTGTGCGTTCTTGTTTTTACTGCTTTAATACCTCAGACTCACACTGTTTACTCAAGATAAATGTAGTAGGACAAACTTTCAAGTTCTGCAAAGAACTTTTACTCTTCACTCTGTCATTTTTTGATGTTATAAAATAGTTTTAAACCCAAACTGACAAAAAAAATGCTACTTTGCACCTACACTATAATTAAGTCTTCTTGATGAGGACATTTTTAGAGGATCTAAGGAAGATTTTCAGAGATAAAAATCTTACAAGTTGGTCTTTTCCTCACATGAAATCTACTGTATGACTCTGAACACTTGGAATATAACATGCATGTCATTCACTGCTTTTATGGTACTTTTTTATGGATCTCAACAGCCCCAGACCCTATTATATAAAAGAGCACTTTGGACATTTTACTAATTATTTGTGCTGAAAAGTTTGTTGAACTACCTAGAAGTCAATTCACTGAACAACCTATGATAAAACATCAAGTTCTCAAAAAGAACTCGAGAACCAAATGCTATAGAAAAAAGTTCTCGATAAGAAGAGCGTTCTTTGCTGAACCTAAAGAACCTTTATTTTTAAGAGTGTAACAACACGGCTGGTAAGCTTTGATTTTGTTTTAAAGGTGCTGAGCAGTCAAGCAAGCGCTCACCGTTTCCTCTGACAGGGCTTTAGTGTATTTCCGGCCCATTTTTTTACGCATGGTCAGCGAGATGTTCTTCATCTTCTTCCCGAGACCTCCTGATTTACTGGGATCCACCTCAGCTGCTTCCACAGGCTACACAGACATGCATCGAGTTCAGTACAAGACCCTTTTTTACAGTTTTTTATATGTGCATAATTAAAAAGAGAAACACTCACCAAACTTTCTCCCTTATCTTCTGCCTTGACCTGGGTGGGCTGCTGTCTGTCAAAAATCCCAAAGCTGGTGGATCGCTGAAACACAATGAATTTCATAGGTTAATGGTGGTCTGTGGCTGTCTTGATTGTGTCTTAGATGATCATATCACAGTCTTATGGTCACAGAAGAGATGGCCAACAAAGTGACAGTTTTTCATAGTTTGCAAACTCATTTGTTAACAGAAAAGGTCAAAACAGAATAACAAACTGTTAAGCGAGCAAACTGTTAGTACTTGCGTAATGTCTCCTTTCACCATATAGATGGACAAACTGTTTGTTTCTGGAAAAAAAAAGGGTTTACCTTGGGTTTGTTCCTTGATTTGTCAGAGACATTGGATGGTTTCCTTTGAAGCATTCTGTCAGTTGTGTCAAATGTTTTTTTCTCTTAAGTTTCCCTGACAGAAAGCAGCTCAACTCTTATTGAAGACACCAGCGCTGGCCTGAAGCAGCTCACACACGCAGTCGAGTCTAAACACACTTCCTCAACCGCACACAGGATGTGAGTGTCTACTCTGACATCTCTAATCAGTGACTTTAAAGCGTCTCTTCAAGAGAAAATAATGTGGGGCTCATTAGCATCAACAGTGTTTCAGAGCACAACACGGAATTATAGATAAGTTAAAGATAGTCTGATGTAATGTGTTTGTGATCTGTATATATAAGAAATCACTGTAACTTAGAGTTAAGGTTATCATCAATTAATTAATATGTACGCTACCATTCAAAAGGGGGTCAGTAAGAAGTCCCTTATGCTCCAGTTGCACTTATTTGATCAAAATACAGTAAAAACAGTAATATTGTGAAATATTATTACAATTTAAAATAACTGTTTTTATTTGAATATATTTAAAAATGTGTTTTATTCCTGTTTTGACTAAGCTGAATTTTCAGCATCATTACTCCAGTCTTCAGTGTCACATGATCTGTCAGAAACCATTCTAATATGCTGATTTAATACTCAAGAAACATTTCAATCAATGTTGAAAACAGTTGTGCTGCTTCATATTTTTGTGGAAACCTTGATACATTTTTTCAGGATTTATTTTGATGAACAGGCCACATTTATTTGTAATAGAAATAGTTTGTAACATTTTAAATGTCTTTAATGTTCCCTTTGATCAATGTACATCCTTGATCAATTAAATTATTAATTTCTAAAAACAAAAATTACCCCAAACTTTTGAACAGTAGTGCATATTACATTAAGAATATATATATATATATTATTTTAAACATAAAATATGTGATATTAAATATTATTGTCACGAACATTCAGTTATTTTGATATTAATTTAATTTTCATGGGCTTCTGGTTTGCTTTCTCAGTCACATGTTCTCCTTTGTTTAGTTTCCCGCCACTTATTTGTTCCTTGCAACTGCTGGTGACAATTACCATTTTAAATTGTGAATTTATTTGTGAAATTTACTAGCAATTTCTGATTAAAAATAGTTTCTACACCATTTTTTCAGTGTACATACTCTAACAGAATTTTTATGATACAGTATATATATCAATTTTATATTGAAAACTGACTCTGGTAGCAGTGTTGCCTTAGTTTTGCTGGATCTTAGCACAGCATTTGACACGATTGACCATACTATCCTCATTGAACATCTAACGCAGCATGTGGGCATCCAATAACTACCCTAAGTTGGTTTGCCTCTTATCCTCAAAATAGAACCTTTTCTGTTAAAATTGGATATTTCTTGTCATCTATTGCTTCTATTACCTTTGGGGTCCCTCAAGGTTATATTTTGGGACCAGTGTTATTTTATTATATTTATATACCAGAGATATATGCTTCCCTCTTGGCTCTATTTTTAAGAAATACAGTATTTTGTATAATTTTTATGCTGATGACACAGCAAGTATTTGCCTATAAAGTCTAGAGATGATAAATCCATTCAATTCCTTTTTGAATGTCTAAAAACCGTAAAATGCTGGATGAATAATAACTTTCTCCAGTTAAATGAGAAAAAGACCCTAGTAGCTGTGCAAATAACGAGTCTAGGGCCTCTGTTTGCCATCCAATCTGCATACTTAGGTCATTAATCTGGGATTTATTTTTGACACAGAGTTAAAGTTTAACAGACAAATCAATTCAGTTGTGAAGAATAGTTTCCTTCAACTGTGAAAAATTGCTATTAATCTGTCTTATCTTTCAGTGATCTGGAGAGAGTAATCCATGCTTTTATTTCTTCACGTCTTGATTACTGCAATGCTTTGTACCCGGGTGTAAGTCAGTCCTCGCTGTCACGTCTTCAGCAGTTACAAAATGCGGCTGCAAGGTTATTGACAAACACAAGAAAGAGGGATCATGTATCCCTTATTCTGGCTACCAGTTCATTTTAGGATGAAGTACAAGGTACTTTTGTATACTTTTAAAGCCCTGCACGCACGGACTGGCACCAAAATCTATCAGATCCTCTACCGTTGTAAACATGTTTAAAACCTGTCTTAAGACGTATTTGTTTGATGAGGCTTTTGCTACTTTGTAAGGACCATTAGATTTGGATTAGATGCATTTATATATTTTTTCTCCTCTTTTTTTCTCTCTCTTTTATTTCTTTTCATCCCTTCCTTTATATGTATTTTATTGTATTTTATCTTATCTCTTTGAAATTGTACAGCACTTTGCTACACTCAGTGTATTGATTGATTGATTGATTGATTGATTGACACAGTTAGTTAAACACACTCCCTGTTTTGCACCTCCCCGCTGAAACACATCTGAAACACCAGCATTTTGTGTTCTGAATGCTGGTCTCCAGCATTCTATTCTGTTCTTTTGTATCTTTTCAACCGGAAGTGCAGTTTCTCACCAGGGGGTCCGGCATGTCCAGGTCCATGACGGAGTGGGTGATCCATCTGGCTTGCTGGTCTCTTTTGTAGGGGTCCAATCGGTGAAAGAGCTCCTCGTATTTATCCCAGTCTGTGTCTCTGGGGAGGGTGAAGTTGAAGTTATACATGACCTGTTCAGCCGTTGACCTGTGGCAGGTGTGTGTGGACGTGTCCCACGCTGGAGAATACGCCACGGGACTCCAGTACTCCTGAAAGAGCCCTGGACTCCAGGAACCCTCTGTTTCTGTTGTATCCACATTCTTCTCCTGCAGGGGCTGCTGGGATGGAGGTGGTTGTCTTGTGGGTTTCTTCTCAGCTTTTTTGGTCAGACTGATGCAGGTTATGACAGGACTGTGGTCTTTGCCATTGGATTCTGTCAAATGACCTGAAGGAAGTAACATAGATTATGCAGCTTTCGTATTATTATTTAGTTCACATTAAAAATAAAATGTGTTTAGGTTTCTCACCACCTCACCATCAACTGTGTTGTTCCTTGACTCCTCTGTGACACTTTGACCCCCCTTTTTCACTCCTACCAGTTTCTGGATTTTCTTCAGCTTTCCTTGCGTCTCATCCTCGCCCTCTGACCTTCTGGTCTGAAATAAAGTGACATTGGGTGATTACAGCACGTGTGGGAGATCAGAGATGCTCTTTACAGTTGACCTCCCTCAATCTGCCTCAAGATCAACACACATGAAATTCCATAAACTGCAGGGACTTCTGGGTAATACTAACGCTCTGCCCTCAGGCTCTGACCTTATTAGAAGCCTTTCACAGATGTGCGTTTACTGACATGTCATTTGAGTTCCTCATAATCTGACCTCTATTTCTATGTAAAACATTTTATTTCTTCCAAGCTAACAAATATATAGGTTACACTTAATTTTAAGGTGGCATAGTTACATTGTACAAATAAGCACTGAGTAATATTAATTAACTACATGTACTTGCTATAGAGTTACAGTTAGGGTTTGTTACTTGTAATTATGCATAATCTACTGTTATTACTATAGTAAGTACATGTAGTAACATGTAACTTTATCACCTTACAATTAAGTGTTACCAAAATATATTCTAAGAATGTTTTCTGGACGTTCAAAACGTCCAGTTTTTTTATTTTATTTTATTGGTTATGCAAACATTAAAGGGAACATTCCATTTTATAATTTTGCAAACATTACATGGGAACGTTACTTTTGAATGTTCTCTGAATGTTCTGAAACAAGTTACTACAGTTAAAAAATGTTAGACGAACATCCAACTAAAATGTTTCAGAAAAAATGTTCCATGAACGTTTTAAAAACATTAGTAAAGACCAGGTAACTATGAACGAACATTTTATTAACGTTACTGAAAGAACGTTTGTTCGTAACTTTAAGAGAACCTTACTAGAACGTTAGCCAAAGTTCTGAGAATGTTCCTTGTTAGCTGGGTTCATCCTTTTTTTTTTATTCTAATTACAGTTTGATTATTTTTACATAATGTCAGAGGCCATAAGCAGGCCCAAGCAATGTCTATGCCCACAGATTTCTACATATCCTTCACATCTTATGTGTTTTTTTATTAAATATTTTGTAGGGATGCACATTATATCAGTACCATATCAGTTATCAGTCTTTGTACTGGTCGATTATGAATATTAATTGTGCATGCTCATTTCCCCTATTTTTACATTTAGATTACCTTTGCCGTTATCTAATGCTCACCTAAAGTTCTAAATAATACTGTACATTATAATGTTGTGATCCTAAAGGTTGCATTTAAAATGATTAATTTTAGTTTTTAGTGTTTTATTTTAAATTTATTTCAACAAAATAGTATATAATTATAATATTGGCCACTTTTTTTATTGATCAGTTTTCTGCCATAAAATAAATATTTAGCAGCTTATCATATTGTGCGTAATTTTATTATTGGTGCATCTATAATATTTTGGTTCATTTGACTTAAGTAGTACTCTAAGCTTTATATTACCATGTTTAAATCATTATGCATTATTTTGCGTATTTTTCCTCAAAATTAGAATGGAAAATATAAAAAGTCTGGGTCGAACCATATGTGAAGGCAGTGAAAATAATTCATAAAAGACATTTTGTTCACAACAAAGTGCAATGACAAGTTCAAGGTTCGAAGCAGTTGTCAAGAGAAGAAACTCACCAAGTCTTGCTGTCTGCCTTCAAAGTTTTCTCTATTGGGATTCCAGGCTTCAAAATTCACACCCTGTGAATAAAAACACCAATGCTGAATTCATTTGAGAGTGATGTCTTAATGTAAAAATCTCAGGTCTGACATTGAAAGAATGATAAAAGTGCAGTATTACACAGATGAATGACTCGCATTAGTGTAATGGAGAATTTAATCACAGAGGAATTTATCCTGTATTATCAAGAGACACATTTTCTGGATGCCACTCTTAAATTAATATTTGATGTTTTTACACATGAAAGTGATTTTGTGGGATATTTTTTCTGTGTTGCTGCTGTGATTTACCTGGACCGAAGGATTTTTAACAGTTTTCTCCGAATTCCCCCGCTCCTCTTTCCCTTCTCTAGTGAGTTTTGACCGCTGGTGATCTTTGACCGTCTCTAGATTAAAATACAACACAATTTAGCTCAAGCCCTGGATTTATGACAATTCAGACTTTAGATTTAGATGGAAACTTGTGAAGTCTGGGAAAGAGAGTGTGACCCTGATCACATTTTATCTGACTGTCAGTGAATCAGTCTGAGCCCAAATCAAATCCTCTGTTTCACATGGGCTTTTGGAATTGCTTTGTGTCGTCACTGATCTAATCCACTAAGACTGTTTGACACACACGACTTTCTCTGACCCCTAGCCCACCCTACTTCCTCGGCTAACACACACACTCACTCACTCACACACACGCTGCAGCATCTTTAGACCTCTTACCTGAGTTCAAATGGCTCTTGCCGTGTACAAAGTCATCTTTTTTCCTGGTGGACGGCCAGTGCGCATCAGACTCTGTATGATCTGTCAAAGATAATAACGAGTTATTTTAAGAGCGAAACATGGAAGGCAAATGAAATAGTGTTATCGAGAGACGCTGCGGCCAAGTAGGTCAGGTCGTTTGGTTAACAGTGCTCAAAAATATACGGCAGAAAAGCTTTGCTGGAATTCAGTGGGTCAAACGCAAAAATCAGTTCTTTTTTTCTTTTTTTTTTCAATCCTTAATCCTGAAACAAAGCAAAAATTCAGACAAAGATAAAGCTTAATGCAACGGATCCAGACAGATGAAGTTCTGGATGAAATAACTGACCCTCAAATTATGAATTTGACAGACTTTTAAACTCTATTACACTTTGTTCTCTGACCAGCAGTATTATTAGTACTGTAGTATTAGTCATGTGGTTTACGTTAGATTATACTGAAGTTCTTAATGAACTGTGAGTGAAATCAGCAAGGAATTCTGGGTATACATTCAATTTTAAAACAAGTAAACAGACCTGTAGTCTCATCTTCAGATGTCGATAGTATTTGGGACCTGTTATGTGAATAAAAAAATGCATATGATTAATAAATAAATATTGTACATATATATATATATATATATAATAACACAACAACAATACAGCAAGATGTATATTATACACCTTTCTTTTAATTCCCTGGCTGCATTGTTGTAATTTAGTTTGAAGCATTAAAAAAAACTAAGCAATAATAATTATGCAAAATAATATACTATATAATGTTATACATTTTTCACAATATATTTTTAGATATTTATTTTATTGATAAATGATGTTTATTTTTAGTTTAGAAAACTTTGTTGTAGTAGCCTAGGCCTTCGTTTCATTTAGAGTGCTCGTGAGAGGAGAGTTCAAATCCCGAACTTATTGTTTTTATGGTCAACGAACATAATCGTAACTCATATTATCAAGTTAATGTTTGGAAGGCTGCCATCAGGAAAAACAGCAGATACCGAAATAAAAACAGGCTATAGAATTGTTACTCGCCAGTTCAAGTTAATAAATCATAGAATCAACTGGTGCTTTTTTCAGAGCTCAAGAAGACAGTGACACTACAGGCTGTATTACATTACTTATTCTGATCAAAACTACATTAAGGCAGATCATGACCAGTATGTGATGCTGTAACAGGGACAAATGTGACCTTTAAACAGGTGGGTTAGAACAGTAACTAAATCCCTCACACTTGTCTCAATTAATATAATCCTAATCCATCTCTCTCTCTCATGAAACACAGCATACAGTACGTCATGATCTAATTGGTGGCCCTGGCCACACTGACAGTAAATATGTTAATGATATCATTCCCATAACAGATGTATTGTTTTGAGAAATGCATTAATATCAATTGTATTACTTGGTTGGAAGTAATTAAACTTCCCATAACTTTGAAATTATTTCCATTTTCTATAAACAATATACTATTTTTTCAATAAATCAAAAAGGAAAATTTTCACAGGTCTTGAAGTATCATTAACAGCCCAAAAAATCCAGTACTCACTTTCTCTTTGCCTTTTCCAAAGTCTTATTTTCCTGAGTCTTCCTTGTGTGAGTCTCTGGAAGCTTCTGAAATGAGAGACAAGAACATATTTAGTGTCTGTCTTCATTTTGATTCAGATTTGGTCATATACTTCAAATGTGCATCAGCTCTTGTCTGGATAAAAAGTATGGGGGGAAAAAGCCGGGATTTTGGCAATTTCCTAATGAGTGTGACCTGCCTTACCCCACACATGTCACTCACAGATTAATCAGCGGTTATACAGGTGGCAGCACTTTTGCTTATTAATATTGTCCTCAATGTCACATTCAACATAACTGTAGTTCAGAGTCTCATGAAATAGCATGTGAATTCCCTTGCGATTCTAGGCACGTGCGGATGAACCCACCATGGCGATGCAGGGCTCGGATCCACTCCACACGCCCATGTTCTTCGCAGAGTTTGGGCTGGGTGGCCCTCTCCGAAATGAGTCTTGACTGCTCAGGCCAATCTGGGCCGGTTCGTACAGGCTGTCAGTTGAGCCATCCTGGACCAAACACAGAATAAGAATAGTAAGAAAGACACTTAATATAAGAAATAAGAGCCTTGCTAGCTACTAACATGAATCACTGTGGTAATGAGTGGAAATACCTCCAAAATGTAAAAAAAGAAATTGACCTTTAAAACAGTCACTAAGGTTAAGGATGTAAAATATGACAGGTAAAAGGTGATGAATCATTATTCTTATTGGAAGAAGAGACATTGTTATCTATCTGAGCAAAAATCTATTCTTGTAGTTTGTTATGTTTTCCTCTATTTTTATATTATTCCTTAATTGATAATATTTTTAATTTGTATTCACAAGTTTTTACTGGTTGATTGTATTTATTGATTAATTGATTGAAAGATTGATTGTATTGAATCATATACTGTAAGTATATATAGGCCTACACCTGTATATAATTTTTACAAACACACACACACACACACACAGCCTAACCCTAAACCTACCCATCAGAGAAAACTTTCTCCACTTTTACATTTTCAAAAACATAATTTAGTGATTTATAAGCTGTTTTCCTCATGGGGACAAAAAAATGTCCGCACACGGAGAAGGATTTCGGATATTACCATCTTTGTGGAGACATTTTGTCCTCTTAATGTATTGGGGTTTACACATGGTGCACACATGGCTTTCCTGAGGTGACATATTGTTTCAGCCGTTTTATCGACGTCTTTCTTCGGTTGAAACACTGGTTGAACGATTACATGAGACGTGATACATTTCAGTAAGTTGTACTGTTTCTTTCAACATTCCTTCTGATGTTTTTTCATGTTTATTTCGTGCGGTAACTAATAGTACAGAGTAAGAGATCGCTCACATCACATCCCGCTTGAACTGACTGAGTCACAACAGCGATTTGTCACGCCACATTTAAGAGCGCCAAAACCACAGTTGATTATGGTTTGAATTTCGTTGTAAAATTGACAGAATCTAAAAGCTGAGACTTTGTTACATAAAGAAACCTACTCTTGGTCTTGTCTGTCGGCGCGTTCATGATGTCCTATTGTCCTTGATGTACTTTTTACTGAGTGAGTAAATGGACGTGTGGGCCGAGAAAAGTTTCATTTTATTAGTTTTATTAGTTTTTATTTTATTTTATGAATGTATATATACATGTATATTTTATGAATTCATGTATACAGCCTGTATATATAATTATTTATTTAGGCCTATCTATAATTATCTGACTATTCATTTAATTATATTAAAAAAAACAATTGTTAAATTAATAATGGTTTTTACTTTATACTCCAAAAAAGTACCATTGTAAATAGTAATATATTTATATACTTTTTAAACATTATTATTATTAATATTATTATTAGACATATATAACTTTATAATATATATTTCTATAGTTTTCTTTTTATTTTATAACATTTTTACAATATGGCTGCCTTTAAACAATTTTCAAGATGCAGATGTGTGGCTAAAAGTCTTGCTCCATGATTTTTAGATCTGCACTCTGAAAACGAAGTCTGGATTGTCCAGAGACTTCTCTCACACATGTTCAGGAGCTGCAGGCTGTTGTTGGATGGATGTATCTGGATTCAGGGGATGCAGTGTCAGCTCAGGACCTTCAGAGCTGTAGTATTCCTGATCCATGAATAGGACATTTTCCTCTCTGCTGATCCGTGATCTGCTGTAAGAAGCTCTCTGTCTCACGGTAATCCTCACCTCCGCTCAACATGCCCAATTCCAGCCAAATCAATCCCACTTTCTCTAGCCTTAAGACAATATCATGATATCTACGTCTAAAACGAGCATTTTAGCAACGTTATCTGGGAAATATTGGTTTACGTAGTATGAAGTATGAAGTTTACATACGAAGTATGTTGGAAAATCAACTCTTGAATATACTAAAGCTGTCATACAAACGTACAAGTACCATACAGCTCATGTTAAACCAAAAGCAATGGTTATACTCAATGATCTAATCTTGTTATTTTACCGGCAGAGACGCAGATAATCAACTAAATCTGATATGGCATACAATGTCAGCGTGAATCAGTTCAGATCATGAGATGTCAACCTCTCATTTCTGTTAATCTTCTAGAATATCTGATGAATCACTCCTGATAAAAAAAAAAGGAAACTGAGTCTATATCCTGCTGTCAGTATAAATGAGCAAACAAGGAAGCGTTCTCTTACCAGAGTGAAGCAGAAGAGGTTCATTGTCCAAGTTTTCGTCTGTGTCCTTACAGTTTCACACACTTTTATCGGAGAGGGGCATATGTGTGTAAGTGTGTGTGTGTGTGTGTGTGTGTGTGTGTGTGTGTGTGAGCTCCCGCACACAGACCGCTGGGATTGAGTGGCTGTTCGGCTGTCTGTGGCTTGACAGATTATTGCAAGTTGAAAATCCCTCCCATAATCCAATAGCGGCAGTGGCCGTCACTGTGCCCGTCCCTGCCTGTTAATGAGCTGCAAATACCCACCACCTTCCTTCACAAAAACAAATGTGCTGTCCACGTGCCATCAGCAGGAGACAGGAGGACACATGACATGATTTCAGTTTAGTTTTTTGTTTTATTAATCAAGTAATGAAAAGAGAGAACAAAGTTTAAGAGGGAATTTGGTCTACAAAAAAAGTATTTTGACATTCCATGGTGCTAAATTATGTATCATGGTTTTTACTTTTATATTCTAAACAACTTAAAAGTACCAAAAACAAGATATCATGGTAAAAAGTACCCAAAAAATGGAATACTGGTACCATAACATGACCCTAACATTATGGTAATACCGTGGTATTCGACTGCCTTCGACCCTTGTTGTTTTAATTGCAAGACTTTAGTTGGTCAGGATTAGACCAATGACCAGCAGCTCTATTTTTGACCATGGATGGACTTAAAGTGCTTTTCTTATGCTCATCCTGGAGAAGTTTCAAGGTTAGTCGGTCACAGAAATTCTGTTCAGAATGAAATAGAGAAAGTGAGCGGCTAAAGATTATTTTGAACTGGAATTGTTTCCTGGACATGCAGGTTTTGAACTGGTACTTAAAATATGTACAATATGAACATGTAATCTCCGGACACATGAGAACTTGATTGGCCACAGACAAAAACAGCTGAGGCTGAAAGACAGTTTCCTGCTTGAGTGTGAACAAGGTCAGAGAGGTGTTTGTGGTAAATATGCCTTTTCATGGGTTGTTGAGTCCCAGAATAGTGTTGTTGACAGTTCATTGGATTTATCATATGTTTGCGCCCTCTTCTGGTTGAAGGGTAAATAAAATAAAATAAAATAATATTATTTTATTAAATAAATAAAAATAATTTAATTACATTTTATGTATGTATTTATGAAGGTTATTTAGAGGTTACAAAGTAAAATAAAATATATGAATACAAAAATCTAATTAATACCAGCAGTTATTACTGTAAAATCATAATACTCTAGTAGTAGCCTACATGATCTCTTCCTGTTCTAAGGAGATTTTTATCCCATAGGCCAGACTTTCCATTTGAAAATGTATCATTAGAATTTAATTAAATATATGTATGTATATATATGTTTTTTTTAAACATAAAAAACATGACATTTACTGCGTTTAAACCCATAAATAAACGAAACCATTTAGTGTTTATTGTGTGAAAATCAGTTAAATAAATTACGACTGTAGTGTACTATATCAAATGTGACGTCGTTGCTCGAGCGACCAACTATTTTGCCTCAGTAGCATAAAGCTTTTTTGAAGATCCCAAAATGAAATGTGCAACAACTGGGGGGTGATTAAGGTAGGCTAAATGTCACCTTTGAATAGAATATTATAATGTAATTTTGTCAAGTTACACAAAAAGTGTGAAAATATTACTGAGCTGTGTTTGTTTAGGATAAATAAAATGCTAGCTATGAACTTAGCCATAGACAGACACATGAATCTGCCGTTTTTTTTTCCGCAAAATGCTTCAAATGTTATTTACCATAGATATCAATGTTATTTCCAGTTATTTCCACCACAGAATGTTGTGTTTTTGGCGGAAACTCTGTTTACCATGGTAAATGTTTCGTCCACCGGAGACCAGTGTGGTTCTAATAACGTTTTTTTTTTTTTTTTTCAGGGCTTAGCCTTTCAAATTCTTTGCAAATCAAAATATTCATCCAACAAGCAGCAAATTGTACACCAGCACATGCAAAACTGGCAGCATTAAAAGTTGAGGAACATGTTCGTTTATCTAGCTTGTTTTTTATACTCTTCTTCCCCACTTGAGGTCGTTGTTGCTCCAACTATAATTTTAACGTCGGACCACAACCACTGTTTTCAAAGTTTTGCATGTGTAGCATGTGATTGTTACGTTTTGTCATTGTAATAATTGCTTTTGATAAGTTAGGATAATATAGTGGTACTGGCTTATTAAATTGTTTTTTGGCCATTATTTAGGCAACATGAAAATGAAACCGTAGTAGGCTAAAATATGAGTGAGATGTAAGTAAGATCCCCTGGTCAAATCTCTCCACCAGAGATGATCTGAGAGGAGGCGAGTGAGTGAGACAGGTGAACGAGGGAAGTGGATCTCTGGAGTTTGATAAATGTGAACAGACCCCAGAGCCACAGATGATGTGTAGAGCCGCCACGGCATTGATTTTGTCTGTCCTTGTTCGGAATTCGTAAATTGTTCAGTCTGGCCTTTGCTTTTCACATTAGCCCTAGCCTTGACTCAGATCTGAACCGAGAAGCTTGTTTGTCTCAGATTGTCTCTCTCGGATGATGAAGAGATGTTCACTAGATTTTTTAAATGAAAGGTGATCTAATAACATATATGGTTATGGTTTATCTCTCAGAACCCTGATTTACTTCCCATTTAAAGGGATAGTTCACCTAAAAATTCTGTCATTAATTACTCACCCTCATTTAGTTCCAAACCCGTAAGACATTCGTTCATCTTTGGAACACAAACGAAGATCTTTTTGATGAAATCTTTCTCCGTTGAAAGCTTGAAATCTATATGAATTGAACGGTTTGGCCCAAATTTTCTGAAGAGGCACGATCACTTTATATGATGAACAGATTGAATTTAGGCTTGGCGTGAGAGAACCAATGAGGTTCATTCTTGTTTTACGCATCACGTTTGAGCTTCAACAAGAACCGATGAGGTTTGAGCTTCTGTTTATGTTCGCTGATCAATGTTTATATGTGAATAAAAGCCTAAATGAAATCTGTTCATCATAAAGCGATCGAGTCTCTTCAGAAAATTAGGACTTAACCACAATTCATATGGATTAGTTTTAAAATCTCTTTACAAACTTTTTGAACCGTCAAATTGGTAGTTGCTTAGTTGTCAATGGAGTGACAGAAAGCTCACAAATTTCATAAAAAAGATCTTCATTTGTGTTCTGAAAGTCTTATGGGTTTGGAACGACTTGAGGGTGAGTAATTAATGACAGAATTTTAATTTTTGGATGAAGTATCCCTTTAAGGCCCGTTCACACCAAGAACGACAGCTATACCACACCAGCGAATGATCATCTTCTGTTTATTATAAGCGCACGTTGCAGTAATGTCGTCTGCCATTTCAAAGTCACCATGAAATCAAAATGGACAATTCCTGTTTTTTTAAGGAATATTGCATTATTTATTATACTGTAAATGATTTAGGCTATCCGTGCATCTTTTTTTTTTTAATTCATGTGCCCTCATAATCTTTAATCAAAACAACTTCCCCTTCCTCTTGCAGTGACATCTCTTCTCTGATGATGTGTTTACTGGCGTGAGGGCGTGGCAACCTGTCACTCACATGAGATCGACCAATAGCAAAACACAACCATCCAATCAAATCCTGATAGACAAAATCAAGTCCTATGCTACATTTTGTTTTCTTATTTTAGAACCCATTTCACCCGGAAATACAGTGCGTCACAATAAGGAAGAAAAGACTATCGCAACTTCTGTATTATACCGAATTTAAATGCCACACGCTTAAAAGCAGGATGGATTCTGATTGGCTGTCAATGTTTCTATCTTTCATCAGGGCTGCGTTCAGCCCCGACAAAACGTTGCACAACGTTTTTTAAACAGAAACGGTGATGCGTTGAACACACTGTTCTGATGACGCAAGAGTTGCAACTATGGCAGCTGAGAAGGCCATTCTTTGTGTTCTTTGTTTAGAATTTTCGGAGCCTTGTGAAGTCGGTATAAATATGTGTTTAATACTACAAAATATGTCCGATGGTACAGTTACTGCACATTGCTGCCCAGAACAAAAGAGAACATCCCAATCGATTTGCTGAAACTGAAATGGAAGCACACATCTTACCTAATTCAGACTAAAACACATCTATTTAGCCTCACATACTGACTTTATTTGTAGTTCATACTGTTTTAATACCCTGTATTTTCTTTCTCATTTTTAGGAAAAGCACTTAATTACCATTGTTAATTTCTATACCAATACACTTGCAATGAAGCTAAAAATATAAACAACTACATCATTATGTTGATATCCTATATTTTTTACAATAAAACTTTCGACAAACATGTCTTCTAATATCCTCAGTTTTTGCGTATACCAAGCTGCATCAAACACATTTGTAAATTACTTTCCTTGAACCCATTGTGCGAGTTCACTTTAATACCACGTGCTTTATATACATGTTGCTGCTGATTGGACTGCAGTTCTGACACACCCACCAAACAAGAGAAAACGTATCTCAAACCCCGTTGCACACCGGTGCACGCCGTTTCCAGAAAATATGACGTTCAACCCGGAAACCGTAGCAAAACGTTGCGCACCGTTTTGAACTTGAACATGCCCCATGTGGAAGAAATCGTTCTGAAAGTAATTCCAACAATAATAGGTCCTCTGTGCCATAATCTTTATAATTGTGGTGTGGACTCTGTTTGTTTTTGAACTGTATCTTCAAAAGATATCATTATAGTTATCATCCTTGGTGTGAATGAGCCTTTAGCGTTGTTTTTCCCAGCTGTCAGATCAGTGTCCCGCTGTGATGTGTTTCCTGTCAGCTGTCAGGTAGCTACACCGGTTTTGGCGATTTTTCTTTTTCTTTTAAAAATGACAAATGTTCTTTCATCTTAAAAGTTTTCAGCTCAGGGGTAATGTAAAACAGATGCATGATTCAATACGTAACAGGATTTAACCCAGTCTGTATTTTTTTACCGATGTTTACAGCGCTGTTCTTTTACCCCGTCACACATAATGTACGTCTCCGAGGTGCCTTGGCAGTGTTTAGTCTCTCTGATGAAGGATTACGCAGTCTAGCTGGATCCTGATGGAGCAGAAATGGTTTCGGGAGGAGACACAGACCGCGGTTTGATCTGCACCGGTGTCAAAAAGATTCATGGGCAGGAATGATTCGAGCTGTCGTTCGTGAGCCGGACTGCAGGAGAGAAAGAGAAAACATCAATCCATCACCAATATTTTTGAGGAACAACATCATCTATCACCTCAAGGGCATCACACAGAGTTATTTTCTGGCGGAGGGGAAGATTTAGAGTGTATTGAGGCTTATGTCCTGATAACCCTTCGGGAGGTGAGTAAGGTGAGTGGCATGAGGAGGGGACATCACTCCCTCGGGCACCTCACATGCCTGTGCTGACCTTTGAAACCCTGTGTGCACGGAATCTGAACCCCAGAGGTCGCGACCTCTCGCCCTCCTTTCTGACCTGCTGAATGTTTGACGCCCTTTAGTCAAAAAGTGAAACAGTTTGCCCCTGCGCCGGGCGACCTCTCGCCCTCTCTCGTCCCACTAAGGTATGAGAGCATGCTGACCTCTGTGGCCTTTATTAGCTCGGCCTGTTATTAGTCTCGCAGCACATCAGGCAGAATATTGTTACCTTCATCGCTGCTCTTATCTTGAATTTTAAGTTCTTCAAACACAGACTGACTTAAAATGTTGCAGTCAAAGTCAAGATTCGCTTTTATCAGCAGAGATAAATGAATCCCATGAAGATTCTCCTTGCAGTTAAACTGACCACTTTCTGAGGGTCACCAAACTCTATTTTTCTAAAGTTACTTTATAGGAGGTACACTGAATAATAACTTTGAACCTCTCTGCATACGGGTTGCTGACATAATGGATATATAAACCTTTTTTAACGTCAATTTTTTATTGTTTAACGTCAATTTATGCAATGTGATTCTTTAATGTTTTTTAAAGAAGCCTCTTATGCTCACCAAGACTGCAAAAATACAGTAAAAGCAGAAATATTGTGAAATATTATTACAATTTAAAATAATTGTTTTGTATGTTAATATATTTTAAAAATGTATTTATTTCTGTAATGGCAAAGCTGAATTTTCAGCATCATCACTCCAGTCTTCAGTCACATGATCCTTCAGAAATAATTATGTGATTTGGTTTATATAATGTGATGATTTGGTGCTCAAGAAACTTTTATTATTATTATCAATGCTAAAAACAGTTGTGCTGCTTAATATTTTTGTGGAAACCATGATAGATAAATTTTTTTTTCTTCAGGAATAGAAAAGAAATAGAAAGATCAAAAGAACAGAATTTATTTGAAATATAAATATTTTGTAACATTGCAAATGTCTTTGCTGTCACTTTTGATCAATTTAACGCATCCTTGCTGAATAGAAGTATACATTTCTTTAAAAAATCATCGTTTTTTGGGGGGATTTGACTCAAAACAGAATTTTCAGAACCGTAGGTGCTATACAAACAATAATGCTCTTTTTTATTGAGAACTACTTTCAGTATATGGTATAGCCTATTAGTTGTTATATGGCTCTTTAAAGAGTTGCTGATGTTACATTATAGGTGCTGCAGATTATCATAATGGTTTCTGGGTTCTTTACAGATAATAGGCCTAGATGATATTCTACTGAATTATTATTTTTTAAGGAACTTGGATGTTATTCTTTGGCATCTGACTATAATAAGTTCCAATTTAAAAAAATGGCTTTTACATTGTTTTTTTAGGCTTTGAAGCTGCCTATGCTGGTGTATTTCTTTCTTTTAGCAGATATATACACACTTTTAATTTCTCCTCTAGGTAAACAGATCACAAATATGAATGACTCATCCTGCACTCACTCATTTTGCCTAATCGAATACTCTCAAGAATGAGAATGTCCCTCCCCTTAATACTGCCTCCTTTTGAGTTGTCAATGAAGTGTGTTTTTCTAGGGTAGGTATGTTACACGAACACGTATCAATCACCTTTGTGTGAATCATTTTTTCACAGTAGTGCTAAAAGCCCATGCAGAGCTGACCCATCTGCCTCTTTAGGGACATCATCGACTCGGGTACGTGTAGGCCTCGCGTGTGATTCTCAGAGAGTGCCCTGTGTCTCAGGATGCCATCCGAGTGTGACGTGCATCAGACAGTTGCGGTCGCCATGGTGACTCTGCCACAGGGCGGGACACAAACGTCATTCTACACTCAAATGTCAGTCAACAGTGTCTGGCCTCGGGCCTGCATTCACCCCTCCAATCAAGACAAAGACGGCCAGTTTATGATCAGCATTTCACACTCCATTTCATTTGGAGCTTGTTTTTGTTGTGTTTTATAGGTTTTATGGTGCATTAATAAGTGCAAGTGGTTGAGCTTGATGTTCTTTAGTGTGTTTGCGTGTCCGTGCATGTCCACAGGTTTCTCGCTGCCCTTTCAGTGACCCGTGACCTCCAGCGACCCTGAGCCGTGAGCTGCCCTTTCATTCCCAGCGGGTTGGTGACAGTAAGGCTAATTCCAGAGGGTGCAAGCAGGCGCCGTAAAACTGTTCCCGTTTAATGATGACAAAGCACTTGCAATGCTTGTTCTCTTTTAATTGGTCTATTTTGGCCTGTTGTTTCCCTTTTTACAAGACCGTGTCTGTGTGAGGCCTCAGGCACCTCTAGGGGTGTGTATTTTAAAGACTAAGCACAGGTTCATTTTAAGCAACATCATTATCAGAATAGGTAGATCATATAGTGGAGATTTCACATTGTGTCATTCAAAGACATTAGGCTTTTTTTGATAACAATTAACATCGTGTGTTTATATATATTTATATATATGGGTCATGGGTGTTATATACACCTTTTAATCAGAGAACCACTGAATATTGCTGTGAAACTAAGAAGTCTCATCAAGGGAGCTATTGTGACAAAATGTAATAAGGCGAACATTTCCCCAGATGCAGGAACATCTAAACAGAGGCCTGTTCCTGTGAAGCCTGGCAGAAATTAAGACTCGTCAGTCAGAGGGGAGGTGAATATCCAAACCCTCAGCAAAAGACCGCTAGCTGTAACACAATATGGAACACAGTCTTAATTCCCACTGCGTGCATTATTGTGCTGGTACTTGTGATTTCTCTACGGTCGGCTGCAGTTGTCTGCATGTATACTTTAATGGGATTGAATGTTAAACCTGTTTTCTGGTCAACACAGACCCATTCTTTTTTAGAATCTGGAAAGCTAGCGGAAAAGGGTCTTAGCGGCGGCGATGTGGGAATTCTATGTTGATTCTCAAGTTATTCATTTTACTTGTGTTTATTCTATAGTGTGACTGTGGTACTGAGACGCTTGCAAGAAGCTCCTTACTCTCAGCAAACGAGAACACACTGCTTACACTAGTTCAGTGTGAGAATTAAGTTTTGGAAGCTTTTGATTCCTTCTTTTGTATCCTCCAGGGAATGTTTGTTTTTTATGTTTTTGTTCCAGAGGGAAGAGAGTAGGCCTGACTTTCATAAGATTTTTTCTTTTTTTTTGGTCTATGATGTCCAGATGGATGGTGTTTTCCTTTAGGGATGGGTAAGGTGGAGTTTAATTAGACTAGTCTCTCAATTAATAAGGTCAACTAGTTTTTCTAGATTATACTTTTTTTTAAATATCAGCATGCTGACAGCATTTCTATTGTGTTTGTCATTTAATTCACAGTGACAGTTAATAAAACATTTTAACTTTAAGAGCTCTAAAAATACATACATTTTCATTTCCATAGACCCATAGGAGTTCACATTTTTATGATTATAATTTTTAATGATTTTAATAAACATTAATATCATCCTATATCATACCCCTGATTCTACCGATTAAATGTTTGTGGTTGGTAAGATTTTTTAATGTTTTCTATTTTGTATATTTTAAAACGTAATTTTCCTGTAAAATCATTAATCCAGTCTTCAGTGTCACATGATCCTTTAGAAATCGTTCTAAAAAAACGAAAAGCACATTTCTTATTATTATCAATGTTGAAAACAGTTGTGCTGCTTAATATTTTGAGTGGAAACCATGATCATTTTTCAGGATTCTTTGAATAGAAGAAACAACATTTGTTTGAAATATAAATCGCTTGTAACATTATAAATGTTATTCTCACTTTTGATGAATTTAATGAATCCTTGCTGAATAAAAGTATCAGTTTCTTAAAAAAAAAAAAAAAAAAAGTTTTACGTTTACTTCCTTCCTTGAATTCAAATTGAATTACAACTGAATTGGATTTTAAAAGACATTTCATTCTGGTGTCCCATGACCAACAAGAATATTTGTTGAGGAACGTGTTTTACTTGACAAAGTCCCAGTCACTGGAGGGACGACTGTGGGGAGTAAATGCCGGAGGTTGTGGTGCATCAGGAGACGTCTTATCCTTCCAACACCTCATAAAATTCTATACTTCCTGAACCTCCACTGGTTTTTCCACTTCAGTTGGTGCAAGCAGACGAAGCGAGAAGGATTGTAAAAGCATGTTCCGGTCTTAGTTAAGATGTCAATGGTGTGTGTGCTTTCTCAAGGTCAACACACCCTAATAAGAATTCACTAGGGACCACTGTTATTATCAGCAAGCAACAAAATGGCTGAGGTAAAAAAAAAAAAAGTAATTATTCACAGGCATGCGATAGATAAAGGCTCTCATTGCTTCTCAACGAAAGGATAGTTTTAGAAGGTGTTGATTTCCCAAAATGCCTCTTTTTGTTACCTTCAAGAGTTAATTGTGCTCTACGCTGTTGGATATCTACCGCTAGTTAAAAATCATGACATACCCTTCAGACATAACAAGCTCCACTATGAGTTTCTGGGCTACGTCCAAGTTAAATGCCCTCTGCGGAATCCTTGATAACTTAAAAAATCAGCCGATCGGGCCTTGGACTGTAAAACTGCAGCCATCGCTCTGTGTCTGATGTGGAGGTCAGTGCCAGCAAAGCCAAAAGGGCACATCAATTTTTACAGCCCTCCTGAGGATGGGCAGGTTTCGGTCTCTCTCTCTCTCACCTTTCCGTGCGGGGTGAGCGGATGTTCATTGTTTCTCAAGGCTGTTATTTGTATGATGTCTGACGAAGCATGAGAACAGGGCAGAAGGACTATCTGAACCTGAACATGATGGCGATGGATGAATGGCAATGCAACTATTTACTTTATGGATGTCGTTATGACTTTGGCCAGTAAATACACTATGTACATAAAGTGCAGAAGTCTGTTTCAGTGTCAAACGTCACATTATAAATATATATACAGTATATATATATAGCATATTCAAAATGCTTAAAAATGTAATCACAACTGAAATGTGGACACCTTGTGTACTGTTAGTGAAGCTCCATTTGATTATCAGACATTATCAGACGCTATTGGTTGGTGTCCTACTTTCCAGCGTAGGAGTTTTGCAAACTCAGCCAGTGCCAGCCAATCCTTCAGCTTTCTTTTTGGCAGCACAAGGACAAAACGATGGCTTAGACAGCTTCAGGGGACAGCAGAGCCGGAGAGAGATAAGAGAACAAAAACAAACAGAGCTGAGGAAGAGGAGGGAGGGGGGGGGGGGGGGGGGGGGACGAGAGGACGACGATGAAGAAGAAGAAGGAGAGAAAGTTGTCAGGGATCAGGGTGACCCTGAGCCGCACAGAGTCATCTCCTGCCAAAATGTAGAGAAAGGAAACCAGGCCACCTTGTAATGTTTGCACACGGCAGTCGGGCAGGATGTCAATTCTAGTGGCGAACACGGACGTGCTCATGTTCTGAAGGGATGTCTTTGAAAAAGCTGATACTCAACCTAAATTTCCTTTAAACAGAGAATAAATATGTATTTTACCTGAAATTTTTGCTTGTGTTAGGCTTTAGAGCTTCAAATGGTTCCTCAAAAAGATGTCATGTCCGCCCTTGGTCACCATTCACTTTCATTGTATAGAAGAGCAGCAACATTAAAGGGATAGCTCAACCAAAAATGTAAATTCTGTCATTATTTACTCGTCCTCATGTTGTTTCAAACCCGTAAGGCTTTTGTTTATCTGCTGAACACAAGTGAAGATCTTTTTGATTAAATCTGAGAGCTTTCTGTCCCTCCATTGACGAAACTACTTTGACACTTCAAAAAAGATCACAAAGAGATCGTAAAACTGACCAAATGAATTGAGTGGTTTAGTCCAATTTTCATGAAGAGACTCGATCGCTTTATATGATGAACAGATTGAGTTTAGGCTTTTAATCACATATAAACATTCATCAACTCACACATCAGTTGTGGAAAACTGAAGCTCAAACATGTTCGCCTGACATGCGAGAACCAATGAGGTTCATTCATTCAAGTTTGTAAATGTAGTAGTTTTGCTTGTTTGTAAGACTAGTCACCCTGATGTTCCTTTGTTTGAGAGTCCCTATAATCAGAACAGGTGATGTTTCTGCCAGCTGACTGGTTACAATGGCATCGTTTTCTTAAAAGCAGAGTCCGCTGCCCTCTTCCCGACAGCGTGGATGACCTCTTGCATGGGTCTTTTGTTGGTACAGTGCCTAGAGAATACAGACATTTGCATTTTACAATTGTTTAACAAATAATCCCCCGTGGCAGGCTATTATCCCCCACTGTGACCCCAACACACACGAACACACACACAGCTGTGGTCTGGCACACAGGGGTTTGTTCTCGCGTATGCTGGAGAGAAACCAGAGACATGAGATACATCTGTGAAACTAATTGAAGCATTAATGAGATAGATAGATAGATAGATAGATAGATAGATAGATAGATAGATAGATAGATAGATAGATAGATAGATACTGAGTCAAGGACAGAGTCTTTGCAATGGTTTATGTAAATGAATTGTTTGTCTCATTAAACTTGATTTTACTTGTCTGCTTTCAGTAGATAACTATCAGGTAAATTCAGAGGGCAGTTCAAATGAGACAAGACTTTATTTTCCATAAATCATTAGAGAAAATGTAAATGTTTCATAATGACTCTTCAGAAACTAATGTGTGGTGGTTCTATTAGGAAAACTTTATTGCTCAGCGGTTGCTATGCAAAAGATTTTATTGAAATATCTCATTTTTGATTGCTGGCTTATGGCTTACTGGCAAATTTGAAAAGTTTGTGACATTGTTAAAGGGATAGTTCACCAAAAAAAGAAAGTTCTGTCATCATTTACTCATCCTCAAGTTGTTCCAAACCTGTATGAATTTCTTTCTTCTGCTGAACACAAAAGAAAATGTTTTGAAGAATATGGATAAGAATACTATGGTAAAAATACTATTTATCAACTGTTTGGTTATAGACATTCTTCAAAATATCTTCTTCTGTGTTCAGGAGAAGAAAGAAATTCATACAGGTTTGGAGCAACTTGAGGATGAGTAAATGATGACATAACTTTCTTTTTTGGGTGAACTACTCCTTTAATATGGGATAATGAAAATAATTTTGTTCTCAAAAGAAAAATCTGAAAAGTAGGAGACTGAGACTCAATTTGGTCTCCATTAAATCTCATTGATGTCTGGGAGAAACAGTTGTGATGTAATTGAATTTGTTGATATTTGATAAATTAAATATTATCTGACCTAACACTGTAAAAAGTAAACAGTTGGATCAACTTAAAAAAATTACTTCAATTGGTAACACCTAAAGAAATTAAGTTTTCTCAACTTAAATTATCACGTTTTATCGTGAAAAACGTGATAATTTAAGTTGAGAAAACTTAATTTTTTTAAGTTGATCCAACTGTTCACTTTTCAAATTGGTCTCTTGGTATATGCATGTTTTATGTTATTCTTGATCAGCAATAGTTATTTAACTCTGAAAGTAACATTTTATTTTATTAGGGGTTCAAGCACGAAGTGCTGAAACCCTATTGTTATTGTTAATTTTCCCATGATGCAACATTCAGACATAAAACTGATCGGGCAGACCAAACCGTAAGTCGTAGAGACTTGAAACTTTGGGGGCTGATAGTACTCACACCGCCTACAGCGTCACCAAGGCCCGCCCCGATCGGCCTGACGGGGGCGCTACAGCGGTCAAAAGTACGAAACGGCTCATAACTCATCAACCGTGAGGCGTAGGCTCAAGTGTCTTATATCGTTGGATTCCTTGGCTCGAGGCGGACCAGGTGCGTGCCTCGGATTTGCTCGTCACCCTGGGAAAATTTTCGGGTATTTGGGGTTTTTCACAAAACCTACTTTCGCGAACTAGTCCTAGGTTTTTGGCCCGACCGGAACCAAACCAGTGCAGCAAGATTCTCTGGAGTCCGAATGTCAATAATTATCAAAAAAAAGTGAAAATTTGGGCTCACGGTCCCTAAGGGCCGCCAAAACGTTTGAAGTGGGAGGAGCCCATTTTGCTTAATTGGCTATAACTCGTGAACGGAACGCGATTTTTGCACCAAACTCAGCACGCGTATGTACGAGCTCATTCTGTGGTCGCGTGAAAAAGGACGTGGCGACTGGCCACTTGGTGGCGCTATAACTGTTAAAAGGGTGTCAAAATGATGCATTTCTATGGCAAATCCCATGAAATGGCTGAAAGCGGCCATCTTGCTGTCTGATTTGCATACAACCTCACAAAATCGGGCATGCGCATGCGTCACGTGATCCTAAAGAAGCTTGGAAACTTTCACGGACGTCGGGCCATTGGTGGGGCGCTTTAACTGTCATAAAGGTGAGAAGGCCTCTGTATTATCCTATGCAAAATGACATTTAAATGACTGAAAAATGGGGGAAAAAAGAGCAGCACTTCACCAAATTAGCTGAGCACATGCGCCATATTATTCTAAAGAAGCGTGCAAACTTTTATGGAGATCGGGCCATCAGTGGAGGTGTCACAGTTTAAAAGGTAAAAAAAAAATTCACCACATTTCCATGATAAATGAGCTAAAAGGGCAAAAAACATACTTTTTCCTCTCCGAGGCACACGTTAAAAGGCTTGATAAAGTTTTTGGAACGCAGCAGCGCAAGCGGCAAGTGCCTAGACCCTATAGTTTTTTTTTTAGAGGCCTTTTTGTGGCCCTTTTTTAGCCACTTATTAGGGGTTCAAGCACGAAGTGCTGAAACCCTATTGTTATTGTTAATTTTCCCATGATGCAACATTCAGACATAAAACTGATCGGGCAGACCAAACCGTAAGTCGTAGAGACTTGAAACTTTGGGGGCTGATAGTACTCACACCGCCTACAGCGTCACCAAGGCCCGCCCCGATCGGCCTGACGGGGGCGCTACAGCGGTCAAAAGTACGAAACGGCTCATAACTCATCAACCGTGAGGCGTAGGCTCAAGTGTCTTATATCGTTGGATTCCTTGGCTCGAGGCGGACCAGGTGCGTGCCTCGGATTTGCTCGTCACCCTGGGAAAATTTTCGGGTATTTGGGGTTTTTCACAAAACCTACTTTCGCGAACTAGTCCTAGGTTTTTGGCCCGACCGGAACCAAACCAGTGCAGCAAGATTCTCTGGAGTCCGAATGTCAATAATTATCAAAAAAAAGTGAAAATTTGGGCTCACGGTCCCTAAGGGCCGCCAAAACGTTTGAAGTGGGAGGAGCCCATTTTGCTTAATTGGCTATAACTCGTGAACGGAACGAGATTTTTGCACCAAACTCAGCACGCGTATGTACGAGCTCATTCTGTGGTCGCGTGAAAAAGGACGTGGCGACTGGCCACTTGGTGGCGCTATAACTGTTAAAAGGGTGTCAAAATGATGCATTTCTATGGCAAATCCCATGAAATGGCTGAAAGCGGCCATCTTGCTGTCTGATTTGCATACAACCTCACAAAATCGGGCATGCGCATGCGTCACGTGATCCTAAAGAAGCTTGGAAACTTTCACGGACGTCGGGCCATTGGTGGGGCGCTTTAACTGTCATAAAGGTGAGAAGGCCTCTGTATTATCCTATGCAAAATGACATTTAAATGACTGAAAAATGGGGGGAAAAAGAGCAGCACTTCACCAAATTAGCTGAGCACATGCGCCATATTATTCTAAAGAAGCGTGCAAACTTTTATGGAGATCGGGCCATCAGTGGAGGTGTCACAGTTTAAAAGGTAAAAAAAAAATTCACCACATTTCCATGATAAATGAGCTAAAAGGGCAAAAAACATACTTTTTCCTCTCCGAGGCACACGTTAAAAGGCTTGATAAAGTTTTTGGAACGCAGCAGCGCAAGCGGCAAGTGCCTAGACCCTATAGTTTTTTTTTTAGAGGCCTTTTTGTGGCCCTTTTTTAGCCACTTATTAGGGGTTCAAGCACGAAGTGCTGAAACCCTATTGTTATTGTTAATTTTCCCATGATGCAACATTCAGACATAAAACTGATCGGGCAGACCAAACCGTAAGTCGTAGAGACTTGAAACTTTGGGGGCTGATAGTACTCACACCGCCTACAGCGTCACCAAGGCCCGCCCCGATCGGCCTGACGGGGGCGCTACAGCGGTCAAAAGTACGAAACGGCTCATAACTCATCAACCGTGAGGCGTAGGCTCAAGTGTCTTATATCGTTGGATTCCTTGGCTCGAGGCGGACCAGGTGCGTGCCTCGGATTTGCTCGTCACCCTGGGAAAATTTTCGGGTATTTGGGGTTTTTCACAAAACCTACTTTCGCGAACTAGTCCTAGGTTTTTGGCCCGACCGGAACCAAACCAGTGCAGCAAGATTCTCTGGAGTCCGAATGTCAATAATTATCAAAAAAAAGTGAAAATTTGGGCTCACGGTCCCTAAGGGCCGCCAAAACGTTTGAAGTGGGAGGAGCCCATTTTGCTTAATTGGCTATAACTCGTGAACGGAACGAGATTTTTGCACCAAACTCAGCACGCGTATGTACGAGCTCATTCTGTGGTCGCGTGAAAAAGGACGTGGCGACTGGCCACTTGGTGGCGCTATAACTGTTAAAAGGGTGTCAAAATGATGCATTTCTATGGCAAATCCCATGAAATGGCTGAAAGCGGCCATCTTGCTGTCTGATTTGCATACAACCTCACAAAATCGGGCATGCGCATGCGTCACGTGATCCTAAAGAAGCTTGGAAACTTTCACGGACGTCGGGCCATTGGTGGGGCGCTTTAACTGTCATAAAGGTGAGAAGGCCTCTGTATTATCCTATGCAAAATGACATTTAAATGACTGAAAAATGGGGGGAAAAAGAGCAGCACTTCACCAAATTAGCTGAGCACATGCGCCATATTATTCTAAAGAAGCGTGCAAACTTTTATGGAGATCGGGCCATCAGTGGAGGTGTCACAGTTTAAAAGGTAAAAAAAAAATTCACCACATTTCCATGATAAATGAGCTAAAAGGGCAAAAAACATACTTTTTCCTCTCCGAGGCACACGTTAAAAGGCTTGATAAAGTTTTTGGAACGCAGCAGCGCAAGCGGCAAGTGCCTAGACCCTATAGTTTTTTTTTTAGAGGCCTTTTTGTGGCCCTTTTTTAGCCACTTATTAGGGGTTCAAGCACGAAGTGCTGAAACCCTATTGTTATTGTTAATTTTCCCATGATGCAACATTCAGACATAAAACTGATCGGGCAGACCAAACCGTAAGTCGTAGAGACTTGAAACTTTGGGGGCTGATAGTACTCACACCGCCTACAGCGTCACCAAGGCCCGCCCCGATCGGCCTGACGGGGGCGCTACAGCGGTCAAAAGTACGAAACGGCTCATAACTCATCAACCGTGAGGCGTAGGCTCAAGTGTCTTATATCGTTGGATTCCTTGGCTCGAGGCGGACCAGGTGCGTGCCTCGGATTTGCTCGTCACCCGGGAAAATTTTCGGGTATTTGGGGTTTTTCACAAAACCTACTTTCGCGAACTAGTCCTAGGTTTTTGGCCCGACCGGAACCAAACCAGTGCAGCAAGATTCTCTGGAGTCCGAATGTCAATAATTATCAAAAAAAAGTGAAAATTTGGGCTCACGGTCCCTAAGGGCCGCCAAAACGTTTGAAGTGGGAGGAGCCCATTTTGCTTAATTGGCTATAACTCGTGAACGGAACGAGATTTTTGCACCAAACTCAGCACGCGTATGTACGAGCTCATTCTGTGGTCGCGTGAAAAAGGACGTGGCGACTGGCCACTTGGTGGCGCTATAACTGTTAAAAGGGTGTCAAAATGATGCATTTCTATGGCAAATCCCATGAAATGGCTGAAAGCGGCCATCTTGCTGTCTGATTTGCATACAACCTCACAAAATCGGGCATGCGCATGCGTCACGTGATCCTAAAGAAGCTTGGAAACTTTCACGGACGTCGGGCCATTGGTGGGGCGCTTTAACTGTCATAAAGGTGAGAAGGCCTCTGTATTATCCTATGCAAAATGACATTTAAATGACTGAAAAATGGGGGGAAAAAGAGCAGCACTTCACCAAATTAGCTGAGCACATGCGCCATATTATTCTAAAGAAGCGTGCAAACTTTTATGGAGATCGGGCCATCAGTGGAGGTGTCACAGTTTAAAAGGTAAAAAAAAAATTCACCACATTTCCATGATAAATGAGCTAAAAGGGCAAAAAACATACTTTTTCCTCTCCGAGGCACACGTTAAAAGGCTTGATAAAGTTTTTGGAACGCAGCAGCGCAAGCGGCAAGTGCCTAGACCCTATAGTTTTTTTTTTAGAGGCCTTTTTGTGGCCCTTTTTTAGCCACTTATTAGGGGTTCAAGCACGAAGTGCTGAAACCCTATTGTTATTGTTAATTTTCCCATGATGCAACATTCAGACATAAAACTGATCGGGCAGACCAAACCGTAAGTCGTAGAGACTTGAAACTTTGGGGGCTGATAGTACTCACACCGCCTACAGCGTCACCAAGGCCCGCCCCGATCGGCCTGACGGGGGCGCTACAGCGGTCAAAAGTACGAAACGGCTCATAACTCATCAACCGTGAGGCGTAGGCTCAAGTGTCTTATATCGTTGGATTCCTTGGCTCGAGGCGGACCAGGTGCGTGCCTCGGATTTGCTCGCCCTTCAGGCGCCAATTTCGAGTAAATTGCATTTTTTTGAAAAACCTATTTTTGCGAACTTCTTCTAGGTTTTTGGTCCGATCAGAACCAAACCACTGCAAGAATATTGTCTGGAGTCTGACAATCAATAATCATCCAAAAAATTCAAAATTTCAATTAACAATCGATAAGGGGAACCAAAATATTTGATGGCACCAGGGCCACTTTTACTAAAACGGTTATAAATTGTGAACGGAAAGAGATTTTTTTGCTAAACTTGGGATACGTCTTCCTGAGCTCAGTCTGAGATCACTTGAAAAAAAATCGCAATCATTGGCCACTAGGTGGCACTATAAAATGGTTATAACTTGTGAACGGAAAGAGATATTTTCGCAAAACTTGGGACACATGTTCATGAGCTCATTCTGAGGTCACGTGAAAAAAAATCATGACAATTGGCCACTTGGTGGCGCTATAAAATGGTTATAACTTGTGAGCGGAAAGAGATATTTTCGCTAAACTTGGGACACATGTTCATAAGCTCAATCTGAGTTGACATGAAAAAAATCGTGACAATTGGCCACATGGTGGTGCTATAACAGTGAAAAAAATCATGAAAATAGCTATAAGCGCACCCAACCGTTAGTCTACTGAAAATTGGCACGCAGTGTCTTTGTCCAGGGTGCCATGATAGTCTATGAGAACATTGGTGTATCTCAAAACTCAGTATACGTCATTGGCACAATGCCTTGAAGGAGCCTTAGAAGTTTCAAGCCAGTGTTTTTTCACAGGAGTGACCTCCTAAGACTCCTGAATCCTTGCCGATTCCAACAATACCAAACATGCCAGGTTTCGCCTTATGGTTTTTGTAAGTGTCATTTAGAGCTTTAAAAAATTGTGGTTATCTTCAAAGCCGTTAGTCCGATCGAGACAACAACAAAAAAACTAAGGAAATTTGAAAACATAGGTAAATAGCTAAACAATAATGCCAAAATGTCAAAATTATGATAGGAACAAAAAAAACCAAAAAAAAAAATCCAATCATTATCACCCATGGATCATTTTTATGCTCTCATAAATAGAAGTGTCTAAACTTCAATAAAAAAAAATTATATTTACAACAAATTTGACAGACATTCCAAAACTCTGGAATAGTCTTCCTGATACTGTTCGTTGCTCAGACTCGCTCTCCCAGTTTAAAACTAGATTAAAGTCGCATCTCTTTGGCCAGGCATTCATATAATCCCACAGTTCAAACTACAATCCGGCCTCTAGCTCATAAATGCCAGAGGAGAACTGGCCCCCGACTGAGCCTGGGTTCTCCCAAGGTTTTTTTCTCCATTAGGTCACCTGATGGAGTTTTAGGATACCATTAGGTCACTTGATGGAGTTTTTCGCTTCCTTGCCACTGTTGCCTTTGGCTTGCTCAGTTGGGGATATTTTGGGGATGTTTGATTTGGTTTTATCAATCAGTGAATTCCTCTTGAAACAAGCTTTGTTGTATTGTTTTGATTTGATGCTGTGAAGCTGCTTTGATGCAATCTGTATTGTGAGAAGCGCTATACAAATAAACTTGACTTGACTTGACTTGACATGTATGGGCACCTTTCAAGGACACCTAATAAAAGTGGTGGAGATCAGGCAAGACGTGGTGGTGCTATAACTGTCAAAAAAACGTTCCTAAGTAAATTGCCTGTATTGGCTGTAAATGGTATTTTCCATCAATGATATAAGTTTATTAGTTTATTTGGATCCCCATTAGCCACTACCTAGGCAGTGTCTACTCTTCCTGGGGTCCCAACAAGTAAAAAATACAAAACTACATTTAATCAACAACAATAAAAAGTCAAGTCAATGAAACACACTAACCCAAAATTCATTCCAAATATCGAAATCAACAATTTACTATATATTGTGCCATTAAATGTTCCTTTAAATATTTTTTTAAAACTAATTTTTCTTGTAAAAATGTTCCTTTAAATATTTTTTTTTAAACAAATTTTTCTTGTAAAAATGGGTGATATCAATGGTAGGCTAAATGATTCCATATTTTCATTCCTCTATACATTACAGTCCGTTCTTTTCCAGTGGTTTACGAAACAGGAAATAAAAAAAACATCCCTTTTATTCATGCCTGGTGTAAAAATTATGACTAGTACTATTATACAAAAGTTGAGAGTACAGGACATTAGGAACTTTAGACACAGAGATATTTCTTATAAAATAAAGCAGAGAGACAATCCTTGAGAGACCAGTGCATTCTTAGTATATTATCTCTTCTATAACAGTTTAAATTGAGTCGTGTCGCTCTGTTCTGGACAAATTATATTTTTCAATCAGTTCTTTTTTTTTTCCTTTACTTGATGCACTCGATTACACCACTGGGCAATAGCACACGATTCATCCAATCACTGATTGTGCTGCTGTGACTGACACCTCTGAGAGCCAACAGAAGCGGCATATTCATAAGGCCCGCCCACAGGTCGCGCAGGCGCTGCCACTGTCGGCATAAACAGAGAATCAGATGAGAACAGATCAAATGAGACACGGAGCATTTCTCCAGAAACTCCTTGCACTAAATGATAATCATAATCTATCGAGAACTGTGATTGTGTGCACTTGTAAACTTTGGATGCTTCAGCCTGGAGTGTTGTCGTCAGAGAGAGGTGAAGTGGAAATCGGAGTAAAGATTTAGTGGATCCCAGAGCGGTAATCTTTATTGAATAGTCTTTTTTTAATTGAATATGTGATGCAATCTCGTTTTGGTGAGTGACATTTTTTTATCATATGTTATCTTATGAAAGATATGTCAATTTCAGAAATGATTTGATATGAGCTGAGTGTAGGCCGCACAGCGCGAGCTGAACTAATTAGCCGTAGGCTAAAGCTATCACGTATAACAATTGAGCATTGTGTCATGAGTTGAGACAATGGGTCTTATTCATGAAACACGAGCAGAACGAATTTTTGTGTAAATCGTGTGTAAAGTGGTTCTGACGTAAATTTTCGGATTCATTAAAATGTTCGTATTTTCCAAACGTTAGTTGGTACGAAAGAAATCTACACCTGCTCCCAGCCACGCGTAAATAGTGCGCTTAACATCCGAACGTTTTGCTCATTAATAAGGCTGCATTTTAATTCACCTTAATCGGGTACATATTTACACAGCATTTTGAAAAAATATTAGGTAACACTTTACAATACGGGTGCACTAATCTGCATTAATTCATATTTAACTAATGCACAGATAATCATGTGTTAATGTATGACCAGGGCTGGAAATGGGGGGGGACGCGGGGGGACGGAGTGGGGGGAGTGAATTTCGAGGGGGGACGGCGTTCCAGTTGAAAAAAAAAAGGTTATATTATTATTATTATAATTATTTTTTTGTGGACATTGTAACGATTACTATATTTTATCTACAATATAATAGCTACATACACGTAGCACATGATAATAAAAACTTCGAGGGATATTGATATTTATCAATGACATTCTGTAAAATTGGCTGCGCTATGTCGTCTTTTGTTATTGGCCAATGCCTTCAGACTGCAGCCAATGGAAATGCTTCTCTATCAGTGCGCGTCTTTCTTACTACTCACAGAACTTCACAACAGACCGCTTGAGGTAAAAAAAATAATATTGGATGATGAACTGTAATAGTGTTCGAAAATCTGAATAGAAACCGTTACTTTAACAGATGTCATAACAGAAACTTTCATAAGCTGTATTAGCTGAAATGATCCGGTCTAAAATAATAAATAATGGCCATCTTAAAATTAACCGGTTGTTTTGTTCGAAAAGAGCTTTTCGGGTTTCGAAATCGAATTTCCATTACACGTATCGAGTAAAAAAAACAAAAAAAAAAACAACAAGTGACAGATCCAGAAACGCACACTGTAGGCTAATCCAGAAATACATGCGTGAGATGCACAAAACAGGCACGGCGCCAGGATTCCAGTTTTGGATGGGTCAAACCAATTGTGGTAGGCCTTAAATTAAAAACGTTAAATTAAAAACGTTATCCAATCACTGTTTAACCTAAGAAAAATTACTGACTAATATACCTGTTATATTAACTGTGAGTACATAATATAGATTTTAATAGCTTGATGCTCTTTGAATATTTTGTTGCATTGTAAAAAGTTTCGGTGCATAGGACGGACCGATCCACGATCGCTCTCCATGGTTCTGACCAAAGAAGAGCGCTTTGGAATCTCAATTACGCATCGCATCATACCTGGCGTTGTCTCTTAGTGCGCTACGAAGACTCTTGAGGTATAACTTAACTAAAGGTATGCTACCACTAAAGGTATACCATTGCTAGGCGTCTTCAGGGCTATCATCCACTCGCGAGGCAGAGGCGCTGGCGCCCTCCTAGCAACGGCACTGGTCGCGAGACAGATGACATGGATAAGAGTTTTTTTTTTTTTTTTTTGTAGAAAGACTCTTTTTAAAAGATTTTCGTTTAGTATAAATTGTATCTTAATTTTGATCAATGTTTTATCAAACAATTAGGCTACCTGTATTTAATAAATAAGAAACAAATAGCCTATATACAATGTAATAAGATGCCGGCACGATCACTTGCATTTCACGTGAATGGAGGGCACCGAAACTCAACTTGTGCCTCACAGATTTTAGAAATATAGGCTATCTATTATAGAAAGCTTGAAATGTCTACTTTTAAACGAAAATATTCAAAACCAAAAGAAATAGGCTGATTATAAAATCCATATGAAGTGTGCATTTCTCTCTGGCGTTCATGGCGAGTCCGCATCGTCAACTTCATCTTTGCAGCGACACAGAAAACACCAGTTTATTAATAAACAATTAAATGTCTCCTTGCTAATTTAGACACATTCATAATCATTACTTTTACCGGTTCTTTGTGACGCTCATTATCCTGTGTAGGCTATATAGCCCTATTTAAGTAATTAAAATAATATACGATTTGTCCACGAATGGCTTTATGAAAAACTCGACTAGAAATTTTTTTTTAGTCGGAGGCAGCCCATATTCCTCATATTTTCGAGCCAGGCTCAGGCCATTCTGGGTTGAGCGAGCGACCCTGCGGAATGAGCGAGCGGAGCGAATATTCAGAAATGCGCTCTCCGCTCACGAGCTCTGATCGGAACAAACCCGAAACTCTGCTGCACTTGCGCAGAAACATCACAATAGACATAACCAGCTTTTTAAATATGTTTTTAAAACTAAACATTTAGACTATTTTAGCACAATGATGAGCTTATTGCCGAATTTTTATAATTGTTGACAAAATTAGAATATATTATAAGTTTTTTTCTTTTTGAAGAAAGAATGGTGAAGCTGCTCTCTCTTACATAATTTGTTAAAAAAGATAAATCAGCTACATCAAAAACAAAATTGTATTGATATAATAATGATTTTAGAAATGTCTAAACTTAAATCTAAAAGAGATAAAACACATTGAGTAATCCTCCGGAGCCATATATGGTTGTAGGTAAAACTAGTCTTTGATCATAAAAGTTTTTGTTTTGGATGATAATATAATATAATAAAAATACCATAAATTCCCATAAAAGACTGAGTGGCAGCATTTGTTTGAAAAACACACAAAAAGGGAAAGAGCTTTACGATTGACTGCACAATTAGATTTGACAACAAATCTGAAGTATATTCTTTACAGAATGGCGAAAGCTACGCAAATGGATCACTGCAATTCTGAATTCCAGGCAGTGAAAGGTGGATTTGCAGTTATCATTTTGAAAAAAATATGGGTATTTAGGGGTAAATTTATGAAAAACACAACGTTTTGTTTTTATTATTTGCAATAGCCGACCCCAGGGGGTAAAATGAAACATAAAATAAATAATTTATATAATTTAGTTATTATAGATTATAAAGGTTTTTAAACATCTGAAAGGTCATCTAAAGCCATGACCTCTATTTATTTTTAATTTTTTTCAAAATAGAGTCCGCTCAGTGAATTTTGCCCATTTCCACCACTGTGTATGACTCATGTAGAACTAAACCATTAATTAATGATTACTGCATCAGCAACTAATAAAGATTCTAAATGATTAATAGATTAAGTAATATATGAATTGTTATTAATTAAATGTGTCTATGTATTAATTAATTAATAACTTATTTTATTAACTAAAAGTGTAAATGAATGCGTTAATTACCACAGTTGGTCAAAGCAATGTACTTCAACTTCCAGTTGTCTGCTTTAATTAATCATTAACTAATGATTTGCAAATGCATCATTATGTTATGACTTTACTTGTTGAGGCACATGACTATTAACTAATTGTTAAGTAATATGCCATTTATGGGTTTTGACAGTTTGCACATGCAGTGAATGTAATGTTGGTGAATGTGTGTGAAGGATGGGTAAGTTGGGCTACACACAAATATCAGCACACCAGAATCTGAACTCCTGAAGCTGTTACACTGTGTTTAAACTGGACGAGACCAGCTGTCTACACCTGGACATGACAGACCATCACAAGTCCATTTGTCCTTCATAACAGAACTAGCACAAGAGCTCAGAGTACGTCAGTAATAGAGTGTGGCATCGGTTTACTGACTGGGTTTTGTCGTGTAGTGTCTCGACGCATCCAGTGTAGTATCACTGACTATAATGGACGTTCTATTGTCTTTGTCCAGTCTAGACAGTGTTATGAAATAGCAGAGCTCAACCGCATGTGCTCAGTGTATGTTAACCTGACATAGTCCTGTGCCATGAACAACAAAGTTCATCGGACTCAGTGAAATCTTGGTTGTACATGGTTGGAAATTGAAATCCATGGCTTAGTGTGGATGTCCAAACCAAAATGGCATATTACTTAACAATTAGTTAATAGTCATGTGCCTCAACAAGTAAAGTCATAACATAATGATACATTTGCAAATCATTAGTTAATGATTAATTAAAGCAGACAACTGGAAGTTGAAGTACATTGCCTTGACCAATTGTGGTAATTAACGCATTGATTTAGACTTTTAGTTAATAAAATAAGTTATTAATGAATTAATACATTATGACACATTTAATTAATAACAATTCATATATTACTTTATATTAATCATTTAGAATCTTCATGATGCAGTAATCATTAATTAATGGTTTAGTTCTTCATGAGTCATACATTAACACATGATTATCTGTGCATTAGTTAAGCATGAATTAATGGTTATTAGTGCACCCGTATTGTAAAGTGTTACCAAATATTATATATAGTAATTACATACGGTTTTTCTTTTTACTTTTATTACGACAGCCAGTAATTACGAGAGCCATCTGCAAACGGAACAAAAGTCCGCAAGTTTTTTTTATTTTATTTTTTTATTCAAGCTGTTTATTCTTTTACAAGTCCGCAAGTCACAAATAATGCAGTCAAGCTTCATGTCAAACCATTTTCTTTTCACTTCTGGGACTGTTCGATTAACAGATGAAACTCCATTAACTGCATCTATGCTGCCAAGCTTCCTTTTTTTTAGGCCTGATACGCCACTGTGTACGCTTGAAAACAAAATGTGGCGTTTTGAATGAACTTCTGATAATAAACTTCAATTTCTGCATCTGAGAAATTTCTCTTCTTAATTCGTTTTTGAGAAGACAAGTTGAAATCCTTCGTTTGGTGTCATAATATGATGCCCATATAGCCTATAGTTTTCAGTCGGTTTTAATGGGTGGGATTTATGGTAATTTAGAGAATGAGCGTGCACACGCGTCCCATTTACAACTGATTGGAATTCATTAACACACACACACACATTTCACTATCACATCTGACGTTTACGAAGTATTTCTGAATCAGGAGAAGAATTTTCGGGAATGTCGCCTTTACCACTTTAAATCACTCACATATTTACTCGTATATTTACGAATGTTTCATGAATGAGACCCATTGAGTGATTAATGAGTGTCTGTGTTAAATAACTGTCGAAAAGTTCGATTAATGTGTCATTTGAACTGCGCATGTATATGATTTGTTACTGAAATGTTGAATCAGAAATGAATTATTGTACGTTTGCCTTGTGTTTTCCAAGGCTGCGTTTTCTTGTTCTCTGTTTTTTTTCCTATGTGAACGTGATCGGCAAGTGTATCCTGTTTTGTGCCATAAATAATCCTGTGGAGGTGAATCGCCTGCCTATTGAATACAATTAAATATGCACAAATGGCTAGCTGACCAGTGCCCATGGACCGGTTTCCACTTTGAACCATAATTTGAAACCATCAACTGGTAGGATAATGACAATTTTCTTTTGTTTTTCGGACTCACAGGACTTTTAATTTGTGAAATAATTTTTTTTTTTTTTTTACATCTGAAATGGAGAGACTTGAACTGATCGAGAGAAGTCTGAACAACTCTTTAAACTGAATCATTTGATTCACGAACTCTGGTCAGCTACGTCGTTATTCATGTTGTTGAACATACTATTTTACTATACAAAGATAAGGTGGTTAATTGGAAGGAATGATGAATCACATTGTCTTTTGAGTCAGATCCGATATCGGATTACTAGTATTTCTTTCGTCAACAAAAATTATAACTAAATATTGTCGTCAACGAACCACGTGACGAAAACGAGACGCAACGTAAATGCTGGTCATGTGACAATAACTATAATTAAATGTATAATGCAATATTGTTGACGAATAAAAACGAGACTAAATGTGGTTTACAAAATAAAAACTGTTAAAATGTCTCTTCATTTTCGTTGACCAAAACGAGATGAAATGTTATGACGCTATTTCGTCTTGTTTAGTCACATTATTATTATTATTTTGCAGTATTTCTGTTTCCCGTGTCTCACTTCAGGGGCTGCATCAGGGCGCACTGCGCAGACGACGTCACTTCCTCAAGCCCCACTAGCGGCATTATTTAGAAGATGCAGCTGCGGTGAGTTAACGTAAACGACAACAAACAAAGTTAAGTCTGACGCCCGTTTCACACATAGGGCCCGATTTTAACGATCTGAAACGCAAGTATCAAGCGCGAAACGCAAGTAACTTTGTGGCCGGGTCTTGGGCGCTGTTGCTATTATACCGGCGGGATAAATGACTCTTGCGCTCAACGCAAATCTAAAATGGGTTGGTCTGAAGTAGCTTCATTATTCATAGGTGTGGTTTGGGCGTAACGTGAAATAAACCAATCAGAGCGTCATCTCACATTCCCTTTAAGAGCAGACACGCTTATTCTATAGCGGATTCCTATTATAACGGTGGATTTGCCAGACGCGCGCCAGGAGCGGTTCACAGCCGAGGAGACCGACGTTCTCGTCAGGGCCGTAAAACACAGAGAAGTGACATTGGGGATGGAGAAACACACCCAAATTAACTTCGGTTAAACAGGCGTATGATAATTTGGGTAAATGTGTAAACTAGAAGTATGCTTTTATAATTATCTATCTATCTATCTATCTATCTATCTATCTATCTATCTATCTATCTATCTATCTATCGTAATGTATGATTTGCAAAAATGAAAACGGCTGCTTCTGTGTGAGAGAATCAAAGTGTATGCGCGTTGTGCACACGCTACATTGATTATGGCCAAGCATGCGCCCTTAAAATAGCATAAGAATAACATGTGCAACGCGCCACTGACTTTAAACTAGATTTTTTCAGTTAGTGGCGGAATTGTTTTCTAAACGTGCAAAATAACATGAGGGAACGTTTGCGCCGGAACACGCCGCCTCTTTGCGCTGAACCGCCCCCGGGAGCGCAAGTGTATTTCTTAGTTAACCGACGTGCGTCTGTGGAGGGAAAAGTCCGCTGTGCGCGGGTGCAAAATAGGAATGATACATGCGTCGGTGTACAAAGTCAATTGCGCTGGGTGCAAGATAGGGCCCATACTCCGTGTGCAGTGCATATGCGGTGCAGGAGCAGCACTCGCTATAGTGCTTTCACATATGCTGCGTTTGCAGTGCGTAACTGATCCACGGCTGAACCACAAACACATACTCACTATTTTTATTTCAAATCCAGAAGTTATCAAATACTTTTATTTAAAAAAAGTTTTGTCAGCATTACGATTCTCTTTGTACACACATACTCTTTAATGGTCGTAATTCACATTTAAGCACAATTTAAACAATGTATTCAATGCACTACTTCTATCTAGATTTATTAGCAAGTGGTAAAATATTTAGCCATATAGTTATATTAAAATGACAAATATTTTAAATTAAAACTTAAAATTGACAAAAACAACTGACTCTCATGCCTTTTCTTTTGCATTTAAATTAATACAGTAAATCTTGGATGTCAGAAAGAACTTGTTTTTCAACCTCCACGAATGAGACGAGTGTTACTTTTCTGTTCACTATTTTCGCTATTTTTCCATAGTGATACACTATATTGACTGGGTTAAATATAATTGCATTTCTAAAAAGAGACTAAAATACAATTTTCATTGACTAAAACTAGACTAAGGGCGCTTTCACACTTGGTTCGATTGCCTGTTCCTAACCCGAGTTCGATTGCTCCCCCCCTGCCCCCGATGGACTTTTGTTCACATATTATTTGTATCCGAACCGCAGTATGCTTGTGTCATCAAGTTGCAGCTGGTGCGTAATCGTGTTGCTTGGTAACCGCTATGAATGAAAAGGCGTCAAAATGGATAGAATTGCTCGCTTCACATTTGTTCTTTTTTTTTTTTTAACCTTTGGTTTTGTTTTCAAAGAAAAGATCCAGAAAGAGAAACACATTTGTGTTTGTATGCCGCAAAAGTACTAAAATCGTTCCAAAGACAGCGGGCTGTCCGCCGAAGACAATTTTTGCGGAGGCAGCCAGAAATCATCTCTCTGCTTGCAGTGCGTCAATCCCGCTTTTCATCAAGTTAAGTGTATACATGACGAGAATAATTCCTGTTAGTGATCCAGAGCGCGATCCATTTGGACGCCGACAAACTTTATTGCTGCGGATAAAACAATAAACCTCCGCAGAAGCATTCCAGAGGTACTCCGCGAGGAACAAAACATGTTCCAAACATAAAACAGGCTATAACCACCTGACCGTTAGTCCAATTGACTTGAAAATTGGTATGCAGTGTCTTGGTCCAAGGTGCCATGTATGTCTATGAGGACGTTGGCGTATCTCGAAAAACATGGCCGCCATCGACCAATGAAATTTGAGCACCTATTAGACAAGATTAACGGAGGCCAATCGGAACGAAACTCGATGGGCATGTTCGACTCATGGCCCTAGAGGTCTGTAAGAGTTTTGAAAGAAATCAGCCACTAGTTGGCGCTAATGAGTTTTATGGCTCTGTAATAACGTGGTGTAAAACTTAACAACTTTTGATGCTTTTGTGCTTAAAGTCCTTAAAGGCCTTAACTGCTTGAACCCCGATAAATGCTGCTTGCAGCTTTAATTATTATTATTTTTGTGATTTTTCAATTTGATATCTCAGTTGTTTTTTATAGACAGAGCAGTGATCTTAAATAGAGAGAAACAAATGGAAAAAAAGAAGAATTCTGCTTAACTCTAACCCTTGTAATCTCATATGTGTCTCCTTTAACGTTTCAGAGGAGTCAAACTGTACTCTGAGATCTTAATGACACGATCTCCACATTCACACATCCCTGTGCACATTCATTTTAAAACTCTGTACTTTTACTGTATGTCAACAAGTGTCTAATTTGAGACTATTTTTATTCTCTTAATAATTTTAGGAGAAACATCAGACAAAGTTGACTCTTAAAGGGCAACCTCTGAGCGATAAAATTTTCCTCCGGGTGGCCATTAAAGCATCAAGTTTGATCCCAAAGTGGAGATGAGGGGAGGTTTTGTGTATCCATGGGCAGAGTTAATGTGAGTGGTTAATCTGAGTCCGGCTTTCATTAGTTGGACAGTTTTATTGCAGTTGTCTACTCAGCTTCCTGTGTAGTCCCTGCACAGCTGACATTGGGCGGTCCAAGACAGAGACAATCTGAATGCTTTGCATATGAGGGTGTTTGTGTGTGTGGATACTGCTGTTTTTGTGTTTTGCTGTTATTCCCTCAGGGCCACAACAGGCCACAGCTGTACAGAACATTGCCAGTGTTGCATGTTGAGACATTAGAAGTGTGTGTGTGTGTGTGTGTGTGTGTGTAAGTTCACTCTGTTTGTGTTAAGACAGCTGATGCATGAAATGGAACTCAGGTAAGCGCGGGGCCCGCGGCTGTCTCATGTCTTCCACCAAGTGATTTTACTCTGGCGCATTGATTTTGTTCCTCACAAGTTCACAGCCGGCAAAAAGAATCAGCTGACCGACAGAGTCCTGACGTAGGTTAAACCCTTAGAAAGAAAACATGCAGTGAGTGTTACATTACATAGACCAGCAGACACACAAACAAAGCAGCTGCGCAACTTTTTGAATCAAATATAATTGAATTCATCATCCCTCCAAAAAATTTCTTATATTTTATCATAGTGCATATATTTATTATGTAAGGGATAATGTAGAGTGAAGCGGTTGTTATAGCGAATACAACCCCGACAGGCTGATCAGGACCCCGATGCGAAGCGGAGGGGTCTTGAATCAGCCTGAAGGGGTTGTATTCGCTATAAAAACCGCCTCGCTCTACATTATCCCGCTTATTACATGGCTGCCTACCAAATAAATCAATAATTTGACACAAAATATTGATTTAAAAAGGAGTTTATTGATTTAAAAACGATTCCGCTAAAGAAAATAGTCCGTTCCGTCTCTACGGTTAGAATCCTGTGTCCATAGCAACGCTCTGTTTTTCATGGCAACGGTGTGTTATCCTTAGCCGTGGTCTGTTATCAAGAAATAACAGACCGCATTCTACATTAGAATTCAAACAAGCCATGTAATAATATTATATAATGTAATATAATATAATAATAATATTCAGTTGTTTTTTAATTATTAATCATTTATTTATTTTTACTTTTGATAATTAAGTTAACATTATATTATAATAATTTGTTACTTATTATAATATACTAATATTCAATTATTTTATTTTTATATTTGATAATTGTTGAAAGTAAAAAGAAGTGAGTTGAGCAGATGGGGTTTTTTAATAGTAAATGATGTCATTTTATTATTCTCTCATTTATTCAAACTCATGTTGTTCAACATGCAGTAGCCTACTTTTCATGTTCAATCAATTTTTTCAATGGTTGACTGACAGGTGTGCCTTGGGAAATGATCAAATTCCCCAAAATAAGTAAAAACAAATGCTAGTACAAATAAGAATAGTAGGCCATATAATCGCGCTGTCGGGACGAAACCTTGTATCTCTACATTGTTTTATAAAATTAATGCTATTGGTCATCTTTGCCATCTGTATGTGGGGTTTTACAGAGCCGTTGAAAACATATTTAACGGCTCTGGGTTTTTACAATTATTTAACCAATAAAAAGCTTTTAAAAGAGGTTGTGACTAAACCATTGGCTCCTCAAACTGTCAGTCAAACCTCATTACTACATCCCGCCTCCATTTAGAATGTCGATCGAAGATCTCTAACGTTACTTGTTTGCAATGCGAGGGTAAATAAACTGATGTTTGCGTAAGTACAGCGTTTTCTTTACTCAAGAAACACTATGCCCATAAAGGCTAACGTTTTTGGTATTTGAAGAGCGAAGAATAGTCTTAGTCTTTGCTGTGTAGTTGAAGAAAAAGTTTGTGCATAGCGGTTCATATTTTGTATCATGAGATTTTGGTCGTGAGATGTCTTCAAGAAGAAAACTGAGCTCCCATATATCTACAATAAACTCTAAATCCTGTAACTGTTACTTTGATGAAAACGTAATGCCATGCACATAACGTTACTGCCTCAGATGCTCCAGTGACAGACAAAATATGTCATACACTGGTCAAAAACCTCGTAGGCTTACTCAATTTGAGCTTGATTTTCATAAAATGTTAATATTATAATGACAGGTGACACGTCTGACTATAGTTATATAAAGCCACAATACCAACTTTGACGACAGTGTTTAATTAAATAGGAGGTTTTATAATCACTAACAACGTCATACTGACCTTATTGTGGTCCTACCTGACTTAAGCTCTACTTTTAATATCATATCTAGTTTTTAAATGCCATTTGAAGCAATGCATGTTTGTGCAATTTTGTTTGCCTGTATTTTTATAAAGTGGTGTACCGTGGGATTTTTTACTTATCAAAACTGTGCATGGCAAAAAAAAAAAAAAAAAAAAAAAACAAGATTGGGAAACACTGGGTTAGGGTTCAAAGCTGTTGTATGGCATCAGAAAACTTGTAATATACCACAAATTTTTACTCTATTTTTCTCTCTTTTGGAACTCAACAGCATCCTGGAATCTCCATTAAAATCCATTGTATTGGCAAGAGCAGCATAAACATTCGTCAAAATATCTCCATTTGTTTTCCTAAGAAGAAAGAACTGGTTTGGAACAATTTAAGGGTGAGTAAATGATGACCGCATATACATTTTTGGCCAAACTCATTTTCTTCCTCTACAAAATGTAAGAGTTACATCCGCTGGTAAAATGAGGACACACACATGCCCCATCCAGACCTCATAAGTGAGACCTGCAGCTTGTGTCAGCCAGCAGAGCATTCTGGGAACTCTGAATAATAAGTGTTTAGTCCTGATCAATGGGAGCCACCGTGCTGTTAGTGGCAAAATCAATACAGTTTTCTTTGCTATTACAATAGGCTGTCTTGTTGCAAATGAGCTCTGAAACAGAGTTGTCTGGGAGAGATGTCGAATTGGAGCAGCCTGCAGAAGTTCAGAGTAATAAAGAGGTCAATAGCTTCCATTACTGCTGCCGTCTGCACTGAGGGAACCTCTCAGGATGCAGCGCAGTCATTACTTTCACTGTTCGGTGTGGAATAAAGGTTGAAAGAACAATAAGACCAACAAACATTAAAGTCAACAAGAATTGCACTCTGCAACCATTACTACTGTAATTTAACATTAACTGCTGTTCAAAAGTTTGGGGTCGGTAAGATTTATTATGAGAAGTCTCTAAGGCTGCATTTATTTGATAAAAAAATACAGTAAAAAACCTGTAAAATTGTGAAATATCAGTAATATATTATTATTATATAGCAACATTACTCCAGTCTTCAGAAATCATTCTAATATGCTGATTTTTACGTTTACATATTTTTTTCAGGATTCTTTGATGAATAGAAAGTTCAAAAGAAAAGTGTTTATTTGAAATATATATATTTTTTGTAACATTATAAAGGTTTTTGCTGTCACTTTTGACCATTTTAATGCATCTTTGCTAAATAAAAGTGTTCATTTCATTCAAAAAAATCTTACTGAGGCCAAACTTTAACTTCCAAGTGTAAAAAATAATATTTAGAATTAAATTAATTAAGGGACTTGATTTTTATCCATCAGGTTTTGATTGGCTAATGAAAATATGTCTTTGTGAAATATAATTGGCTATGATGACATTATTGGTTAAAAAAATGTTCTTGCATTCACAACCTTCATTACATCAACAGAAATAATGTGCACTACTTTAGAATAATGTGCACTAATGAATCGTGTATTAAAACTAAGGACACGTTATAGCCTTTTAAGACAATATGACATCCAGAGTGAAAAGTCTATAAAATGTAAATGATTGAAATGAGATTTTCTGTTCACATCTCCCCTCTAAATCAAATGAAACATCAGTGTATTGTGAGCTCATGAATCAAACTGCAGTCAGAGAGTTCAGCTCACTGTGAGAGCCCGTTCTCCAGCGGAGTGACCTTTACCACACGCTCCTCAGTGAGACTGGATCATTTTCCCTTCAAGAGATCCATCAGGATTCTATCTATGAGTTTATGAGGCTGAGATGAGAACAGATGTGTCTGAGAAGTAGACAATACTAAGCAACACTAAAAAGTGCATTTCTCTCTTTTTCTGTGATGAAATATAGCTTTTTGCTGCAGACATTAGCTCATGTATGTTGTAGGGTTCGGATAACATGTGGTGCAAATAAAATTAATGGTAGCACAGGTTGTGCGTTTTAAAACATGTCGTCACAATAATGTCAAATCCTGGTCAGTTCAAAGTCCATTCAGATTTTTTTCAACCCTTTTGTTTCAGTCTCTGAGGAAGGCTCAGGGTTAATGGCACAAATGGTTCAATGCATGTGTGTGTGATCCCCATCATCTCACTGCCTGATAAATATGACCTTGCTGTGACCTTTGCATGCAGCCCTAACCCCCAGCATGCAGAGGACAGACATGATTTTTCATATTTAGGCACTGCAATGTGCTCCCATTTTTAGTGTTTAATATAATGCGGTCAATAGTGGAACTTTTTTTGGTTTTGAAAAGTCTTAAAGGGATAGTTCACCAAAACATTTAAATTCACATCCACATTCCCCTGTATGACTTTCTTTCTTCTGTAGAACACAAAAGGTGTTTTTTTTTTTTTTTTTTTTTTAATGATATCCTGGTAATTATTTACAATAGGCTATAATAAAAGCTGAATAAAAACGGGGGTGGTTCAGCGCCAAAATGACAAGAAAGTCTTTTGAAGTCATATGATAACTTTAGGTCCGTGGTTCTCAACCCTGTTAATAAGAACAGACTAAAATTTAAGTAGTTATTCACTAATAATTTCCCCCTCGAGGTGGCTTTTAACTGAATCATTGATTCTAACGCTGAATTCAGAACCACATATTTTTACAGAACTCATACCACTTTTACCATATCTTTCTAAGGCAGAAATAGTAAGACTAGTGTGCTTGTATGTTGTTCTGGATTAAGCATGAATCTTTTACAATTGCTATATATGTCAGAGGTTGCACGCCTCTGGAGCAACTAGGGGTTAAGTGTCTTGCTCAGGGACACATTGGTGTCTCACAGTGGATTCGAACCCGGGTCTCTCACACCAAAGGCATGTGTCTTATCCATTGCGCCACACCACTTGGAACTAGAGAACCAAATCAGTCTGATTTGTGAACAAATAATTCAGACCATATTCATGAAGTGGATGATCTGACTTGTTGAAAAGAGATGCCTGAAGTACAATCAACTTGGATGTTTAAGTCATTTCAACTTAAATTACATTAAACTGAATCTTGTATAACTTGTTTAAAAAAAGTAGAAAATTGCTTAACTTATTTTGATGAGTTAAAGCAATGTATAAACATATGTTGTCATAACTTATTGATCATATCATTTTTTACAGTGTATTCATTCATGAATCAGACATCTGTTCTTCTAGGATTTAAAGCGGAAGTATAGCGACAGATGTCGTCTTCCGTTTTGTAACGTGCATCTGATGGATTATCAAAGAATTTAGGGCAGGGACTTGGTTCTATCCATCGGATGTTAATTAGATTTTGAGATGGTGGTGTTGTACTCAAAATAGATCAATCTGAATGCAAGCTTTGAGACAATTCTGGTGTCATTTCAGTGGAAGATCAAGTTATGACACTTTGATAAAATAAAATAAATATATATTTTATGCCGGCATTAATTCTCCTTTTCTCATAATATAGCATACAAGTCATTTGGACCACTTTTATGTTGCATTTTTGTCATTTTGGAGCTTGACAACCACCTTTTGTGTTCCCCAGAAGAGGGAAAGTCGTACGGGTTTGGAGCGACTTGAGGTTGAGTAAATGATGACAGAATGTTCCTTTTTGGCTGAACTATTCCAATGACACCTCAATCTTACAGAGCTCATATCCAGATCACAAAACCCACCGCTCTATCTCTCTCTCTCTTCCTTATGCATCTATTATTCATCCAGGCTTTCTCTCAACGCAGCACCTCATACTGCCAAAACACTCGTGCTAATAAGGCTCATAGCTTTTCTCGATGATTATGTGTGACAGCTTGGTCAGGAATTAGCCTCACTTTCACCCCTCTGAGAGGCACAGAGTGCCTGTGGCGCCCCGCGGTCAGTCTTCTGACACTCCCAAATGGAGTCAGGCCCGAGAACTGCCTGGATCCTGCACAGCCAGCCTCCTGTGCCCGAGGTCTGGCCCGTTCTGTTTGTTCAGCAGACATTTTAACCTTCATCTCAGAACAATAAAACAAGAATAGAGCGAATGTGTGTGTGTGAAAGCGAGAGACGGTGGGGGTATTTGACACATCTCCTTAAGCCACTGTGTGCTTTATTATCTTTGGCAGGCCTTATTGGTCGTGCTAATCAAGTGAACGATTTGCCACCCTCATTCCCGGCAACTGACAAATGCATTACGAACCGAAGGGAACGTACGACCTTGAACGTGTCACCTGCAAACCAGCTGGCGCTCTCTCCGCCAGCAGGGAACGACCTTTCGGAGGTCAATAAACTAAATAATTCACAAAGGTTATTCACTTTGCGCTGAATGCACAACAAATCTGTAACTCCTTTGCAACTGGAGTTGGTTCATAACGCGGATCCAGTTTCGATCACGTTCATGACACAGGACATATGCTCGATTTCTCTGCCCTCTCAGACTACAAACATGAAGACTTCATGAATTATTCAAACATGGCTTTGATGTGAAACATTTAGTGGCATTTGATTACACAGGGCATTTATGATGTGTACACTAACTTCACAATTTTGGCCGGGATGATATGAGGCTTGGCACTAATGTCTGTGCCAACAAATTATGATCAGTGAAGTTATCAGTATACAGCTGCGAGCCTTTCCAGATCACTAATGATGCCCATCTGCATGAGGTAAGAGTGTCAAACGTCATGCTTTAAAGGCCCCCTGAAATCAAATTTGAAGTTTTTTTTTAGCTTTTAGTATGAATATGTTAGCCTTAAGGTTATGAATAAGATGGTGTGTTCCAAAACAAAGACAAAATTCACATTTAGGAGATAAAAGCATTCAAAACTTAGTCTCTCACTTCCGCTAAAATGGATCACGGATTTTTATGACATCACCGCGGACTTCAGCTTCTCATCACATCTTCTGTCCAATCAAATACTCTCTAGAATCTAAAGCGTCCCGCCCCCTATGCTATAAATACCACCTGGCCAAAGCAACCGTTGACATAAATGGAGCAATATGGGTTGGAGATGTGTGTTCGGTTGCTCAAACGCTCGGGTGTTATTCCGTTTTCCAACTGAACGTTGGTTAAGAATGAAATAGCTAGAATTTATTCACACCTCTAATATTAAATCCAACATATCATCAGCGGTCGGATTCACTTCCGTGGTGCTGTCGAGTACGACTTGCAGTCTGTGAGTTAAACTAAAAGCTATTGGCTATTTGAAAAGGGTGAGGAGCCATTCAATATGTCCCGCCTTAGCTTCCTGTTTCAGTGGAAATTACATCAACGCATCATACAAAGCTGCGCATTCCAAGGCATTTCAGTGGGCCTTTAAATGTAACATTAAGAATGGAAACATCAACATTGGCAGCCAATGAGACGAAACTGCGCAAGCAATTCACACTAGGACAGAAAACACATTTGCTACTGTTAAGTGCCAATAATTCACTTTTATTGCTAGCCAGTTTTTATATCTGGGTGGTAAATATCTTCTGTATCCACAATCTTTTTCATTTTTCTTTTAAATCATAGAACTGAATGGAACTGAAGTAAAACCTGATTAGTGTGGACTATTAGCGTCCACACTAATGGAAAATCTGATTTTTATGTGGCAGTGTAAATGCAGTCTAAAACCCAAAGTATACTTCAGTTTTTACTTGAACACTTAGCGGTCGACAAATGCGTATTGGAAAGTTTCATCTTTGTCCAATGTCTGTGCTATTTCTCTCCACAAGTTATGACTGATAAAAAGGTCTTTGTGCTCCTTTAAACTAAAGTTGCAATTATCTTTTAACCAATAGGTTGTTGTTGTCATCTACAGTAGTTTTATGTTGTTCCATTAAATCGGTTCAGCAAATTCTGATTTTGCGGAGTTAGACGCGTTCCTGGGTCAATATATTTTGTTGACCCTGGGACAACATTCCTGTCTAAAAATGTAATCCTTACCATATCCCTACCCCTACCCCTAACCACTAAACCTACCCCTTAACCTAAGTTATCCCTAAAATCAGAAGAGAAATAATAGGTGAATAACACTGTAGGTGCACCTAACCTTGGTTGTAAGCCTAAACACTGTAAACTTGTCTCTCAAATCTGATTGGTTGATTGGAATGCTATTCCAGGATCAACAAAGAGGTTTATCCATGTTGCACTTGGTAAAATCAGGTTCTGCAGTCTGCACTTATGTGACGTAACGCTGCTTTGACTGTCGGGAAGAAGTCTGCAACAGAGCACGCTTCAGTGTGGGCTCTGCAAAAGTGCACATCGAGGGCACTTATCGACTGCAAAGGGGTTCTCGTGTGCACCCTTCTGAAACCTAAAATTACAAATGGGACACCCTACGGTTATTGTAAGGGTGCTTTCACACCTGAGCGTTTGTTTCGGAACTTGGTGTGTATTCTCCCTTGGTTCGGTTTGTTTAGGCATATGTGAACAAGGCAGTCGTGCTCGGATCTGCACCAAAACAATCACTCTGAGACTGCCTGAACGAGGTGGTCTCGGCCCAATTACAAACGAACTCTGGGGCGGTTCGCTTGAGGTAACAGACCCATCAGACCAATGAACCAAATGGAATTATAATTCATAACAGGAAACGTGTAATTGCGATTCTCCTGTCCCGATGAAGCTTTGATTCCTGCTCTAGCTGCATTATAACATTCGTGTAGTGTTTGCGTGTGTCTTGACACTGTTAACCTCTAGACAGCGTTGGGAGATCGAGAGAGAGCGCGTTTGAATTTGCGGCAGTATTAATATGAATGTAGTATAGAATTTAACAGCGGGAATGACGGCAACATTCGTATAGTCTTTGCATGTGTCTCGACAGTTACAGATAAAGCCACAATAAGCTCATGGAGCAAACTTTGCAATCATCTTGATGGATGACCCAGAGGAAACTGACCAATAAGAGGACCGCTTTGGAAGGTTGCCTTGTGAAAGTGAACCGAACCAAGAAGAAAATGCAACATTGTAACAAATTAAGGGCGTTTTCAGTCCTATAGACCTTATGTAGCCCCGCCCCTTTTCAGCACTGCGCTCGTTGTCTTTTGACTTCCGGCCTTTATTTTCACAGCAATCTTGCGTATTTATTAATGAACGGCTCGTTTTAAAATCTTCCCGGTCTACTGACATTTGTGAAGACATCTGCTTTAAACATTACAATCATGATAACTTTCGTTAACTTTACATTAAGTAAATCCACTTCAAAAGCTAATTGCTCCTGGACAGCAATGCCATAGAAATATACAGAGCGACTGCAAAAAGTGGAAGTTCAAAGACAATATTCTAAAGATGGCGGCGTCCTCGTTTCTCTGGCGCATAAGGTCTATAGAGCGTTTGTTTTGTTCCGAAACAGGTAGACACTACTGCTATTTATAGCACAAACGATCTACAAGACCATAAGTGCATATGAAGTGTGCCATTTGGGACAGGGCTTATGTATCCGCAGTTACATTGTGTACAGTACGCACAACTATGCAGATGATGAAATTTCTGTCATGTGCACTGTATGCATTATACTGTGTTTGCATAAAAATGGCATATTTTAGTTTTTGTGCATTCACGTATATGCATACAGCGGACCGCATAACCTTGCAAAGCATACTTTATTTGATATTGTATGCAAACACAGACGGTCGACACACGAAACTTTCATCTTTGTCCAGTGTCTTCGCCGTGCATTTGCAGTAATGTCCTTGTACTCTTTAAAAATGGAGTTGCAGTCTTTGTGGGTTTTAATGCATCCATGTTTGATGTAACTGTGGTATTGTGTAATACTATGATTGAATCACCCTGGCTGACCCCAGCAGGTGGGGTTTGTCTGAAGATTAGATAAAACAGGCGCTGGCTTCCATATGGCACTGAGACTCACTTAAGATTAAATATGTTTACTTACCCTTGGACTAGGTAAGTCAAGGCAAATACATCCATATGACCTGGCCAGTGTATGGTCGCCAACATAATGACTAATTCATGATACTATTCCTCACAGGTGTTTATTAGATGGACTCAAATGTCACCATGTAGTTCCTGTCTGCGTCAGGATGGCCTCATCATTTCCGCTGGCCTTGTGCCACACTGAAATCATACACTGCATAACTGATGTCTCAAAGCTGCTGAAACATCAGTATTTTCCAGCAGATGCAGAGGGTTTGTAGCTGTTACATGCATCAAACGCGGCACACACCTGGCAAAACGCTGCCGGATACTTCTCCTGGACGCAGGTTTGACTGCAGTAATGATTGTGTGTTTCTGTGGATCTGATGCAATCTGTGCAAATTCACAAGTGTCATGAAACCTGAAAATTCGCTCACCTGAACAGTTCTATCTCATACTGTATGTAGCAATGGAAAAATGTCCCATTAATTTAAATCCTAAATCCTAAATATTGTATAGTCCAGGGGGTACTTATGCTGCCTTCACATGCAATCAGAAATGTCCTACTTCCCACTTCTTTAAGTTGCGATTACAAGCTTGTCACATTCAAGTGTTGGAATCATAGAGGACACCAGGTTTATTTATGCCTATTTATTGGGAAAATCTTATTAACGCCAAAATGATATTTAGCGTCCCATTCATTGACAACTACAGTGGGTACGGAAAATATTCAGACCCCCTTAAATTTGTCACTCTTTGTTATATTGCAGCCATTTGCTAAAATCATTTAAGTTAAATTTTTTCCTCATTATTGTACACACAGCACCCCACATTGACAGAAAAACACAGAATTGTTGACATTTTTGCACATTTATTAAAAAAGAAAAACTGAAATATCACATGGTCCTAAGTATTCAGACCCTTTGCTGTGACACTCATATATTTAACTCAGGTGCTGTCCATTTCTTCTGATCATCCTTGAGATGGTTCTACACCTTCATTTGAGTCCAGCTGTGTTTGATTATACTGATTGGACTTGATTAGGAAAGCCACATACCTGTCTATATAAGACCTTACAGCTCACAGTGCATGTCAGAGCAAATGAGAATCATGAGGTCAAAGGAACTGCCTGAAGAGCTCAGAGACAGAATTGTGGCAAGGCACAGATCTGGCCAAGGTTACAAAAAAATTTCTGCTGCACTTAAGGTTCCTAAAAGAACAGTGGCCTCCATAATCCTTAAATGGAAGACGTTTGGGACGACCAGAACCCTTCCTAGAGCTGGCCGTCCGGCCAAACTGAGCTATCGGGGAGAAGAGCCTTGGTGAGAGAGGTAAAGAAGAACCCAAAGATCACTGTGGCTGAGCTCCAGAGATGCAGTCGGGAGATGGGAGAAAGTTGTAGTAAGTCAACCATCACTACAGCCATCCACCAGTCGGGGCTTTACGGCAGAGTGGCCCGACGGAAGCCTCTCCTCAGTGCAAGACACATGAAAGCACACCTGAAGGACTCCAAGATTCTCTGGTCTGATGAGACCAAGATAGAACTTTTTGGCCTTAATTCTAAGCGGTATGTGTGGAGAAAACCAGGCACTGCTCATCACCTGTCCAATACAGTCTCAACAGTGAAGCATGGTGGTGGCAGCATCATGCTGTGGGGGTGTTTTTCAGCTGCAGGGACAGGACGACTGGTTGCAATCGAGGGAAAGATGAATGCGGCCAAGTACAGGGATATCCTGGACGAAAACCTTCTCCAGAGTGCTCTGGACCTCAGACTGGGCCGAAGGTTCACCTTCCAACAAGACAATGACCTTAAGCACACAGCTAAAATAACGAAGGAGTGGCTTCACAACAACTCCGTGACTGTTCTTGAATGGCCCAGCCAGAGCCCTGACTTAAACCCAATTGAGCATCTCTGGAGAGACCTGAAAATGGCTGTCCACCAACGTTTACCATCCAACCTGACAGAACTGGAGAGGATCTGCAAGGAGGAATGGCAGAGGATACCCAAATCCAGGTGTGAAAAACTTGTTGCATCTTTCCCAAAAAGACTCATGGCTGTATTAGATCAAAAGGGTGCTTCTACTAAATACTGAGCAAAGGGTCTGAATACTTAGGACCATGTGATATTTCAGTTTTTCTTTTTTAATAAATGTGCAAAAATGTCAACAATTCTGTGTTTTTCTGTCAATATGGTGGGGTGCTGTGTGTACAATAATGAGGGAAAAAAATGAACTTAAATGATTTTAGCAAATGGCTGCAATATAACAAAGAGTGAAAAATGTAAGGGGGTCTGAATACTTTCCGTACCCACTGTATATAAACATTTTCCGCGCTATCTAGATCATCAGCTTGCTGACGATTCTGGAATTTCAGTCAAGTACAGGCTATTTTCAGTTATATGAATGAACTTATATTGTAGTTTTAAAATTATATTTACTGTAAATAAATACTGAACTTTCAAGAGATAGTCTTACTCTACATTGGAAACTTTATGCATATATAATCCTAAATTGGATATGAATTTGAATTGAGAAAGCAAACAGTGTAGACATAAAATTGGATTTTTAAAATTAAGTAGAATTAAAATGAATTGAAATTCAAAGAAATCCATATACTGCAAGTATTTTGTGTATAAAAAAGACATCAAAAAGGACAAATCATTAGCTTGGCAAAGACTTGTTTGTAAAAACACTATCATATGGCTAAAGAAGAATTAAAATATAGCACATAAGTAATACTGTCTCCTATCATGGTGTTTTAGTGGTGCAGTTTTTTGTGCTTTTTTCTGCTTGACAGAAACCAGGCCATTATACGCTTTCATTACATTCAAGCAGCATAAACATTCCTCAAAAATTCTCTCCGTGCTTCATGGAAAAAAGAAAATCATGCAGGTTTGGAGCGACATGAGGGTGAGTAAATGATGACAGAATTTTCATTTCTAGATGAACTATTCCTTTTAAAGGCCGAGGAGGAAGATAAATACAGTGAGACAGAGCGAGACAGTAAGAGAGGAGTGCGTGTGTGAGGGGCGGGTGAGATTTTCACAGTGTGAAGGACAAAGTTAGTGACCCGTAGATTATTCAGAGGAGATTGTGTTTCAGGGCCATCTGAAGGTCAGACTGAATATTTTATCTCTCTGCTCTCCATAATTTGCTTTCAGCAGTTGGAAACTGTTTAATCACAGACGGCTGCATAGAGGTCATCCTTACATCAACATTTGATCTGTTAGCAGCATAAATTATAGGGGAGCTACAAACTTCCTTTTTTAATAGCAAAATATTTGTAGAGGGCCAGATGTTACTGACTGATTTGCAACTGTTTTGTAACCTGATGTATTTTATAAAAAAAACTCTGCACATGGACTTCACACTAGAGGCTATATTTGTTTGCCGGACGCAGATAACAGTTGCGCAATGAGGGGTCAAAAAAGGTCCCCACTTTCACACTATGAAGGGTCACGGCTGCTATTGACTGGAGCGCAAGGTTGATGTGACTCGTTTAAACTCCATTTGTATTTGTCCGGTCAGTGCATTCCACCTCATTTAATTGATTTAATCTATGATATGTATCAAGAATATTCATATTTTCATTATACTAAGTTATAATGCTTAACCTATGCACGTATGATGACATTTAAACACGGAAAGCAATATGTCATTGATATCACAGTGTCTTGGAAATGTACTTGTGTAGCAGTGTAGTCAGCAGTCATTGATCTGCAGTGCCGTATGCTGAGATTTCCCCGGAGTGGATCAACCCGAGTGCCTGTGAGCGTCTCAGAGGGACGAGAAATACGCCTGGGACTGCAGTGCTGTCCTAGTGCACTAGTATCACTGTATCTACGCTGCAAGTAAGTGATGTGACACATCAAAACTAGAATACACCCATTACAGGACTGTATCACATGGGCTCCACTGCAGTTCTGGGTAGTAACTGATTTCGTGTAATCTGGATTACATAATTAGATTTCAAAAACGAAGTACTTGTAATTAGATTATATTACGTTTTAAAATACAGACTACACAGAAATCATTTCACTTTTAAGGAGGATTTTCTCAACATGCAAGTCCTGACGAACACATTCTGAACAGATTTCAAAATACTTTTTCCCGTGTTTCACAGACAAGGTTTAAATCTAGTCCCAGACTAAAACGCTTGTTTGAGCTGTTTTAAACGAAAGCAACTTGAACTGACGTATCTTAAAATTTGCCAGTGCTATTGATTTGGCTAAAAATGCACACCAGTAATGTTTGTTTCTAATGCACGTTTAAAAAAGCTGCTTAATTGTCCTAATTAAACAAAGGCCTAATCCTGGCTTAATCTAAGCCCTGTCTGTGAAACCAGGCTCAGGCATCATACACTTGCTGACTTAGAAAATGGGAAAAATTTGCATCATACACTAAACGACTGAGGATCATACACTTTCAAATCGTTCTGAACACAATAAACTCACACAGAAACACAGGAGACGCATTACAGATTAAATAAACATGGATGTGCAGGACATGATCACAGTAGTGGTGAGTTTCCGTTCGCCATCTCATCTTTTAAAAAATTCAGCATCCTTAGAAACGCTTTGAACAACTCAGAACATCACTGGAGAAACATCGTAACATCATAATATACATCATATACATAATTCACCCGCTATATTGCTAAATGTACACGATTTTTCATATCAACAGAAAAATATATAGCCTGGCTTCTCTTGAGACTCCCCTGCTTCACAGTTAATGATATGCTAGTCCACACCCCTAGTTACGGGATTGGTTACAAGGTAGTTTGTGACGCAAGAAACACCGTCGATTTCAAACCGTGTTTTTGAGACTGACTTTGTCACTGCAGCAATAGTGTTGACTTATGAATATGCACATGGTTTGTCTTAAAGCATATTAAAATCACCACATAGACATATAAACAACATTAAAACTTGATTTTCACCACAGGGGGACTTTAAGGAGAATATATATTTGACAAAACAGTAGATGGGCATTCAGACTAAATTGTAATTTATTTTTATCGATATATTTTATATATATGAAAAATATAAATAAAACAAGCAATGCGATCCAGCAATCTAATTTTGTTGGATCGCATTTCTTGTTTTGAACATAGACACGTGTGAGAGAGAATGACAATGTGAGTATGTGTGAAAAACAGAGAGAGAGAGTGAGACAGGCTTGTGGACTGCAGACTCCCCCCTTAAACGGGGAGTTTTATCTCTACTACGTACGGCCTGTTAAAACAGCCTCAGACTGTTCCATGCTGCTCTGATAATGAGCAAACAGGGGCAATTGAATGTCAATGCCCCCGTGGGAACAGAGGAAATGTGCCCGGGGGGGCCATGGCCGCTCTCCCCCTCCTCCCCCTGAGCGACCGGAGAGAGAGAGTGAGAGAGAGAGAGAGAGAGGCGGTGTAACCTTGCGGAGTTGTCTTTTCGTCCTCTGATCGGCTCACTGGGTGAGGGGGGTCTAGCTGACAGCTGAGTTTCCCCCACAGGTGGGCCTCATGCAAACAATGCAGATTGGGCTGTTTTAAAGTCAAAGGATGATTTTGACCTTCTAGAACTTCATTAGGACGTGACCTTTGGGTGTATTTATCGTTGTAGACTGTTGATATTTCATCTTTCCCAATTTGATTGATAATATAGACATGTTAAAGGAATGATTCAACTATAAATGTCAATTCTGTCACTTTTTATTCACCCTCATGTCATTGCAAAACCCGAATGCTGTTTGTGCAGTTTACGTCGTAGAACAAAACCTCAAAGTATCGTCAAGTTATGTTTACCAAAGACCTTTACTCATAACCTGAAAAATAACTGTTATAAAAGCCCATAGGAAGATTTCGAGGGAACCAGCAGTGAATTAGTCTTCCAGGTTGTGACATCATCTCTGCACCACTCTGGTTTTTTCTTTTTTCTTTTCCTCTATTTTTACTTTTAGATTTCCTTTACCATTATCTAACGCGCACTTAAAGTTAATCTTTACTAGTACTTTACCAAAACACTAATAATTTTATAATACTGTTAAATATAATCTTTAGGAAATCTTAAATAATAATTTTTCATGTTGTTTTCATGTTTAATTTAGACAAAAAAATATGATACAATATTTCATATTTATATATAATATTAGTATATAATACTATTTTATCTTATACTATAATATAAAATATGTAATAGTTAATTAAATTATTAATATCGATATTGGATTTTGTCGATAAAGAGTCTGGAAAATCTGGCTAATTAACAGAACTGAAGAACACGGATGAATTAAGCAAACAAACAAACAAACAAACAAAAAGATCTGGAACTCTCAGCGTTGATTTTTGCCGGTAACTAGGAGTTCCATAAAGCAACTGCCAATATTTCAGGCGACCTCTAATCATTTTAATTACTTTTAATGTAACATTTTCAATATTTATTAGCATCATACAGAGCCCCTTTTACAAAACATAAGTTTCTCGAGGGTACGTAAAAGTTTTGTGAGCGAACGCAAAGTTTCTCGGAGGAACGCAAAACATTTGCGAGAGAACGCAAAATGATTGAGATATCATTTTTCCTCCCATCTCATATTTTTTTCCCTTCACCATGTCCCTTTCAGGGGCTCTGTAGTATCTCCATTAACAGCTTTAATATTTGATGTATTCCAAGTGTTCTAAAGCAATAGGGTAACTTTCAAAATGAATTTTAAATGATATTTGGTCTAGAGACACATAAGAACCAATAATGTTTGATCATGTAATTGACATTTTATTTGATGCGGTGATGCCACTATATTAGATTTGAAAGCTACAGTGAAGGGCAGGTTCAGTCATAGCTCTATCAAATGGCTTTGGAAAATAACACATAGTTGAATGAAATCTCTTGAGGGTGAGTAAATATTTAATTTTGGGGTAGAAAAGTAGATACCTCCACACAGAGTTCCTTCTGTTTCATCCACAGTGGAAGCCGAGGTCTGTAACACACGTCCTAAACACAAACACGATCCCCTATCAACCACAACATCGGAAATCTGACACGGACGAGGACGACATGAGGTTCAATAACTCTATCCTTCTAACGTTGGGTAATAAAATCTCACCCAACTGTGTCACTTAGAAAGCTGATACACTGGCTTTTATAATGTGTTTATTCTCAATCTGGAAAGATTCTGATCCACAACAAAGTCCTTCTCGTAGAAAAGAAGAAAATATCGGTGGCTTCTCCGGAGAATGGCGTGTTAAGTTAGAAACAAGGCCAGACGCAACATGACAGGAAAGATGTCAGAGCTTGTTTGTCACCTGATGAGAACCATGTCTCGGTGTCAGTAACATCTCAGACGCATACGACGCCTCCTCCGAGAAAAAGATCTTCAGGATCGCAGTAGGGAAAAGATCAGAGAGCGAAAGAATAACAACGCCGGAGAGTGCTGTGATGGCACATTCAAATCTCATGGCAGCCTGGAAATGTTTTTACAAGGGGCTCTGTCCTTTCCATCTGATAGTCAAATGAGGCAGAAGAAAAGCAAAGCAGCCCCTCCCAGACCACTCTCTCTCTCTCTCTCTCTCTCTCTCTCTCTCTCTCTCTCTCTCTCCTATATCCAGGGATTAACCAAAGACCACAAAGTAGGTCAAGAAGACACGCTCGGAAAGCGCGAGGAAGGATAGACCGCAAACCACCTCTCTGTGACAGGCCGGGACTTGTCCTTCTGCTAGATTTCGCAGCATTTACTCACACGTATACGCACACCAGCGGCAACCTAGATTTCAAATTTGAGCAAAGACACAGAAGTGACAGCCAAAGTGTTTGAGAGCCTGCGAATGTAGGTTAAATGCTGAAGATGTAAAGATTGACATCCAGAGTAAATACTCCCTTCCCCGTCAGTCACCGGGGAGCTTTTAAACTTATTTATTCATGAAACGACAAGCTCAAATCACTCATCAGTTTTGATTAACGCAGGCAACGTCGTTTCGGAAACCATTTTTATGGCATGAATGCACCAGAGACGCTGTTCAGAGACGTTCTCAAGACGTCTCTCGCCTCAGAGACTTTTTGTGTCTTTGAGCCTCAGGGAGCGAAAAAAGGATGAAACCGTCCTCCCGCCTCTTTCTGACACATATCATGGAGATATCAAGAGGCTAACGGTTGCTCAGACGGACTTTGAACCCCTGCGAGTGTAACGCTCGCTTTAATACCTGCGATGATCAGTCGCTGAGCGCTCTGAAAGCTTCCTGTTCAAGATATAATCCTGTGAGGGCTATTTATAGACGTATATTTGGAGCCCTGCAAAAACAGAATATTAAATCTTATGCCTTCATGCCTGTCTGATTATTTATGAATACATCTTTATCTAGGTCATGACTTTGGATGCTGTGGTGATCACATGTGTCGTTTACTCTCAGTTTAAAGGAATGGTTTTCATAAAGCCTCATTCAAGTTGTGTGTTTTTTTTTTGGTACATTTTTTTTTTTCAATGCCAGATTGCATAAATACTTTTGCATTGATTAATTAATTCATTTATTTATTTAGCATATTTTATCCTGGTTCATGTTATGTTATGGTTTTTTTTTTTACTAGAATGCCAGATTTTGTTGTGTTTTCGTAAACTTTTGCTTGTAACATAACTAGATAGTGATTTTATTTTATATTTATTTATTTGGTTCGTATCTTCATTGATTTTACACCCTCATCCATGCACCTCCAGTGTGATCAAACACAAATAAAAAATAAGTGAGGGGTTGTGTTAGCTAAAGCATTTATATTATTTCCCAAATTTAAAAACAAACAAACATTGAGTGAAAATCCCTAGTGAAAAATAAATATGCTAAAATGTATTTGAAATACATTTATTTGATGCTAAGTATACTACAAATACATTTACACATGTATGTAATATAAATATTCTGCTATTGTACTTTTGGTATACTAAACTGGTATACTTAAAGTCTGCTAAATTGGAACAACTAATTTTGTACTTAATGCACTTTAGTTATCCGGAAATGCTGAGGTCCAATTAAAGTTATACTTAAGTATTTGATTGTGCTAAAGTGGAACTATTGCAAGTATACTTTAGGTAAACTTTAAATATCTTGCATTTAAAGATTGATATTATTCAAAGTTCATACAGTACGTACTTTTAGTGATATTAAACACGTTTTAGGCTTTATATAAAAAAAAGTGCATTGTGCAAAACATTTATTGTAATTATAACATTTATATCAGTATATATTATATTATGTCAGTAAATATGTTAATGGATTTGTACACTTAGTATGATATATGTATTTTAAAGTCCGCGTGAACCGGAAGTTGCAAGCTACTTTTCTCCAGTGTTGTGACGTATTTCCCAGTGAAAAGGAATATTGAACAGAGGGCAGGGTTTTACTCTAGCGCTCCTCCTCTCCATCTCTTGCTCATAGCAGACCAACGGTTTGAGGGGAGTGGTTAAGCGTTTCCCAACCCAAGCCGTCAAACCTACATCATCAGAGAAGGAACGCCATTCCAGACCGGAAATAACTTTTCAGACTTTAAAGATTACGACGGCAAACAATTTTTTTCTGTGTATTAACTTGCACGGATTAATTTTTCACCACAAGACTAGTAATATGCGCTAACAAAGTAAATAGAAAAGAAAATGATTTCAGTTGGACTTTAAATACATTTTGGCATATAGTTTTTTTTCACTATGGGTTAAAATGCTTTCCATCAGTTTTTGCATTTAATTTCTTTATGAACCACTCAGTAAAGGGTGTTAATAGGAATTATAAGTGAAGAAATGCGAGGAAAGTTTAAAAGCGCGAGATTTAAAGGACAAGTTCGGTATTTTTACACTTAAAGCCCTGTTTTCAGATCGTTTCTGATGAAAGAGAACGGTTAAGACTGAAATTTGGACACAGCAAATGCTGCTGGCCCGTGTGGTAGCTGTGGTAGCACCCCCCCCCCCCCCCCACCTCCACAATGGCCGCATAGGTGCACTGGAACAATCCTTCCTAAAACGCATTAAACTTTGGTTTACAAAGACATGAAACTCACCGAGTGGTATGCTCGGTATGGTATCACTGATATGCTCACGCAAAAATCGCTACAAAAGATGCTTTCCAACAGGTGTTTTACCATTCGTTGTAAAACTGTGGACCTATTTTTCCAAACGCCTCACACCCGTACATTCTTCCGTTGAGAGCTCGAATAATAGACACTCCAGCCCATAGACTGCTCCAGCCCAGTTGGTTGGTCGTTTCCGGCGGCGGAGTAATACCGTACCTCACAGCACATCCAATACAAGTCAATGGAGTTGGACAAAAACTACGATAAAACCTGTTGGAAAGCATCTTTTGCAGCGATTTTTGTGTGAGCATATCAGTGAACACCCCTGACCACTCGGTGAGTTTCACGTCTTTGTAAACCAAAGTTTAATGCGTTTTAGGAAGGATTGTTCCAATGCGCTATGCAGCCATTGTGGAGGTGGGGGGGTGCTATACCACAGAAACCGAAAATTCTCGGGCCAGCAGCATGTGTCCAAATTTCAATCTTAACCATTCTATTTCATCAGAAACGATCTGAAAACAGGGCTTTAAATGTAAAATACCGAACTTGTCCTTTAAGAGAAATCCGGTAATTCATGTATGCTATATTGTACAGCAGCAGCAGCATGCATGGCAGTAGCAATAACCAACAGCAGCAGTGTAGCAGAACAAACATATCAACATTGTCATATCCATTACCATGCCAAGCACTCAGAGAGAGAGAGTTGTCATAAGAAATGCTCTCAGTCAGGTGTTATTCAAATAGTTGACAGCACATTTAGTGCACATGAACATCAAGTTCATGATTTAATAGTTTAATTGCAGAGTTTTTCAGTCAGAATCTTGTTTGAATAGGTGTGTAATGAAAGCTCCCGAGAGAGAAACCTGACACTTGTTTATTGTACCTTTCAGCTTCTTGACTTTTTGCTGCCATTCTTCCACCCAATTTGTTTAGCTTAAACTATTTTGTATAATTCCGAGAGTAAATGTGTATCTGTTGACATTCGACATTATGTTGCAAATACCTTCCAAATACTCTCCTAAATGTGTTTACAGTGCCTGCCTTCGTACGTTTCTAAATACAAATGTAATTTGAGGTTCGAGAGGTTAGTGACGCCTGTCATGCCAACAAAATGTATTCATATGCATTTGAACAGTGAGGTCTTGCTGCCAGCATGCTTATTTTGCTTATCATTGTTGTCTCATCTCGTGTCATATCTTTTGCTCTCACTGGTCTCTCTTCCTCTCTGGCCACCAGATACACAGAGGTTAATGCATGGATGGGGCCAGAGGTCAAAGGTTAATGTCCTCTGACACAGCGGCCTCTTCCCCTTGAGACAGTCAGGCGTCTGAGTTCAAATGCCCTGAGCACCCTGCTGGACCTGTGGAACCAGAATATAAACCCGTCCTGCATTTCAATGACAGCAGAGAAGAAAGAAATTTCATATAAAGCCATATTTGTACGGTAAGACTGGGAATACTTCATTCAGTATGAGACACTTGTTTGTGGCAATCAGTTCAAAATACTATTTAGAAAGTTCTGCTAATGTTAGATGAAGAAACTTTATCAGTTTTCGTTCATCTGCTGATGTTAAACATCCAGAATATCTTGTCATAGACAAACAGCAATAAATGAAATCAAACAGTAATATATTAATACAATTTAAGAGAACTGCTTTCTATCTTAATATATTTTAAAACGTAATTTATTCCTGTGATGACAAAGCTGAATTTTCAGCATCATCACTCCAGTCTTCAGTGTCACAGATCAGATCATATGATTTCTGAAGGATCATGTGACACTGAAGACTGGAGTAATGATGCTGAAAATTCAGCTTTGCCATCACAGGAATAAATTACGTTTTAAAATATATTTAAACAGAAAACTGTTTAAATTGTAATAAGATTCCAAACTTTTTTTGTTTTTAATGTATTTTTGATCTTAAATGCAGCCTTGGTGAGCATAAGAGACTTCTTTCAAAAACATTAATTTTTGCATTCATGTAAATAAATAAACCTAATAAAAAAAAAAACCTAATAAATATGTTTATGCAGAATACATCAAAACCGACCAGTATATATATGACCAAAATTTCAATAAATCTCTAAAATACCTGATTCTTTAAAGATGGTTATCAACAGGCTGAATTGCAGATGGTATATTGTCCATAAAGAATATGTTGCATATGGAGGCCAATCTACAGAATGACTGAAAAAAAAGAAAAAAAAATACTTAAACACACATGTGTCTCTGTTCTAAGGTCAAAGGTTGAAGTTCCATGAACCATGGTTCCGTGAAAAGCTTTGGAGCACAGGTCACCGACTCGAGATGGTGAAGGAATGAAGGGCGGATATTGTATCTCCATTCATGTGGCATTTGGGGTCAAAGTTCAAAGATGAAAGGTCCCCTAAGTTCAAAGGTCAGCTTGGTGAGATAGCACAAAAATTGCTGATCCGGTGTGTATGCGAGATCCAGGAACTTGTAGTTGAATAATACTCATTAAAAAAAAAAAAAAAAAAAAAAAGTAAACATGCTACAACAGAGCTTAGAAAACTGTTTTCATTGGCGGAAAATAAATATTCAACCTACGTGGCTAATTTGAAATCTGAACAAATGGTTGAGATTGCCTGTGCAATCACACTTTAGGTCCTGTGAAATGGCTTTGGTGTATTTGTTTTATTCTGTCAAATAAGTCACAATAGAAATGTTTATCCATTTTGCTTATAAAATACAGTATATCTGAAGCCATAAAGGCTCTCCTTTTTTCAGATTACTCCAGATTATTAAGGGTGAGAGGTGAGCTGACGCACGGTCTCCCTGTGCGCGCGCACGTACACACAAAGCGCCTCCTGTAGCTTTAAGCTGCGCTCACTCAGTCAGACAGGGAGGGCAAGAGAGAGCAGGAGGAGGAGTGTGAACATTGCGGAGTTCTCGGGGATTCCGAGAATACACAGTTCAGACTCAGACCCGACAGTCGGTGCCGGAGCCCGATGAGTTTTTGGACTCTTACTTCCATTTGGCGCGGTTCACGGCGCACGGAAACGCTCGCTCACGCACGGATAGCGGAATCAGGTACGTGTAGAGGCGACTCGATGCCCGCCCAGCAGCTGGAAACACTCCGCTGTATATGACTGAGATGTTTGCTGTATGTTTATTGTGATCTTAGGAGGTGCTGAAAGAAAAACCGACGCGTACGGAATGCGTGACGCCGTTCACACGGGACGCGTTCTTACCTTTATAAACAGGACGTTGTGGTCTCGAGACACCGTTTTTAAAAGTTGAACAGTTTTTAACTTGACTCGGCGTCTTAAAGACGTAGCCAAAGACGCAAGAACGTGTGCTGTGTGAATCGCAATGGTCGCTTCTGTCATTTAGTTTCCATTTTGTTTCTCTGTTACTGTTAGTGCGATGTTACCGTTTCATTTATGTGCTGGTTGTTATTATTCATAGAAATGCTGGGATAAGAATAGATTATTTCTAGTTTTCTTTTTCCCAAGCCAAATATATTTATGTAATATAATGTAAGACTATGTAATGCAGTGTAAGAAGTCTTAAATTTGGTTTACTGTGGTGATAATGACTTTTACTGATGTCCCATATGTGTGTGTTTTATTTTTTTATTTTATATATATTATGTATATATATTATATACACACACTACGTTAATCTGTTCAGAACAATATATCACCTGCTAAGTGAGCTTGTCAGAGCTTGTGTGTGTGTGTGTGTGTGTTATGTAGACGACGGGCATAGATTTTGGACTTTGCATTGTTTGTAGTTTTCATAAGGTTTCCTGTGGCTTCAGTCAATAAAAATGGGACTAAAGAGGTCAAGGGTTGAAGTTTGAAGGTCGTCAAAGATCATAGTTTGGGTTCAGTGTTGGTTCAGGTGGCTTTTTTTGCTGAAAGAAAAGACCAAAGTTACGGAAAAGCTCACATGTGAGCTTGTGTTTTGTGTTTTAAAGAGATCAGAACATAGTGAAACTATGAGAAATTAAAATCTTTCACTCTCATCTCCATGAGAAAATGTGCATCTTTATGATAATATATGACACCCATGTCTCTTCATCAGACATTTGGAGACATCAGAAGAGATGGGAGAGAATCAGGGTGACGGTATTATGTGGCTTCTTAAAGATTGATGCTGACTTGTAATGATGTTATCGTTGCTAGAGAAATGAAAATGAACACACGGCGACCTAATTTATCAGAGGGGATGTCAATAAAATGAACTGAGAGCGGTTAAAACAGTGCTGGGTCATCGTCACCTTAAAATACTATCCTCCTAAACTTCAACCTCAACGTTCTGATGACTGCCCGCTACCTTGTGGCTTAGGTCTTTCATATCATCACATGTTTTACGTTTAACAAAAGAGTGATTATCAGAATGTGGTGTTTTTCAGAGCACACACTTAGCAATATTAAAGCACATGGTTTTGCTCGTGCAAAACATAAACTTGCTGGCGTAACATGTCGTAAATCCATAGAAGCCAGGGGCGCTTTACACTCATTAACAGGTCAGTTGACAGCTCAGGGACACAGTGGTTGCATGTTTGTTCCTTGTGTAATGAATCTTGTTGTATACAGGGTATATCAGTGGTAATGGGTGGCCTGGAGATCAACAAGCATTTGTGCTGTTTATACGAGAGGTTTTGTACACCAAAAGAAAGGATGAAGACGGTTGGCTGGCTGTGTAGGTGTAATGCCTGCTACAGACTGCGATTTCAGCAAGCCTCATTACAAATCACACTGTACGACATGGATCTAATCAACTTGGGTACGAGACTGTACGATAATGACACCTATTGAATCGTAGGCTACGACGCAAATTAGTAAAAGAATAGAACATCATCAGTGTGCGCTAGTGGTAAACAAATAGAGCAAGATGAATCACACTTTGGCAGTTGTGGTTTTTATGTACGCTGAAAAAAAGAGGAGGAAGCGAAGGAGGAGAATATGGATGCAGTCATGGCTAGGGAAAAGAGGCCAACTTGGCGTGCTAATTTTGCAAATGGAGCTTGAGGAAAGTAGTTTTAAGTTTTGGCGCCGTGTCACGTTGATCAATACGCCATTTCATGTTGCACTTTTATTGGCTAGTCAGTAAACGTAGGTCGTAGCAGCAAACACACAATTGAGAGGATCATGTTAAACTTCTGACACTGTCAGAAAATTACCGCAGGCTATCTTTGGTCGCAAGACCAACCTCTCACTGTACGACGTAGGACCACCGTTTAGGGGCCACGCCACGATTGGTCATCTTTTGTCTGGGACAGCCCAAAATCGAACAATGTTTACTGAGCAGAGTTAAAAATACTGCGATCGTATGAAATACAGGGCACTGATTCTTCTCCCCTCAGCCTTGGGACAGAGGCAGGGCTTTCATTTATAGCGATGCATTGATTTTTGCTGATTGATTTACTGCAAACGATTTATAGTTTGCTGAATTTGCGGTGGAGGTTTGCTGGGAGATGTAACTCCGATAAATCGAGCATCACCACACATTAGAACAATAGCAGTGACCTTAACACACCTACCAATCGACCAATCAATGCAATTTTGAATACTATTCAAATTATACACTTCACCGCCCCTTGCCTGTTCGTATGTATATCATATACATATTCATATATGTTTTGGCCAATAAATTAAGTTTGCTCTACACTCTTAATACATTTTACTATTCTTAGGTTCACTAAAATGATCCCTGAATCTGGCTATAACTAAATGTTAATTTTGCCTTGTTTCTATTCAGTATTTAGCCATGAGTGTTCTGCAAAGAACGGTGGATGGAAAGCATGTAGGCCAGTTGTAAATGTGATTTGGCCTCCAAAACGGACAAATGCTGATCATGAGAAACATGATCTCAACAACTTGTATAACACACAAGTTAATTTAATATAATTACCCGGCTGACGTCTAGCTGCCAGCTGTATTACTGTACTATGTCCTGAGGCAAGATGGACCTGGAGGTCAAGGAATCCTGGCAATTGGGTTCAGGAAGATTTTACTGCTCCTGGGGGACATTACTAATCGTGCCTTATTTGAAGCAGGTTATATGCTGTGCTAAGTGAAACAGCAGTCCTTTCCAGTGATTCTGGAGTTTTGCCGCTTAGTCGTTTGTCTCTTTGAGCTGAGAGATGAATACATGCAGATTTTGCAGTTCAAGGCCACAGCGTGCCAAGCTGTCCTTCACACCATATTAGTGGTCTGTTCGTTCAGAAACCTTCAAAGCTCTGAGAAGGACATAAACCCTGCAGTAATGCTGAAGAGATGAACACTCGCAGAATGATCTGCAATCAGCGCATCAGTAAGGCATTCACACAGAAGGTGACAGGAATGATCCCAGCTTCATTATTTCTCTCATCTAAAAGCTTTCAGATCGCTCTGGCCCAAGCAATTAACTAAAGAGGAGTTTTCAGAATCTATGAATGAAAGATGGATGTGTGGGTTATGAAGACTGCCGCTTGAGGTTGAACCATTTTGATAAGCATTATGTGTGTGTATATGTGTAATATATATATCTTGGTGTGTAACGCACTCACTCCTACATAATTTATATAATGTATAAAGCTTTCACTTGTAGTCTTTTAAAAAGGCATCTGAAATAATAAACTAAGTGCAATGCAGTGTTGTCATTATATATTGAGACTGATATATCTGAAACGCTCTCAGTACTCATTTTCAGCAGAATAGATACACAATACCAGCTGTTCTTTCTCTCTCTCTCTCATCTCTCCGACAGTGAGTTGACACACAAACCCGCCTCCTCTCACTCGCTCATTTTATTTGCTCCGCATGAATATTGTTGGTGTAACAGGGCTTGAATTTCTGCGTGGGATTGTGTGTATTGCACATCATTTTACTTATTCCATCAGATGTTGTGCTCTCAGCCGCCTCTCAGTACTAAATTTGAGTTATTTTTCACTGCTGATTGCTCTTAAACGGTCAAATACTCACAAAATAATGTCAAAATGCCGGTCTTGGCGAGTATTCACCTAAACACAGTCAGTTATGTTGTAAGTGAACGTAAACAGTTGAGAAAGAAAACGCATGTGTAACAGTATAAGGGATCCGTGCGTCAGTCTTATAATTTGGCAGCAGGTGAGAAAGAAAGTATTTTCTTTTTTGTGTGAACTATCTCTTTAAATCATGTGCTTGTGCTGACTCCCCTCGACAAAATCGCAAGTGGTCACGGGTATAAGCGGCGACCACTTATGATGGTATCACGTGAGACGTGATGTTACTACCAGGCGTAAACATGCTCTTTATCGCAGCTTTGAGCTAATAGCTTCCTGCTTCTGTGGATGTCATGGGGCCTTTGTCATATAGGGCTGATTCTGCTATGACTCATTTCATGGAGAGATGTCAGGGGTCAAGCTCAGTGGAGCAGATTTTACGCTGCCGCGTGTTTTTGAGCGCAGAGCTGCACGCTAAAACCCCGGAAAGTAATAAAGTCCTGTCACTTTTGTAGCAGCCCACCCGTCACTGGCCTCAGACTGCTGAATCACTTAATACTTACTTAAGGGGTTAAAATGAGCTGAGCTGTTGCCAGGCAACAAGGGACACCTCAGCAGCCGCTAGATGTGGGGTGTAGCTATCCGTCCCTCACGCACAGCCAGCGGTGAAAACGTTGAAAGATTCACACCGCATGCCCCTGCTCTCAAAGCACTCTAATGCTTCATGCAGCGAGGCATGCTGGGATATATTATTATGGACTGCTGTTTGTATGCACTCCTGCCACATGAAGTAGACGCGAGGGGAAAGTGTTGGATTTTTGTGTTGAACTAAGACCTTCTCCATGTGAGATGCAATTCCTGTGTGTTCACATCACACACTCCGCATCCCAATCAGCCGCGAGCCGTTGATTAGTCAAGTTTGTTTGTGCGCATCTCTTTCGGTAGTTTTGAGAGATGTCCTTGGACAGACGTCCTTTTGTCCTAGCGGACCGCTCGGGGCTTATGGAGGCAGCGCCTGCTTTCCTGGCATTAACGCAGCGCTCCGACCTTGACCTGACTGATATGACCCGAAAGCTTTTAAGTAACTCTCTAAAACAGGATCCAGTCATGTGACACCATGTCGAAGGGCTTATGTGTCACACTCGCACTCCACTACAGGTTTGGGTGAGTTTTTCATTCATATTGTGAATTCACAGCTTCACCGCTGTGCATGATGAATATTGATTCGGTGATTGATTTTGCATAACACAAAACTGAGTAATTATGGTGGAGTCTTTGCCTAGTTTCAATCTGGTTAGTGGAAAGAAATATTAGACATAATTCATTTGTTGTTGCTATGGTTGGGCAATAGAAATGTTTAATTTTGGATGTTAATGTATTTGCTCTAAAATGGCTAAAAACTGTTACCAGAGGAATTATTTAAACCCAAAAATGTAATAGAGTATGAAAGTTTTTACAGTGTGTGTGTGTGTGTGTATATGTATGTATAACTACATATTTGTATCTAAACAATTGTATAATAGATTAGTATTAAGTATTATAAAACAATGAAATTCCTTTTTTTGGAGTACATTTATTGCAATAGCTTAAAGATTCTCAGAAATGAACTGAACTATATCAGCACACATCTACTGTAGCTGGTATAAGGTTCAGTACTCCCAGCGCACCGTGATCAGCAAAGTTTGCCTTTTTCACAAAGCGAATGTGGTGCGAGTTGGTATTTTTCCTCCAGTTATAACAAAATCAGTTCTGCTCCAGTGACCTTGAGCTGAAGCCAGATCGGAGTATTTCAGTGAACTAATGCTGTACATTTGTGGCCATGTAGAAACTGGTTCACCTGTGGCCACTGACCTGTGTTAGATGTTTACATGGGCTGTCGCTCTGCTTGTGTAAGTATGTTTACATGTCTGATTCGGTCACAGAGGCCAGACGGATCTTTAGAGCAGATCTTTTCTTTAAGCCACCTGTCTCTCCATCCAGGGCTGCCCTCGCCGGTTATATTAAGGTAGGGCTTGCTCTAAATACACTTAAACGGGTTTAAAAAGGTCAATGATCAGTTTGATTCAGCGCCTTGTTGTTGCCCTTCAGATTTGTTTATGTGAATGTGTTAGATTCTCTTTAGGCTCATGTGTTTCTTAAACACTTTATGATGGGTGTAAGCTTTCCAGAGTGATTCGTATGGGTAAAATAGTGATAGACTGAGATATATGATGCAAGCCAATATTTAAACATTATTATTATTATTTTGGCAAATGTAAAATGATCAGAAAAGGCAGACAATTGTTAAGCAATTTTGCCCATATTTTGGTGACATGATTAAGTTTTTTGCCGAGATGTGCGCCGGGTGTTTGCGTTTGAAACTGACAAAATCATTTATGTCAGAGACAGACATATGAGAGCTTGAGTTGTTGTTGGCATTGAGTGCTTGATCGATATCTCTTCATATGCATGTGTTTGTGTTGTTTGAAAATATGCTCTCACCTTACAGTAATCATACACTTTCACAACACTCAGCACAACACATCCAAATCTCATTTACGGAACTTGTTAAATAAAAATGTAAATATAAATAAATATATATATTTATACATACTCCTCACATCAGTGACGTCCAAGGGTCAAACCTAATTTCTGACCTTAGTTAAAAGACCTTGCTACCAAACTGGGGCTCACCTTGTAACTTTTGAGATGAGGCTGTCTTGTTTTCACTGATGAGGTCATTTTTGTAAGGTTCTAAATGAGGAATTGTGTACACATGACGTGTGTGATTCAGGCGGCCACAGTTGGCTCGTGAGCCGTGTTTAATTAAGGCATGTGTTGTGTTCGTTCCTGCCGTCTGATAAGACCCTTGGACGTCACTGATGCGAGGAGCATGTGCACTCTGAATACTGAGGTTAATGAAGGTGCTGTAGAATCTCTCTCTCTCTCTCTCTCTCTCTCTCTCTCTCTCTCTCTCTCTCTCTCTCTCTCTCTCTCTCTCTCTCTCTCTCTCTCTCTCTCTCTCTCTCTCTCTCTCTCTCTCTCTCTCTCTCTCTCTCTCTCTCTCTCTCTCTCTCTCTCTCTCTCTCTCTCTCTCTCTCTCTCCTGTGTTTGTGTTTTCTCTTCTTTTGCTGAGCTGCTGCCTGATCAAACTCTGCAGCAGTCTTCATACACTCTCTTTTAGAGGAAAAAAAAGAAAGAAAAGTGGGCCATGGTGACCTATTTTCCTCACAGTTCAGGGAGGCCGAGGGTTGCGGTGCTGTAGTCAGTCAGATGGGGTGCAGGGGCTGTTGCCAGACGCAGACACACAGAAGTGGGTCAACGGCAGGGACTGTGTCTTGTAAACGGCTTGTCGAACAGTAGAGAAAGCTGCAAATGAAGCACATATTATGTGCCCAAAACTGTTCATGGAGGTCTGCGGTCTCTCAGGACCTTCACACCCATTGCCTCCACTGGGACAAAAGCTGAGAAAATACAATATCGTCTAAGTTACAGTTTAGAAACCATGGCTATGCTCACACAACAGCTAAATACAGTTGTCACTCTTGTTCTGAGTGCTTATTCATAGATGGATTGGTAACACTTTACAATAAGGTTCATTAGTTAACATTTGTTAATGTAATAACTAACATGAATTAACCATGAGCAATTCATTTGTTACTGTATTTGTTCATCTTTGTTAATGTTAGTTAATAAAAATATAGCTGTTCATTGTTTGTTCATGTTTGTTCACAGTGCATTAACTAATGTTAACAAAATTTCAATAAAGTATTAGTAAATGTTAAAATTAACAAAGATTAATAAATGCTGTATAAGTGCAGTTCATTATTAGTTCATGCTAACTAATGTAGTTAACTAATGTTAACTACTGAACCTTATTGTAAAGTGTTACCAATGGATGTGTGTGTGTGTGTGTGTGTGTGTGTGTATATATATATATATATATATATATATATATATATATATATATATATATATATATATATATATATATATATATATATATATATATATATATATATATATATATATATACACATACACTTTATCAAATAAAAAAATATTAAAATAATTATAACTATAATATCAGAAATGAAATATATTGTGTGTATGTATATTTACTTGATTATATTTATAAAAAAAAATTATCTGAGATATTGAACTGATTCTCTCATTGTTTCTTTAACATCTCAAATGTTGAAACATGGCAATTGTAACAACCTCAATATCAGTCCCGAACAGAGTGATGATACATTACCCCAGAAATGCTGAGAAAATATCCTCTCCTTCAATAGGTTTAAGTTTGAAACTGTGTATCAGTTTTACAATCTGACTGACGACTTCGTGATCACCGTGATTTCCCAAAGCGTTTCCCTAAAGTCGCTGAATGTACGAGGTGAGCTCACAGTTCAATTCAAGTGTTTTTTTTTGTTTTGTTCCATAGCTCAGGGTAATTAAGATGACATCAGTATCTCCACACTGGTGAAAGCCAGGAGTCATGGGAGAATCACTGCATCATCATTACGCTCCTGGACACAGATCCCAGTGGGCGTGGCCTTTTATGACCGATTGTTGTTTTTGTCGAACGTAAAAGGTCAACGGATCCTTCAGCGTACTGAGAGAAAGCCACAGAGCAGGCGACTGGACTCTGGAACCCAAAAAGCGTCTCTTTTTGAATAATGACCCTTTATATTGCACTGTTCAATATTTGATTTAAGTGAGCTGTTCTGCATCTAACAGACACAGGGAGACTTTGACCTGACCGGGAGTTTCAGTATTTGAGATTTTGAGTTGTGTGTACACACACACACACACACACACACACACACACACACACACACACACACACACACGCTCTTATCATGAGCACTGTGAGTTATGGAAAGCAGGTTGGCCTGCTCTGAAAGTGTAGGGCGGCATGATTGTAAAACATGGCAATTGCAACGACCTCAATATCAGTCCCAATCAAGCGATGACACATTTCCCCAGAAATGCTCTGTAGTCCCACTTTCCTTTAACTTTGAGAAATATTCAACAAAATCCTGATTTTTAAGTTATTTGAGTTTCATTATGGATATCTGTTTTTATTACTTGGCAGTTTAAAGAGAGAGTTCACCCAAAAAGGAAAATTCTGTTATTTACTCACCCCCTTGTTCTTCTGAACACAAAAGGATATATTTTGAAGAATGTTGGTAATCAAACAGTTGACTGCATCTATTGACTTCCATAGTATTTTTTGTCCTACTATGGAAGTCAGTGGCTACCGTCAACTATGTGGTTACAAACATTCATTGATCAGTATCAAGTATATCAAGTATCTAGTGTCTAGTTGTTGAAGACTGTTCTTATTAGTGGCTCAATATATTGAATGAAAATGATTGAAGTTGAACCCAATTCAATTCGCTTTGCATGCTTATTGTTTCCTGACAGCTATTAGAATGAATAATACATAATATGGAAACTATCCAGTAATATTAAAGTATTAAAGCAACGATATGAATATTTAGAGGTATATTTTAAGGTGTATTCTTATTGATAATTCGATTAATAGTTAAGATTACATTTACAAAGTGTTACAATTGTACTCGCAACAGAACCAAACATGCTTTTTATATGTAACATTTTATATATTTCATGATATTTATATGAATCACTGTTAAACTAAGTTAAACTCTGTAATAATTAATGTAATAAACTCTGTAAAAATGCAATAAATGCTGATAGCCGATAAATCTATATCCTAAATTTATGTAATTTTTGAGAGCCTAATTACAAGAACAAAATTCTCACCATTGTTTTTGAGAAAATGTGTTATTCTAAATTTTGCTTACATCGTCTACCCCTATTGTTGTTGCTCCGTTTCTCGTCATGTCTACAGCACTGCTGAACCATGGTATAATCACTGTAACATCTTTTATGACTTATTGCCTCTCTGCTCACTTCCCTAGTTTGAGCCTGATACTAATAGCCCCATGGACCCGATGCCTTGGCACGAATGACCTTTGGTCTAATTGAGTGTTGCATGAGGATCCTGGTGGGTGTTCCTGTGGTAATCTGATGAATTCCAGCGGAGGTGAGGAGAGCGGTGATGTCTTGGACTCCTGCGCGCTACCAGAGGAGTCCATGGCAGATGGTTTCCAGCAGGATCACATATGACATGCGATAACGTTACAGTCAGGAAAGGTCAGTCGGCACGGCACTGCAGAGACTCCCGCAAAGGACACGATCCACACGTTCCCGGGCCGGGCGGGATTCATGCATGTGCGTTGTGTTCCTGTTAGTTGCGAGGCAGGGTTAGTGTTTAAACATGACATTTCTCCCCTCTTCCCCCACCTTGGTGTCAATGTACAGAGGACAGTCCAAATATTTGTTTAAAGTGATGAACCTTGTGCAACCAAGGGCACTGCATTTGCATGATGATAAAAGGCGCTTTATGCTCTCCTGTAACACGTTCAGTGCGTCATTTTTTTATTTTTATGCCATTTCTTCGTTCAGAAAGGCACAGGGAATGCATATTATAGTTTTTGTACACTTTTATTGAAATAATGAAGAGTAGAGGTGTGAAATGACACAAACCAGGATACTGGTTATGGTTAGTGCTAGTTTGGTGCAGATCTAGCTTGTGGACCACCAAAGCCATGATGTTCACCCGCAAAACATGTATGTTAACCCTGTTTAGCTATAAGAAATAACCATCAGTTATTTTAGTATTATATAATTTTATAGTATATTATAGCTTTTATGTTTATATTTTTCATTTCAATATAGGTCATTTTAGTAATTTTCTTTGTATTTCTATGTAGCTTCTTTTCTTTTGTTTACCTCAGCTTTCAATTTAATTTTTCAGTTAGTTGCCAAGGCTGCATGTCTAATTTTTATGCAAGTTTTCATCTAATATTTATATTTTATTCTGTTATTTTATTCTTTATTTTTTATTAAAAAAGAGCATAAATCAGTGGATCACAATGGAAGTGAAAGGTTCAATCCGTAAACATTAAAATACTGTTTTAATAGTATATCCACAAAACGTAAACACAAATTTAGTGTAAAAAAATAACTTACTAACCTTTCCTGTGTAAAGATATAATCTATTTTATTGATTATGACAACGTAATGCCTAAAACAACCAAACATGATGAGAATGTTTAATCTCAAATTATACACAAGTTCTAACAGAAGAATTATTTTACAGTCCTGTAATAACAATTACAATAACTGGGTAATAACTAGGTACTAACCCTGAATCTACCCCTAAAACTTACCTTAACCATGTAGTTACCTTATATTACCAGTACTTTCTTGGGTAAGTACACTGTAAGTACACCTACTGTAAAATAAAGAGTACCCAAATGAATTGGTGCTCCTATAACATAATCACATTTCTGCTTTTTAATCCTCCAAAAATTGGGCCCCATTCATGTTTGTTTTAAGTGCGGCGTCACTGTAAAACGTGGTTGTAATGAACCCAGAATATTCCTTTAAGAAGTCTTTTGGAGATGCCACCATGCTAGGATACAAACCTTTCTTACAAACACACTCTTGCAGAACTCTAGCAGATTAAAACCAAAACCAGTTATTTGCTGAGAGCTTTTTTTGCTGGATGTCGTCTCAGAGTTTGGGATGTTGTGAACGTCAAGTAGTTCTGCCTCAAAAAAAACGTGTATTCCAAGTCGGCCTGGCTAGTGTCTCAGATGCCGTGGAGAGTCATCTAATCCCCTGAAACGGAGACAAACAATCTGTGGAAGAAGGTTAAAAATACATCAGTGAGACATTTTGAAATTCCGCCTCTGTCTGAGTTCAGTGCTAAGGTTAAAGATCCAGCATTCAGATTAGACTCCCCCACTGGGGAGGAGATAACAGGCACGCAGATTGAAAAGAGAGAGAGAGACGTTTGGGTTGGGGGGGGGATTTGAGATGTCTATCTGGCAGTGTGAAGGTTTTTGTCTTGCAGATCCAGTTCAAGGACGCCTAGAGGCAAGGCAACCCTGACTGTGCCATCTATGCATCTCAAGGTCACATGCGCTCACCCTGTGACTCTCAGCAACAACAGGAAGAGGAGGGCGGGGGAAATGGGGGCACTGTAAAATCCTTCATTTACCCCATGGTTAACCCCTCAATGCCTTCCTGTGACCACAGATATTGTGGCTGCGTTGAGGCGCCAGTCAAAGGCTGTCTTCGATTATCCTCAGACGCTTTGAAACAACTCTGCCACATACTCTGGTGCAGCCAGGAAAGAGGGTGTGTGTGGTTTTAAAATCTGGATGAAATGGAGGGAGAGAGGTTTTAACGTATCTTAGCCATTCAAACGGTCATGCTAACCGCTTCCTCTCATGCTTTTAACTCATGCATCCGTTTTTATCTGTGGCGATTAACAGTTAAAGCTCCGTTAAGTCTGCAGTCTCACTGCCCTAGTGCCCTGTGGTCATACATGAGATTAGTATAAAAAAATCCCCTGTTTTATGTCACATGGCAGTTTGTTTGACTAGTTTTGTCTAAAATAATCTTACTAGTGTTGAGAGAGCATTTAAAGGATTAGTTCATGACGTACTTTCCTCTGGTGAACGCACATTTTTGTTGAATAACAAAGCCACTTTTTCAATATAATGGGAGTGAATGAAAACTAGAGTTGTCAAGCTCTAAAAAGCCCCCCCAAAAAATGATTATAAAAGTGGTTAATTTGACTCGTGCATTTTATTTCAAGTGTTCTGAAACCATTACAGTACCTTTGTGTAAGGACCAGACCAGACCGAAATTGAATTTCTTTCTTTCGCATGTTCATGCCAATTCTCAATACAGTAGTCAACATTTGAAGTGTTGACTTCAAATGTTGACTATTGTAGAGGTAGCATTTTCTGATTTGTGGATAGATCATTCTTTTGAGCAGGATCTTGTCAATGAATCATTTCATCCAGTTCACAGACTGTGTTTCCCAAAAGCTAGAGATCATAGAACCATCACCACCAATGGTCTCTACGATCAACTTGGCTCACGATGATTTGAGAAACGCAGTCCTGGTCTGAATGATTCGTTCACAATTTGGATTTTTAGTGATTCTAATAAAACTTATTGTACTGTTTTTCTTAGCACGCTAACCTCTTGAAGCTTAATATAAGAGTGAACCTGGTTGACCTGATGTTTGTCTTCAAAAAAGAGCCTTTCAAAAAAGCAGCGGTCGTGTTCTTGAGGAATCTGTGCTAAACTAATCTGTCCCTCAGGCGTCCGTTATCACCGTTTTGCGACTTTTCTATTAAACAGAGAAACCATGGAGACTAAATGATCAATAACCACTGTCATGATTCCGGATTCTGTCTGTCGTAAATCTTCTGCCGGCTGGCAACTAGCTCATTTCATTTTGCTCTTGCAGATTAGTTTCCGTCTTACTCAAAACAGAAGTGTTTTGAGATGATAAATTATACAATCACAACAAATTTGTCAACAATTTCCGCGCTCCCTGACACACTGCTGAGACCGAAATGATCGTCTAGTTTGCATTGCGGTGCATTGTCCTAAAAACACACACCCAAACAGACACTCACACACATAGTGCAGAAAGGTCTGAGGCAATGGCGGGGGAAGAGCATAAATCTTTAATATTAACGAGTCTTGCTGTGGCAGGAGACCCAGCAGCTTTGTCCCTCTCTCCTCTCGGCTCGCCTACGCTCCCTCGTCATTTAATTAACAGTAGGGAGATTATGGAGGCCCCAGGCCTGTGAAGATCTGATTTAAACATGGAAATGTTACATTACTGTCGCTCTTTTGGCAGAAAAAGGTTGGAGAGGAAGTGAAAAGATTATTTCTCTGGCTCTCCAGTCCTCCGCATTAGTGTATGGTATCGCAAACTACATCACAATATACTGTACAAGTCGTGATTTAATACATTACAGTGCTTTTTACATAATTGGATCAGGATTGAAAGTGAAACTTCAGTTGCACGTTCTTTCCGGTGTGGATTCGGCCATTTTAGAAATTTCACTTATGTCGACTATCTGCTCCTTTATTCAGGAAATTAAATGAATGCGCAAAATAAGTAAATGTTAAATATTGACATGTTATAAGGATTAATTGAAAATCCAAAAATTAAACCTGGAAATAAACGAAACAGTTTACAGTTTTATCAATTTAAAACAATTTTATGATACAATAAATAAACAAATAAACACCGATACCGATAATTCTTTATATTTGAAAGCCGGTAGCTGATATTGGCCGATAAATTTATATCCTAATTTTTGAGAGCCTGATTACAAGAACAAAATTCTCACCATTAAAAGCCATGTCCCAAACACACAATTATAATGTTCTCATTTTAATTTTATGTAGCCTATATGACAGACTTTTGCTGTGCATGTTGCACTTGTACTGTATTTCCTTTTTTGAAGTCATTCCAATCATATTTAAAGCAATTGAAAACCATCATGGCAAACAGTGCGACGTGTCTCAGATATATCGATATATCGTGCATCCCTAGTTATATGATTGTATCAGCCCTATATTCACCATTTTGGGTATTTTTTAGAGTAGATGTTGCTCCTGGTGTCTGCTGCGGGATGAGCAGGGCATGCCGGTAATCAGGTTCCAGTGCCCGCAGGCTAGAAACCTGGAAGCATCGAACGTCATGTGTTGCCCTGGCTCTTTCCTTTTCCTGGAACCGAAGCGGTTAATGTTTCGCTGTAATTGGCACCCGCAGCTGCTCTCCAGTCGGACAGGGATGAGTTTGGAGCCTCTGCCTTGCGTGACAGCTGCCTAATTGGGCAGTCTCCCCTTGTGGCAGGTGCCGCCTCCTCCAGCCGGGCTGCTGAAGAATGGCAGAGGATTACAGATGAGGACATGGTGACCCTCTCTACCTTCCATTGGTGTGTGTGTGTGTGTGGGGGGGGACTAGTTCAATACCGTTGGGTTATCAGGAGGAAGTGAGGGTGGGGTTCTGCCAGGTGGCGGATGACAGAGTGTCACATGACAGTGTCAGTGTGTCAAGGGCGCATACATCAGCAGTGCTACAGCAACCTGTTTTTTTTTCTCTTTTTTTCTGTTCGTTGTTTTTGAGGTTTTCACTCTAGTTTTTTAGCTCCTGGCTGTCTTCACACTTCAGTTTGGAGAGGATGTCAGCTTCCTGTGTGTTCCTATGTAGCTTCTCTTTCTATTCTCCAGCTGTGTATGAAACCAGGTGAGGTTGCGTCCTCTTGTTAGAGGCGATTGATGACACTGTGTAAAAAGCTAATTATTCCTGCTGATGTAAAATGTGCTTTTGGCTTTACTGTATCGCTGCCCTGTTGAGGGGACTAACAGCACAGTGGCTAGCCTTGGCCTAACGGTTAGGACATGTGTTCTGTTCTCACACATTGAGCCCTGGGGCTCATGCAGCTGTGACAGTGTATTAAGAAAAAATAAATAAAAATTATATATATATATATATATATATATATATATATATATATATATATATATATATATTTGTTTTTATTTGTACATTAGTGGAGAAAAGATCGGTAATAACACTGCTTATAGATGTCCAATGACCCTTATTAAAATCTGTCATTCAGTGCAGCCAGAAGCACATTGAATCTGGGAGCTGGGCATTCAAGATTCAGCTCAATCCCTAAATTGAGATTAATTGGTTTTCTCCTCTGACATCCCTTTCCCCTTGAGTGTTTATATGGGTGACTGCTCATGTGTTTCTTTCTGAATGTTTACCTTGGATGCATCTGTGGCGGTGCAGGTGCGTGTTTGGTTTCTGGCTGTAAGTGTGTCCACGTGCGCGTGTTTGTGTTCAAACGGGGCCGTGCAGCTGGGGTTGTACTCCAGGTTTGACTTTCACCTGATTTTCCCCCATAGCTATTCCGAAGTGTCGAGTGGAACGGCCGTGTAATCTTTACCCTGACGCGTACACACAGCCTTGAGAGTTTTCTCATTCCTCCCAGCCAGAGCAACCCAAGGAAAGAGTTGAAATGTGTGTTTGAGTGAACGTGTGAGAGTGTGATTGGGATTATTTGTGCGCGGAGAGAGAGATTCATTAGTATTCTGCTGAGGAGTCCTGCCGGTAGAGCAAATTGATTACCACACTTCACCTGTCTGAGCCTCCTGAGATCTGCAGCGAAGACGGCCATTCTGTCTGCACTCCCGTCGACTTCGTAACGGAGGGCCACTCTCATTAGCCGTCATTAAACAAAGCTTAGAGTTGCGATACTGTTGTCTTAAGTAGTCCTAGCAAGTGTGAAGATTGCTGCTACAGTCCTGAGGGGTTTCTTGACATGAAGATTTCAAGCGGTTGTTAAAGGTGTTTTGTTGGGAGGGGAATAGATTGTTTGTGTATTTGTGTGTGCTTTAAATTGACTCATCCGTTCAGGTGACCTTTTGGAGTAAGACTGCAGGAGTAAGGGAATTCAAATCTGTGCTAAACACTTGTGAAGTGTGGAGAGGAGTAAACCAGGGCTGTGCATCATTCAGAACGGAACGGAAAATGCTTTTTAAATTCCAAAGGAACTACAATATAGAAAATATAGTATATATACTATATATAACTGAAATATAGTTGTAGCTGCATGATATTGGAAAAAAATTGTATTGCGATTATTTTTTTTATTTTTCTTCTGCGACTATATATTGCGATTTAAAACCAATTTCACCAGATGATTTGAATAGCTCTATTTGAAAAAAAGTAATAATTCTAGAATAATTGGGGTGAATCTGCATAGAAATTTATAAACGAATTACAAGCATAGATTAATACAACTGAAATGAGCAGTGCTTTGTTTTTCAGGTAAATCTATCAGTATTCAGGTACAGAAATGGAATAATCAAATGTAAAATAACAGTCTGCGCACAGAAAACAGCGCGCAAGTCTTTTTGCTCATGATGCCTGACTCGATTTAAAAACACATTCAAATGATTAACTTTGACTCTATGATGTTTAATGGTTAAACTTTGCAAATAATCCGCGAATCACATGCGTTCTGAACCGGGGTGCTGCTGGCCCGTACGGATCAACTACGATGCCTATACTTGACATCGCACATCCTGCAGATGCGCACACCGCAAGATCGATGCTAAAACGATATATCGTGCAGCCCTATAAAATAATTCTTTTTGAAGACAAACTTTGAACTTTTGGGGTAATAAGAAGTTTAACAAGTCTTCAAATTTGAGAGTTGTATAGGCTTTACATAAGGATACACTGTATGTTTGGATCAACATGGAAGATCCCTTCATTTCCCCTGAATGTCAGTACCTGTTAAATTTCTTTGAATTGCAATTCAGGAAATTCCACTTCCTATCACTGCAATTCAAATTCAACTTCAACTTCAACGTCTTGTGGGAGTGACCAATTCAATTCAAACTTAGAAGCGTAGAACAATCTTTACCTGAGACGTGGTGTAGTTGTAGGAGCAGTGAGGAACGGGGTAAGATCTATTTGTAACTGCCTGTGTTGCTATTAAAGAGACAGCGGGTGAGTAGATATGGAGGAGTTGGCAAGTGGAGTCAAAGTGTTTCTGCGAGTAGCTGGAGCATGTGTGTGCGCACTCCAGCCCCAGTGATAAGAGCGCAGAGTGAATGAGATGCTGTAATCTAACTCGGGTGGCATTTCGTTGGCATGTTCCGCCATCTTTTGTGCCAGCTGAAATGATGCGCCAAGATGAGGAACTCGGGCGCTTTGTGTTTTCATTGGTTAAGTGCACTTAATCGATTAAGAAAATGAATAGAATCTCATAATTGAATTTAATTACTAGCCTTATGCTGAAGTTTATAAATATGAACATTTTGGAGTTACTTGTCATGCACAGAGCAGCAGAATGATATGAACTAGGGGTGTAACGATACATTGTTATATCGAGATATCACGATATAAAAATGCGACGATATGTATCGTTGATGTAAACGATATGATTCGCGATATACAGTTTTATCCAAGACTAATTCACCCAAAAATGTAAATTCTGTCATCTACTTTTCAAAAGATTTTCATTCAACTTCCAAACACAAAGGAAGATATTCTATATTAAACCTGAGAGATGACCTTTTGTGATCTTTAAATAAAGAAAAGTAATTCTGCGTAAATTATAGACTTTAATTTGATTTATTTGTTAATGTGCCATACAACATGCATTTTATTTTATTGTATGTTTTATTTATTTTTTTTATTACATTGTCCCCCCTTTTTTTTACAGTTTGTAGGCAGTGTGTGTTTACTAATTGGTCATGTGTCGTTTGAATAAGGGCTGTCTGTTTTTGGTTTGTTTCTTAGTAAGTTTGTCCTGATTGACTTGGTTTTAGATTTATAGCAGACTCCGTATGCAGAGCTCCGTGGCATCTCAGCAGCTGTTTACTTGCTCTCTGCTTTACTCCAAAAGAGCAAAAGTTCACTGATGTGGACGCTACAGTCGTGTTTGTTTAGGTAGCACGTCGCTCCCCTTATTTAATTTTCTTGAGCCATATTGGATTTACAAAATCTGTCCTGCGTATCTGAGTGAGTGCCTCTAGCCTGGCCGAACACCAGCTGCCTACGATAACATGATGGAAAGCGGTTCACACGGCTCCCTTTCCTTTCAAATTTCTTTAACCTTGGCTTACCTTTAACGCCGGGGAAGCGTCTGCCAGTCTGGTGTCAGATATTAGCGATATGCGCAGCAAGGACCGGGTTGTCACTTTTTATTAACACTGAGCGCTTTGCATGGACTCCAGCTGTTGCGTGGACTGAGACTCAGGCGTACTTGACCTTGACTCACAGCACAGTTCCTGCGGCTCACCCTATTTTTAATCATGCATTTTAAATGGTGCAAATGGATTACGGTTCCTTATAATGGGGATCATTCATTAACCTTTTTTTGTTAGAGTACTTTGTGGGATGGTTTGGATTCCAATTAATTTCATACCCCACATGTGAGCGTCACCGGATTGGCTTTGGATATCAAATCCCTGACATTTGCGTCAAGAAGTTAGGCGTTCACAGTTAAGGCCATATTTTGTCCAGCTCCTCAGGGGAAATTGCCTCTCAGCCACTGATGATGGTTTGACCTTCCTGCTCGTGGTGTCTGGGTGAGCAAAGAGAGACGCCCTGCCATGATAAAGCTTCCTGTCTACTGCTGTTCTCTTCACCACTGGCTAGTGAAATCACTTAAAATGCTGTTGGGTGTGAATGTTTGACATTGTCAGAGATAATGGATAATCACTTGCGGACCGCTGAAGGGAGAGAGATGGAGGGGGAAAAGAGAGAGAGAGGGAGAGAGAAAACATATTTTGTATTTCTTGTTCGGAAGGGTCATGTGCAGAAAAGACAAATGGAGTGTATGCTGTGAGATCGAATCTTAGACCTGTTTCCCGTCTCTTGTATGCCTGCTTCCTCTCATAATACACTCTCAGAATATTAGATTGTGGAAACACTTCAATATGGGGAACACACATTAACTACATAAACTACAACTTTTGCCTCAATAAACTCCTAATTTGCTGCTTATTAATAGTTAGTAAGGTCGTTTTTGTAGTGTTTAAGTTTAGGTATTGGGTAGGATTAAGGTATGTAGAATAAGGTCATGCAGAATAAGGTATTAATATGTGCTTTGTAAGTACTAATAAAGAGCCAATATCCTAGTAATATGCATGTTAATAAGCAACTAGTTAATAGTGAGAATTGAACCCTAAAATAAAGTGTTACCAAGATTGTTACTTAAGTAAATAAGTATTTATATACTTATTCATAGTCCTGCTGGTTAGGAATCATTCACCCAAAAAACTAAAATTGCAGTGTGGTCTCATCATGTTGTTTTGGACCCCACTGACTTTCATTGTGTGGGGGGAAAAAAAAGAAGCATTTTGGAAAATATCTTTTAAGTTTTGCAAAAATAAAGAAAGTCATACAGGTTTGGAGCGACATGCGGGTGAATAAATGATGACAGAATTGTCATTGTTGCTGAACTACCCCTTTAGTTTTCCCTTTGTTTTTATGGACAAGATCTAATCTAGCTTGATCCGATTGTAGACCAATATTGATTTGTCTTGAATGATGTGTTTACTTTATTGTTCTTATGGTCCAGTTTTTCAGCTTGTCTGTTTATCTTCTTTCTCCATCTGTCCCAAGTTTTAACTTTTATTCCTCCATTGGCAGGACATTAATCTTAATCTGGCCCATTAAGATTAGCGTGAGACATCAGATGGCCCAGTTTTAGCAGGTTGCCCTCTTTGTTGTTAAATTTAGGTCAGTGGCCCAGGCTGATAATGTAACTGAGACTGAATTAGTTAATGAATTAGTTTTCCTCTCCGCTGTCCTCGCAGTCATAACTTGTTGCTTCCAACCTTTGCAACTTAATGCAGTTTGCATCACATTTAAATGCGTGTGACCTTGTGCTGATTCTCACAGGATTTTCCTGTCACGTCATCTTGAGGATCTTAAGTTACTACAGCACATTCAGGATATTCCAGGCGTGAGCATGCTGTTGAATTGCTGTAACAGCATCCCCGGCTCAAGGTCGAGCTGAACTCCTCAGCAAACCACTGAAACACGTTACCCCGTTGCTGAAGGGGCAGGACATGGAGGGTAAGATGTTCTCTGGCAGCTGAGCACTGCTTTAGGGGAGCTGGAATCCTGTATTAATTAACCTTTGTGATGGTGGCCCTGACAGTGGGAAGTCAGGAGTGTTTATGGAAGCAGTTCTGACAGGGTTCAGGCCCGTCGAGCGAGCAGCCAGCGGTGCTGTCATGTTATCTGATGCCGTAGCTCTGTGGAGGAGCGGTCTGACAGGTGTGCCATGTGTGCCCCTCTACACCTGCTAGCTCTGCTGAGCCACTACTGGCCCGAGTATGAGGGGCTGCTGACAGACGTTTTTGAATGGATATTATTCACTTCTTTGGTCCTGTTATGCCAGGTAAACTGTCATATCTGGGGAAGAGGACAATGTTTTCTACAGATTGTAGTCCTAAAATTTGTTTTCCTGGATTTAAAAATAGTTTTTCATATCAGAAAGAGAGCGTGTTTATCAAAAAGAGCAGATCTGTGTTAATGTTTTACTTGAGGAAGCACTGACATTACACTTCTGATGGATACCGATAAGCTCATAATTATTTTCATATAATGACTGATGATGACTGATAAATGACTAGCATTAAAATTCTATACTGTTTTTGTCAAAAGTGAATGTAGGCATCTCAACATTTTGTGAGTGACATTTATAGTTTTTTTTTTTTTTAAGATGCTTGAGCACAGCAGGCAAGAAGTTGTCTTTCTTACTAACAAAGTTTAAGCAAATATCTTTTGGATGTAGTATGCTATGCACAAACACAGGTTCACTTAGATTTAAGAAACCTTAAGATGTCCATTTACTCTCCTTAATCTGTGGTGATACCGATAATTCTCAGAAATGCTCAGCCTCATGGGAAGTAATGGACATTTAAAGACTTTCTTTACGTAAGAACGAACATTTGAGAGGTCCTAAAGAGGAATCTGGAAAAAAAAAGAAAAAAAGCTGGGTGTCAGAGCAGTTTGATTGACATTTGCTTGAGTACTATAAAGAGTTTGTCAAAAAGAAGCTTTGTGTTCACTCTGAAGTTTTCTCTCTTTTTTTTGCTTGAACTTAATTAGCTCTTTTGTGATTAATTGGTCTTGACAGAGACTTCAAAGGAAGTTACAGTGGTTGTTTTGATGATGCTGGGAAGTTGAAGCCTGTCACTCATGGTGTGTTCTCTCTTCTTGTGCTGTAGGTTCCCGTGTGGCCACATCTGAGATCCGAAGAGCAAACATGGAACGCTGAGCCTTTGGTTTTTCCCAGAATAACTCCCAAATATAGAGTGTTTACTTCATCAGGACAGAGAAACCTCCTCTCAACATTTTAAAGCAGTGTGGATTTACTCATGCACAGCAATGGCAGCTGGGTTGTCGTGCTTGACATTACAAATGCCCTCTGGTCCTATATATAAAACTTTTTGACTGAAAAGAAACTAAATCCAAAGCGCTGCTGGAGTTCTCTGCTCTCATCATTTATGGCACAGATCTAAGACATTTTCAGTAGTTGTAAAACACCACATCAGGGCATCCTGCTGTTGAACATGACTCATGGGGTGGAGTCTGGCCCTGAAACTCACCAGGATTCTGCTGCTTTAACATATCTGGAAGGTTTGCTAATGCATCCGGTCACCACTGGGCCTGCTGCCACTGCCACACAGAGATCAGAACCTGTTCACAACAACGTAGAGAATGCCAACAGGGTGACTAGGGTGTTTCAGCTCCCCAATCATGGCTCCCCCTTGCCAGACAAGGGTAGACCACCTAGTGCTGCCTCACAGCACCTTAAAAAAGCCAGACTGCTTCGCTCAGGAGCGTGGAATGAAGATGACAGCCAGAAAAAATCAGGCACTGTAGTGGAAGTGAATGGACAGAGAAGGGAGCACTACAAAGGAAGCCTGGATGGCTCTGGGCAGGGAGAGAGCACCTTGCTGGCTTCTCTGCTGCAGTCCTTCAGCTCTCGGCTGCAGAGTGTCGCCTTGTCACAGCACATTTCTCAAAGCCACAAACCACTCGACAGGGAGAGCAGTGAAAGTGCTCCCGTTGATAAGGAAACCTACCAGAGTTACGGCACAGCGTCAGGCCGCCTAAAAAGCCTCATGAGGAAAAGCAAGCACCAGAAACAAACAGTGCCTTACTGTTGTCAGAGTAACCAGAATCGAGGCTCTGATTCTCCTCATTCCTCTCAAAGCTCTGCCCAGCACTCTAGCTCAGAATCATTGTCCTGCACAGAGCGTCTCAAGGCTGTTGCCAATATAGTACGGACCAGGACCAGTCCGGCCCCTTCACCCAAGCCCAGTGTCGCTTGCAGTCAGCTGGCCTTGTTGCTGTCCAGTGAGGCTCATCTACAGCAGTACTCCAGAGAACAGGCCTTAAAAGCACAATTAACCAGTCGATCAGCCAGCGAGAGGTTAGCTGCCATGGCTACTCAAACGCAGGATAAGAGGCCTCCCAGCATGGGGCAACCAACAACCACCTCAGACATGCTAAGCTCCTTAAATGTTCAAAATGGAACACTCCCCCCACCAGTGATAGATTCCAGCAAAACAAGCCCTTCTCTTTCCTCACCCACCATGAGACCCCCCAAAGAGAGACGGCCCTTCGACAGACACGGTCGACCTCCACAGAACTGCAGCAGCCTATTGCTCCTACTTCTCAATAATCATAACTCCCAGCAGCAGCTCACCAGAAACGGACACCTGGAGGACGACTGCAGCATCCTCCCGAGCCGGACCTCCTCCCTGCATTCTGACAGCGAGTACTCCAACCAGGATAACAGCCTGACCAAAGACAGCAGTGATGCTGAGAGTTTCTCCAGCTGTTCCCCCATCGACCTCTCCATGAAAAGCAGAGGGCCTAGCCAAAAATATGAGCCCTCCTCTTCATTAACCCCCTCTGTGGAGCGCACAGAGTCTCTCATAAACAAATGGAAGCCGGAACCTTCTGTGCCAATGGTCCATGAGGCCACAGATCTGGATACCAGCCCAGACATGAAATCCCATGATAAGATCACTCTAATGCAGTTGCTGCTGGACCGCAGAAATAACGAGAAGGTAAACAAAAGTTCAGATAATCCTGGTTTGCGGCCTGACTCAATAATCGGCAGCTTGACTACAGGCCCACTTAAACGGATTGGCACACCTGAGGACAGCAGAACACTGAGTCCTCTGCACCGGCAAACAGCTACCTTCAGCTCGGTCTCCCCTTCATACTCCTTCCCCTCGCCTCATGCCCAGTCCAGTCCTTTAGATCTGTGCAAGTCTAAAGCTCACTCAAGTGAAAAGTTGGTGGAGCCTCCGTTCAGTGCCAGCAAGCTACTACAGAATCTAGCCCAGAGTGGTATAAAGAACTTGTCACCTTCTCCCCCTCCTTTACACTCTCAAGTGGTGATGAGCAGAAGGCAAAGCCCAGAACTTGAGCTTGACAAGCCTCAGGCCCTCTTGGATCGACTTGTCATGCCAAACAAACGGAATAAAGCCTCTGCACTAGATAGAGGTTCCCCTCCTGCTCTCCCATCTCACAAATGTAACCAATCACCCTCGGCGTCAACACAGATTGAAAATCTTCTAGAGAAGCGCACTGTACTGCAGCTTCTGCTGGGAACGGCTTCCCAGAAAGAAAGAACCAGTGGGCACAGATTCTTTGAAGTAACCTCAGGGAGGCTGGATAAGCCTCAGACAGGCACTGTCAACTGTGACAGCTCAAACAAGCCTTCTCTGGACTGTAAGATCAAAACAGAGCCAGTAGAGGAGAATTTTTCATCAGACAGCTCTAATGATGGGGTGTACCATCAGAGACGATCATCACAACACTCACCCATTGCTGAAGCACAGGACACTACGAAATCTGAGTTATGTCCTACAGAAACAGCTGCTAAATTTGGACTTCTCAGCCAGCTTTTGAAACAGCAGAATGCTACCTACCATTCAAACCCACACACTAGGCTCCTCAGGAACTCTGTAAAAGAGGAGCCAATGGATTTTCAGAGCCCCGTTCCTAAAAAAAGAAAACTGACAGAGTGCCTAAGTAATGAACTTTGTCAATCGTCTGGAGATACCACTCGTGATAATCTCATGTCTGGAACACCTGAAATTAATGGTAGAGGCCTAGTAATACCAAAAGAGGAAGAGGTAGTTGGCAGTCCCAAGAGCAAAAATTCTCTCTCCAGAGAAAGCCAAGGCTTCAATGTTCTCAAGCAACTCCTCCTGTCAGAGAACTCTCTGAAGGAGCTGTCCCAGCCCAGAGGGACCCCAAGTCCTTTCATCCCTCAGGCAAACTGTGCAGCCAATGGGAACTTATCCCAGTCTGGTTCCCCTTACGAGTTGTCAAACTTGCCGTGGTACCCATATACTCTCAGTGCGGGTCCCAAAACAGCACCCACACCTGTTGATACCACAGGGGGGCCGTTAGTTTGGGGTAGATCCTCTCCCAAAGCCAGTCCTAAGCCAGTTAAAAAAGAACCTGAGGGGTCTCCTGGAGGAACTTTTAACAGGGAGGAGAGATCCAGTCCAGACTCACCCCCTTTAACCAGGTCTAACCCGATTCTTTACTACATGCTTCAGCGGGGAAACGGTCAGCTCAGACCTGAGATCCAGGATCAGGTGCAGCCGGCCCACTGTGTCATGAGTGCAAAAGTGGAGCCGTACAATGACTATGAGCACAGGATAAACTCTCCAGTCCACAGACAGACTCATAGCCAGAGAGAAGAGAGCCTAAACGGTTCTGTGGAAAAATGGAAGATGTGAACTACAAAAGACCGAGAGAATCTGAAGAACTGCATGTACGGCCATTTGTCTATAATATGTTTTTCCATCTTAAAACAGAAACTGAATCAATTTGGTCATTCAGTTTAAAACATTTGGCTGTTTGCCACCGCTTGAAATTATTTCATTTTAGTACATTTGTTTTGATTTTTTTTTTTAATTGATGTCAGAATGAGATGGTCACACGATTCTCCATTTGCATACACATCTTTGAATGTTTTTTTGTATGTATGCTAAGCTAAATTCTTTGTCCAGCACAATGTAAAATGTCCACAACAAAAAGCTTTTTCTCCTTCCACAACTGAAATATTTATGAAGAACATCCAATTACGTGTATTATTGATGAATCCAGAAATGTTACTGCTAATTTCACATTATATTTATCTACAGCCAAATCAGGATCCTTTTCATTTTACTGTGACATATACAATTGTACAGTCTAAGCACAATATTGGATTTGTGGCATTGAAATGTCCAGTTATAAAGTATATTTTCTTACAGCAGAACGGCAGTGTAATCTATCAGGTATCTTTCTTGTAAAGCTAGCTGAGGTCAAGAAGGGTTTCACATGTGATCGAAAGGTAACAACATTTACTGGAATGTTCCTCAATCGTAACTTAGTCAGATTTACCGTGCTTTATTTTTCATCTGGAATGAAACTATAGCTGTTATGTGGTGATAATGGCATGACGTTTAAAAAAATAAAAAAATACCTGAGTGTCATATTTTTAGCCAATGAAATGTACCTTTTTACAATTTTGTATAATTTGTTGTTTTGTATCTTATCTAAATATCCTACATGTAGCATTCACACATTTACGGTGTTGACAGGAAGTTGAATATTGAAAGAGATTATACAGTATGTCCACCAAAGCCATGAAGGTTAATTATGAATTATGATATTTATGGACTATAAATGTTTCAGGATACTGTGTGAATCAGACACTCTACTGTGAGAAGGGATTGGAATTCAGTCTGATTCTTTTGTGTTTTATGTTCACTTTATTTGAAATATTTTTATTATTTTTTTCCAGATAGGCCCATCACTCGAGTCTTAAACATTAAATTAAAAAAAAAAAAAAGATTTTATTCCACATTCTCTGTACGATTCAAATGTTTTGACAATGATTAGATACATTTATGTAAATATTGCTTTCAAGATGACTATTTTGTATTGTTCAAGACATAAAAAAAAAAGTTTTTAACGTCTTGCAGTGTACATACTGTATGAAAACTGTAATAATGTACATAGGGTACTGGAGGATGATACTTTTCTGCATGTCTATGTTGTGCTAACGATAATCTTTGTTCATGTACTGCTCTGTTCGAGGCTCTTTGCTGCCTGTAGCATGCACACGCATGGGGAGTCCCTGTGTTATGGGGAAATGTCAAGTCTTAAAATAGATGCTTTTATCATGGAGAGATGGGTACTTAAACCATAATCTGTCTGCAAATGCAGTCCTAAACTGTTGAGCCTGTGCTCAAACCTGAGGAAAATGTGCGTAATTGTTTCTTTTTTCTGAATGGTTTTGTTCGTTAACTAAAAAAAAAAAAACATTGTTTAATTTAGAGTCTCTCATCAATGTTGTGACTCTGCATTGTGAATAACTGAAACTAAAAAAAAAAAATCTTCATATACTCCTATGTTGACTGGAGACTTTTAGTTTTCTTATGTTCTGTCTTTGGTGTTTATTTGCACTGATAGCATAATAAAATATTGAAATGCACAGAACTGAATGAAGGTTTGCCATCTTTTACCTTTATTTATGTATCCAAGGTTACAGTGTGTTGGAAATTTATATATAACCTTACATGAGGCCAGAGGTACCTTGATAGTTGTCGATTTTACAAGTGAACGTGAGTAAACTACTCGAAAGCAAGCTTTTTATCATACTTTTTTTTTTTTTTTTTGCAGTTTAAACTGCTTTAGATGTACACAGAACATCTCCAGGCAAGGAAGTGTGAGAAGGTTAACCAATACTTAACATTTGAACTACCAGCATTCATTATGACCATCATCTCCGTGTCTTTGACTCCAAATCATAAACGAACGATATATATAAAAAGACTTTCCAAACTGGTATTTGCATGACTGCCAGTTCTCAACAATGGCAGGAAAGAGATGGTAAGGAGGATTTGGAAAACATTGTTTCATAATTATGGGAAAACAGGTAGTTGGCTTCCATTTTGAAAAGTGCCTTGTCCAACCATTGTGAGAGAAACGCATTGATCTCAAGTTTGCACTTCCTTTCGGCCACTTAAAACAAATGTCAGAATAAACATTTCAAGCCAAAATTGTTGCGTCGCATGCGTCAATGGATTATAGCATTTCCCCATTGTTGTAGCTCAAAAGTATTTGTAAGATATTATATATATATGAAGAGTTTCAGATGCAAAAGCCTCTAAGTGCCATCTGAAATTTTCTTCTAGAATGATCATTTTTATCAAGCTCGTATAATTTCCCTTAAATGGCAATGAAAATTACCTATTAATTGTCATTTAAGTGAAATTACTGAACTTAAATATACAAGCTTTATAAAAATCATCATTCTAGAAGAAAATTTCAGATGGTACTTTGCATCTGAACTCTTCATATATACACACACACATAGTTTCAACAAAATATCAAGTCTAGACACTTATGCAAACTTTTTTTAGAAAATGAATGTTAGGTTTTTAAAATATACAATATGAAACAGCAGAATCTATATAATATATAAAATCAATGCAAAACTGACTCAGAAAGGTGAGGTTAGTTGTCTTTCTTTGATACTTTTGTATCTAATGCAGTGCCATTCAAACATTTTTAAGTGTGATGAAAATGTCCAAATAATTTTGGGGTGTTCTGCAAAGTGAATAAGAATTGTGATTTTACATTTTACTTCCAGGCTCTTTATGATGGATAGGCTTTTGTCTGCTGTCTTCCCACTTCTTTAATCCTCTAATGAGGTTTCTTTTCTTCAACTTCACATAACCTTTCCTCCATGTGAACTTCTCCATCCAGAGATCTTATCATGCTTGAACTGCCAGTAACCCCCGATTTCCTTTTGGCTTAAAAACAGAAGAGAGGGCAAATGCACAAGTCACGTGTCTGAACCGAGGTCAACGTTTAAAGCGCACAAACGGCCGTTTGTCTGTCTCACATCCTCTGATATCCTGGACTGGGCCGGTGGACAGGGAAGGGGGGTTTGGAGCTCCTTACCATTTAACTTCACCCCACTATACAAAGGAAATGGTTTGGTCTTCCAGGAAGACGAAGTACTGGGGTCAGCAAGGTTCAGCAGGTTGAGATGGAGGTTTGGAGGCACTGTGTGTATTTCCTACGATGAAGCACGGCTTCCCGCGTCAATGTTTAACCAGACTCCATCACAAGCCACAGCTGCTGGTTTAGAAAGCACTCATTCACAGGTGCTTAATTACAGTTTACAGGTTATCTGATTCAATGACTCTCACAGGCTGCTGTCAAAAGGAAATAAGCGTGTACCATTTATTTACTGCTTAAGAGACATCTATCTATCTATCTATTTGTCTGTCTATCATCTATTTATATATGTCTGTCTGTCTGTCTGTCTATCTATCTATCTATCTATCTATCTATCTTCAAGGCTTTTTAAACATGTTAAACATTTAGTCTTAATATTATGTTGCTCAGCAACATTTACCAGTCCATATTTAGGCTAATGAATTATATTACTTTGCAAAGCAAGCAAGCAAGCAACTTTATTTATATAGCACATTTTCAAACAACAGGCGTTGCCCCAAAGTGCTTCACAAAAATGAAAACATTAAAATCATATAACAAAGCAAACATAACTTATTCGAAAGCTAAAGAAAATAAATACGTTTTTAAAAAAGAGTTGCAAAAGCATTTTTGCGGTTACTTTTTGAACAAGAAGCTTTCTTTTAACGAAATTTGCAAACGTCTTTTCTTCCTTATATTGTGACGTTCATCCGAGTGAAACGGCCTCCCATACAAGAAAAAATGTAGGGCAGGTTTTGATTTTGTCCATCTGGAACTGATTGGATCATTGAATGGTGGTTTGCCATTGGTGGATCTCATGTTGAGTGACAGCTTGCCCCGCCCTCACGCCGGTAAACACGTCATCAGAGAAGAGAAGAGGTGAGTTGCGAGAAGGAAGGGAAGTTATATATGGGCACATGAATTAAAAAATTACGGATTAATCACTTTTAATAAATATTGCGACATTCCATAAAAAAGAGTCCATTTTAATTTCATAGTACCCAAAATTGCTTGGCTTTGAAGGAATTGTGAAAAGCACTAAATAAAATTGACTTGACTTTATATGAGCGATAAGATACTATAGACTGCAGTGCATTTCTCTGCACATCATGCAAACCCCCATAACTGTGGTAAAATCACTGTAACACATGTCTTCGTGTGGCCTATTCCTTTAATCAGTGCTGTACGCTGTAGATATTCTTTGTTTCTATTATTGCACCTACTCCTGTGCGAAGGTGAGCTTCTTGAAGTCTGTGCCAGTGCCTCAGGGGTTTTGACCTTTGTCTCTCTCTGACATCTTCAGCTCACTCACTGTGGTTGATCTGCGGTTGCCCTGCAGCTGTGACCCCCCCTCCCGTTTCCCAGCAGCCCCCTCTTCAAAGGCCACCAGAAATGTGACAGCTGGCAGAAGAACTTCTCCTTTCATTAAGAGCGCTCACTGAGCCCTGTTGTTGATCTCGGGCAACTGGTGATGTGTTGACCTCGTGCCACAGAGCATAAAAGAGCTTAAAATTGATTCACACTTAACTTATGTTGGAGTTAACGTTTCATGGGTTAATGGCACGATAAATGGACTGATATTTCAATTTCAGCGCTGGAACAGATGTGGTCCCATGACCTTTGATAATATAAGGGTTTTGTGCATCCATATGAGAAAACCTTGAATATGGAAGGTCAATAAAAATAGTTTCAGTTCTCAGTTTCACACATTAAAAATGAAACGTGTTCATGGAAGATTTTTCAATTAACCTTAATAAATGGAGCAATTCATTCATTTTTTAGAGTTTTTATATTGATATATTTACTGTATTATAAAGTCCAAATGTCATTTTCATTTAAATCGGGAAATAAATGTTTAGAATTTCAAACAATATTATTGTATTTCATATTTTGTCTCAAGATTTTTGGACCTTATTCTGTATAATATTAATATAATATGATATATAAGTTTCATCTTTTTGTGGTTGCATATGTTTAAGAATTTTGAAAAATATTATTTGTATTTTATGTTTTTATATAGTGATCTCATGATTTTGGACCTCACTATATGTATATATTAATTTTTTCTCTTTTTGCAGATGTTTTTTTAAGTTAATTTTTTATTTAAATCTGGAAATAATATACAATATAATAATATATAGGCTAATAAAAATAATATATTTCAAAATAAAAAAATACATAATAAAAAATCCTGAGATATATTATACATATAGTGATAAATTATATAGGCCTACATATACACATACATTTTATATAGGCTAGGTTACTATATATAACATTTTTGCAGATTTTTAAGAAAACTTTTGTGTTTCCATAAATATGTTCTACGCATGACCAGCTCAAATCCAGCTTCATGGGTTCATGGACTTTTAGCGCAAACATTTCCACAAATCACTTTTAAATGTGAAAGGGCACTTTTAATGTCAAGCAATCTCACCGAGGCCAGATTGAGATTAGAACTATTGGTTCTGAGGGCAAAGGTCAAAGAGTGACCGCCGCAACTAACTCATTTGTCCAGAATATTTCCAGAGCTTCATTTCCACTCCCAAAGTTGAGGAAATTCCCCAGACTGACCCGTGAAACCCATATAAATGTTAAGAGAGCTGGGTGGGGGTAGAGGTCAGATTTATGTTGTTTGACTAAAATGAATTCTTTACCGTGGATTTTTTGCGACTCCGAGAAACATGCTAAGTGTAGGCCTACTATGAGTGTTATTTTTACAACATGTAACATGAACTCACATGTGGTTGCCAAAGTGGAGCCAACTGCATTATGATCACATCACATTTAGTCAGCTCTGACCTGTAAATGTAAAGTAGACCTACCTTATGTAATCTGAGAGAGTGCTGCTTAATTACAGTAGCCTACAGGAAACGGTTTTGATATTCTTCAGATTATTACTCTAGATACAGACGTGACATGCAGTGAAACATATCACACACTATTATTAAGGAACATGAGAGACCAAACTCCATATTTACACAGAGTTCCAGGAAAAACAGGAACAGGGCTACAAAACAGCACATTAGTAGTTCACCTCTCGAGTCTTTCGTTCTTTTGTCACGTGATGTACGAATGACTCGAACCCGAAGACACAAAAGATGAACTATCAATTCTGTATCCGGTACCGACTGCATAGCTCAGCCTATATGGGGCTGTCACTGTCACGTGATGAACGAATGATTCGAACCCAAAGTCGATAGACTCGAAACGTGAACTTATCAATTCTGGATCCGGTACTACAGACTACATAGCTCAGTTTATGATGATGTCCCGGGATGAACAAATGGCTTAGATCGGGAGGTGAGGTAAACTAACAGACTGCATAGCCTGAAGACCAAGATAAATGAATTAATCATTTCTGTTTCTCATAATTTGGCCTTTTCCTTGCATTGCCATTTTTTTTTCTTATTCTAAATGCGATCAACATTTTATGTGTTTGGGGAATTTGGCTAACATGTAACATTTTAAATACATTCTGGTGATCCGAACTTCCCACTACTCTGCCTGGGTCAGAGTTTAACTTTTAATGGATTGAAAGCATGTACAATAGCGCCATCTGCTGGAAGGACACACAATTATCTATCTATCTATCTATCTATCTATCTATCTATCTATCTATCTATCTATCTATCTATCTATCTATCTATCTATCTATCTATCTATCTGATGTAGGCTAGCAGGGAGTGATTAACAAGTTATCGAATTAAATTAAAAAAAAATTTTTTTTTGGTGTTTCGTGAATTGTTTTGTGTTTCATAATCGTTTACATTACACATATACATTTATGTATTTATATATTTATTTATTTATGTATGTGTGTGTGTGTATGTGTGTGTGTGTGTGTGTGTGTGTGTGTGTGTGTGTGTGTGTGTGTGTGTGTGTGTGTGCAATCTGTGTGTATTTTATCCTTAGGAAATAACAGTGGATTTTTTTAGTCACTTCTTTATTAATGACTTATTTTTATTACGTTGTTTATTATGTGTAGTGTTTTACATGTTTCAATGTGTGCCTGTTTACTCAATGACTATGACGTATGGGCGGGCGAGCGCGCACGCACGCCTGTGATCCAGAGATTCCAGACCCAGCTAATGGATGTCAGAGATGTCAGATGTGTCTGTTCTTGTTCGTCATGGCGCCGTTGCAGCGAGGATGAGTACGGGGTTTTTCTTTTTTAAACTCTCCCATATTCTACTCCTCTAACTCCTGTATGCTGCGTTTTTACCCTCGAACCTGAGTCCATTTCGTCTGGATCGGAACCGGCCATGACCGTGGAGCAGAATGTCCTGCAGCAGCACTCTCAGAAGGTAACCCGCGCGCACCGCCCGAACACACAGACCCGGCTCGGCCCTGTTCGGTTCGGCTCGGTTCGTTCGGTGTCATAAGGAGGGTTATGGTGGCGTTGAAAAGTGCCAGTGGCTCAGTTTGATTGCTGCGGCCTAGTTATAGCATCACATTAGCCGCGCCTCACGTTTTTGTGTTTGTTTATATTTATTGGACCTTTTATGCTTACACACTTAAGAGTTGTACATAAATTAAACAGTTCAAAACAATAAAAAACTGCAACTAAAACAACACAGCCCCGTATAACTAACAAAATCTGCGAAATATTATCGTTTGTGCTAACAGCTAAAGCTGCTAAACTTACCCCTCAAAACGCCCTGAAATCTCAGTGAAACTCTTAAATTTGACTAAATTCCCCGCAAAGTGTCTGTTTGAGTGTTCAGAAGGGTAATGATACCTCTTGTCGAGTTTGTGTTTAATGTAGCTCGTGTGTTTGTGTTCTGACACCCACACATCTGCTGTAAAATACGTTTGTAAACATTAGGCATTTCATGTTCATTTGCACCACATATTTGCGTTTTTTCTTCATTTATTTAATCTGTTTTTAAACACGAAACTTGTATGTGGGATTCAATTTCATCTGTTTGTAAAAATACTTTTGTCTGGTCATAAACATTAGTTTTGTTTTGTGGGATTATTGCATCTGTAAACATTAGGGCTTTCTTTAATTTTGTCATTTTAGCTTTGTTCATTTATTAATCTGCCAAGTTTACACATTTAAATAGCACATTTTGTAAAGACACTCTTGATGTCTGTTTTTGTGACATTCACAATCTCTTTGTAAATATTAGGCTTTTCTTGTTAGTTTGTGTTGTGTAATAGTGTTTTTGTAGATTGAAATTCAATCTGCTTTCAAACTAATGTCTTTTTCTACTGGTTGTTTAATATGATACATCTTAAGAGTGTACGTTGATGGATTGTTTTGGCTTTTAATAGCAGTATAATGATCTGTTTAGTTAAAAATAGGCTGATTATTCATGAGATTGTTATGTAGTAACTGAAGAAGCGATTTAGTGATCTTAATTACACAAGATGAGTTTTCAAACCTGAGTTGCAGCAGGTGGTGGGGAATATAAAACTGTGTGTTTCGCATGAACTGAAAGTGAACGGGTTGTAAGGTTCAGCAGTCCTTATTTGGCACAGAGCGTGTGTTGCTTTATCATGTTACTGTTGAGAAATGTGTGTTACTTGGCCCAGTGCATCCATGCCACAGTCAGGGAGGGGTGTGCCACCTTCAGTGTTGAGACGTGCCCGCTCCGCACGTAACACGTTCCATGTCGTATCTTGAACGGAAAGGCATGCGATGCATTAATAGGTCAGTGAAGCATCCCTTAGCCACTGGCTGTTCGATTATGTAATGATGTCAGTAACTCAAGACTTATTATGAGGCAAGCAGAAGAACATTTGTATATGATTCGATAGAGCCCGTACTAAAATGATCAGAAACAAATCAGTCATACTGCGTTTCGGTTTTGGGAGGAGCGCTGCTGTTCCTCCCTCTTCGGCTTGGCACAGTCTATGTTTGACTCATGCTGTTCCTGATCGTAGCCAGGATTGAGATAAAGGGCCAGTACTCTGTTTCCCATCCTGTGAGATGTTGTTCTGTTTGCAGTGTGTCCTGATGCTCCACAGTGACAGCAACCCGTTTGATCCTGGTCTTGCAGAGCAATATTTGTTAACGTTTGATCCATTTGCCAACTTATTCTGCCAAAACCCGCCCACTTAGACAGAAAGAGAACAAAATGACCATCCGCAGTTAGCTTTTTTTTTTTATATGACGTTTAGTGTTGGGTGAATGACTATCATGTTTACTTTATAAGTCTCAAGCGCATCTCTTGGGCTTTGATAACAGAACCATCATACACTTGAATATTTTCATGTTATAAGCAGGAAATAAGCACACAAAAATGAAATGCACAGTATGAGTCGATATGAAGCTGCGTGGAGGGGATGTATAGTCACGAGCACAGGAAAGATTCATTTTTATTTACTTCCTCACAGCACCAGCAGACATTACTGAACCAGCTGAGGGAAGTTACTGGAACTACAGATGTTCAGCTCTTACAGCAAGCACTGCAGGTGAGCTTTCAGTTTCATTAACTCTATATATATATGATGTACTTGCAGCTGATTTGATAGATGGACTTTCTCAAAGACTTGTTAGTTTCTTAGTGCATGTAATGAAAGGTGTTTGTGTCCAGGCCAGTAACGGTGACCTAGCCGAGGCGGTTGCCTTTCTCACCGAAAAGAATGCCAAGGTCCCGCAGCAAGATGAAGCCACCTATTACCAGACGGCCCAAATCACCAATGATAGATACATCAGCGTGGGCAGCCAGGCTGATACAAGTACGTATTTAAATCTAAGAACAATGATTGGCCGGAATCCAGGGAAAGATTATGCTGCTCTGTGATGAAGTACAATGAAATGCCATGACGCAAAGGAACCAGCTGTAAATGCTTTGTTCCCGACAGCTTGCAAAACCGATTTATAAGCAGTTCTAAAATATATATATATATATATATATATATATATATTGTATTTTGGTTCCTGAACTTGAAAAGTGAGACTTTAGGATTGATTCATTAACTTCTAAACTGCAGGAGTGAATTTGCTCTGCTGTGTCAAACCAGAGAATTCATATTTTTGCCACACGTCTTACTGAAATTCCTCTTTAGGAAAGAGAGAGTGAAATGAGACATCATGTAACTCATAACAGTGGGAGCTCTGGCAGCTCTTTTATAAGTGCATGCACATCATCTCAGAGAGCCAGACCTTTAAAGATCCAGCCTGCTGCTCCTCCCAGCTTGTTTTAAATGATTATGACACAAACCCCAGTCCTACTACTGAGAAAATGCTGACAGGGGGAATGCTTTAGTTAGTTTGGCATGCTTCCTCATGTTTTTATGTGAGCTCTCAACATGCTTTTTTCCTATCACTATGACAGTGTGTTATAAGAGCCGTCTAACTAATGAAATATCAAACAGGCTGATTAATCGGGCAATATTTGAGCATTTTGATATTCTTGGCATTGGCTTATTAACAAAAGTGTTCAATGTTACACAACATTATCACGAATAAAACACTTGACTCCAAGCACAATGCGACACCCATCGTTTTCTAGTAACCCACTTTCGGATGTTCCTGTGATTTGTTTCAGATGTAATTGATCTCACTGGAGATGATAAAGATGACCTGCAGCGGGCCATCGCCCTCAGTCTGGAGGAGTCGAACAGGGCCTTCAGAGAGACAGGCATCACCGATGAAGAGCAGGCTATCAGCAGGTGGGGTTTTAACTGTACTTTTAACTGCAGAATTCAGTATAAAAGGAATCGCATAGCAAATAGAGTTGTATCAGAACTCTTTTATGCCGTGTGCGATCAGACAGAAGTGATGTTTGGTGTCTTTGTGCTTCAGAGTCCTGGAGGCCAGCATCGCTGAGAACAAGGCCAGCCTGAAGCGCACGCACACAGAAGTATGGAGCGATTCACCCAACCCGTACGACAGGAAGAGGCAGGATAACTGTCCCGTAGGGCTGAAGAACGTGGGGAACACGTGCTGGTTCAGCGCGGTCATACAGGTCAGCCTGTCAGCCGCTGTGATTGCTTTACAATTAGAAACGCATTTACTTATTTAATGAACTGAAAAGCAACAAATGACTGTTTTTAATTGTCTTATTTGATTTTATAATTCCCCAGACAGTTTGATTGTTAGTCTCACACGTTGCAGATCTGATCTGAATGAAGCCGAGTCGGCCTTGCATTGCAGTTAAACAAAGAGAAATTGCTGTATAAATGCATCCGTATATTTATTATTTTTGAAGATGACAAAATTCAATATGTGCATCTAGACAGTGCTGGATCATGTTTAGAGAGCTAGAATAGATGAAATATGCCAAGAAAAAATATAATAAATAAACATACACTAGTTACGGGCTCAATACATATACTTTTTTCAGCAAGGACGCATTAAATTGATCAAACATAACAGTAAAGACATTTATAATGTTATAGAAAATTATATTTCAAATAAATGAATCTATTAATGAAAGAATCCTGATTAAAAAAAATTATGGTTTTAAGCAATTTAATTTAAGCAGCACAACTGTTTTCAACATTGATAATAATAAATGATTCTTGAGCAGCAAATTAGAATGATTTCCGAAGGATCATGTGACACTGAAGACTGGAGTAATGATACTAAACATTCAGCTTTGTAATCACAGGAATACATTACATTTATAATTACAAATTACAAAATATATTAAAATAGAAAACTGTAATAATATTTTGCAATATTACTGAATTTTTTTTTTTTTTTTACTCTATTTTTCATAAAATAAATGCAGCCTTAGTGAGCACAAGAGACATTAAAAAATCTTACCATTAAACTTATCTTACCTCAAACGTTTGAATGTGTGATTACATTTTTCACAGTAATGTCCAAGACTTGCATATCTGTAACGACAATTGTAACTTCTGGCTTTATGTATATTATTGCATTTATAAAACAGTGACAACTGCAATATTATAAAATATACCTGGTTTTACATTTATTATTTTTTATTTGCTATATCATTTATTTATTACATTTAATATCGTTTATTAACCTTACTGTAGGCTTTTTATATTACCAAGCAAATTAGCATATTAATATAGCACTCATTTATGTGCGTATATCGGCTTTTTTACAACAACTTTGAATGTGACTTCAGGTTCTACTGAGGCCTGATTGTTTGTGTCTGTTCGCGATGTCAGAACATGAACCGTGTAGAGAGCTGAGTAATGATCGCTGAGTACTGTCACATGCTGTTTACCTCCTGTGTGTAACCTGACGCCTGAAGAAGCCCCCGCTCATGTAAGAACCGCAGCCGATCTGGCGCTCAGAGCTCTGTGCGTTTATAGATCTGGACGAGGAGACTCTAAATGTGTGAATCTGTCACCAAAAACAAGACATCGCTCATTCACGCTGATACTGTAGCGACACTTCAACTAAGCGTGAGAAACATGCCAAACGCGTTTGCGTTTTGTCTAACACAAGGTTGTGTTGACCTTCAGTGCTGGTACACACTGTTTTCAAACACTGATGTTTATCTTTTTTATCTATCTATATTTTCCAGTCTCTTTTTAACCTGCTGGAGTTCCAGAGGCTGGTGTTGCATTATTCCCCCCCTGCACGGATGCAGGACTTGCCCCGCAATCAGAAGGTGAGATTGCCGCCCGATACCCATGTCCACCGTGGTTAACAACAACTCGCATGCCACAAGAGCTTCCATTTCTCACCGAGACACACTTCCAGCAACTGTCTGTGACCTTGCTTGATCTGGTTTGAAAGCACAGTTGCATGCTGTGACATTATCGTGCTGTTACGAGCAGTGATTTTCACCCATCTGACTGGCCTGTGACCAGAGGAGGTGAAGCAGAGGAAGTGCTTTATCAAGGTCCCTGTGTTCTAGCTGTTAAACTGTCACATCAGCTCCTCCAGACTGTGGTTTTAAGCGGAAGAAGTAGTGGACAGTGTCCGGCTCAGCAGGCCAACTGCTGTCTTTGTGATTTCTGTCTTCGTGTCTTTCTCTGGGGACCCTGAGCCTGCGAACGGGGTCAGCAGACATGGCCGCTAATCTGAGCTTAACCTCATCCACTGATAGAAGACCACAGAGCCCTGGGTTCATTCTTTTCTCTCTCCTTATTGCTCATACTTTTCGCCTGCTGGGTCAGTGGAGAAGCTCTTTCTAGACTTGAATCTATTATCATTTAATACTGTAGAAGAAAATCCAGATGATGTGATCTGGTGAAGGTTTCTGACCCCTGTGTGGCATTGAGATGTTTGTAAGGCAAAGATCTCCTTAACTGATTGCAGATAGACCCAACTAATCAACTCTCATCATTCAAATTCACTCAACAATTAGCCATCATACCTTATATCCAGGGCCTAAAACTAACTTTTTGCCACACCTGCCAATGAAATGTACCGGCCATAAATATGTTTTATCGGCTACAAAACAGTAATGACACCAACATTTTAGATACCAGTGAAAATTCACAATCCTCAATTCCAATTTCATTATCACAGCTAAAACTACTAGCCTAACTAATATCAATTGAAAACATTATTAAAGACAAGTAAACAGTTTTACAAACAGTAATAAAATAACAAATAATCAAATTACACGCAATAGAACAACTGAATACAATATAACAAAGATACAAATGAAATAAACAGTGCTTTTCAGGTTGGTCTAACAGTCGGTTTCAGGTACAAAAATGTAATAAAGTAAGCAAATGTAAAAAAAAAAGCCTGCATAGTCTTCACTGTATAAATTAAACACCCTTATTAATGAATCCTTATTGAAGTTACAAAGGTTAAAGTATAAAAAAAATAGAAGCAGCAGTAATATTAGGCTGCTGTCACTTTAAGAGTGAATGCACTGATGTAATGTACTAATACACATGCATTTACTTTCTCAACTGTTTACGGTCAGTTAAGACATAACCGACTGTTTTCTAGAATTCTCTTTTTTGATTCTCTTTTGTGTGAATTTGTTGGCTCAAGCGCTAGAAGATGTGAAAGAGAGTTCTGTTCAGTATTTACACGCTGGATGTGTGCGCGCACAACTTTCCACACAGCACGCGAGTAACGAATTGAGTTCCCTTTCGTGACTTGCACTTGAATATTTTAATTCTCAAGGCTTCAACTTTTGTGACGATGCAGCACTGGCCCAACAACTGTCCTGAGTGTCGTTCATGTTTGTTCACATTCATGCATTGTTAGTATTCATAAAAATGTTACTGGCCAACTGGCGTCAGACACCGTTTTATATACTTGACAATGCGTGTTAATTTTAGGCCCTGCTTAAAGTTAACATTTTACAGTTTTATGCGTTTGGCAGACATTTTATCAGTTGTGTATTCATTGGAAATCAAAACCCATGACGTTGGCATTGCTAGTGCCATGCTCTGCTGTTTGAGCTGCGGGAACACTGTGTTTTTTCTCTGTGGCATTTAAGAATTTGGTCTCCATTTGTATCCCCACAGGAGCACAGGAACCTGCCCTTCATGCAGGAGCTGAGGCGCCTCTTCTCCTTGTTGGTGGGTTCCAAGCGGAAGTATGTGGACCCGTTCCGAGCCGTGGAGATCCTCAAGGACGCCTTCAAGTCCAGCGAGTCTCAGCAGGTAAGGCACTGGAAGACATATAATAAAAAAATGGATTTTCCTATGCTCTTTTAAAATAGACGAGTGCTTCTGTGTGGACATACTCTAACATTCAGAACATGAAGTTTGGACTCAGTAAGATTTTGTAATGTTTTTAAGAAGACTCTAATGCCCACCAAGACTGCATTTATTTGATCAAAAGTTCAATAGAAACAGTAAAACTGCGAAATGTTATTACAATTTAGCTGTATTCTATTTGAATATGTTTTAAAATGTATTGTATTCCTGTGATGGAAAAGCTGAATTTTCCAGCATCATTACTTTAGTCCTCAGTGTCACATGATCCTTCAGAAATCGTTCTAATATGCTGATGAAACCTGATTATTATCAGTGTTGAAAACTGTTGTGCTGCTTAATAATTTTTGTGGACGCTGGGATACGTTTTTTTCAGGATTCTTTGATAAATAGAAAGTTCAAAAGAACAGCATTTATTTGAAATAGAAATCTTTTGAAAAATAAGAATTCATTTATAAAAAAAAAAAAAAATCGTACCGATCCCAAACTCTTGAATGTAAGTGTACAATAAATTGTAATCATTTAAACATAATCACAGCACTTCAAAACAATGTGCATATTAGCATTTATACATGACATGCATATTCTGTATTCAGCAATTTGACTGGTGTGTCATTACTTACATCACTTGCAAAGAGGTTAGCTAGTCATAACAGAACTTATTTACATACAGTACATATAGTCTTAGAGATACAGTAGCAAAAACAGCCTGTTTCATTCTAAGGTTCAGCAAATGGTCATGAAATTGCAACATTTATTGTACAAGAAAACTAGATTAACATATCATAAGTGGGCTTTCAGGGAAAAAACTAAATGCTACAAAAATAGGGACCTATTTATAGAGCTCTAAATATTTGTGCCAAGGGTCAATCTGTTTTATACCCTCTCAGCATCATAGATAAGCCTGACCTTTTGATTAATATGGTGCATTTTTGGCACATGTGCACTTAGTAAGAGAACAGAGAAGTTCAAAATTGTTGCTCTAGGACCAATTGAGATCAGTTAAAACAAGAATACATTTGTTCAGGATTTGATTTGGTTTGTTTGTTTGTACAGCAGGATGTGAGCGAGTTCACCCATAAACTCTTGGACTGGCTGGAGGACGCGTTTCAGATAAAGGCAGAGGAGGACAGGTGAGATTCTGTACATCTTACCAGAAGATCGGATGACCACAAGTCTGTATCTTTTTCTCTGTATCTCTGTTTCTCTCTCATATCATTCAGAATGATGTATGACCACATGACAAATTCAGCTGGAACAGGCATTAATGATGATTAATGTGGTACATTAACCTGTACGACATCAATTAGCACCGTTAAATACCTGCCGAATGCAGTCCTCGTGTGACTCCTACAGCCAAAGGACGCTGACTCCTCTAGTCCCGAACATTTCCAGCCCCATGCGACTCTGTTTGCTCTTGTTCTACACAGGGAGGGAGAGAAGCCGAAGAACCCGATGGTTGAGCTTTTTTATGGACGTTTCCTGGCAGTGGGCGTCCTGGAGGGTGAGTATCCACCGGCTGTATGAGTCCTGTCCTCTAGTTAATAAAAGTGACCTTGTGTTAATGTGCTGTGGAGAACCCAAGATGTAACGGTCATCGATGTGTGAGTGGTGCTGGGCTTATTAAACATGACTGCACTGATCATAGCTGGTTACATGCTGACTGCTTATTAGATGACCTTTTTACCTCCTTAAATTGTTTAGCTCATTTGAGTTCCAAATTAATCAAAATATCATTGTAAATCTAGTAAAACCACACCAAAATGTCTGGTTTCTTATTTAAAAATGTTTAGGTTTAGGATGAGTGTTTAGTATTTCTAATTAGATTAAGTCAATTAATAAGTACACTACCATTCAAAAGTTTGGGGTCAGTAAGATTTTGTTATATTTTTGTAAAGAAATAAATACTTGTAGTCTGCAAGGATGTGTTAAATTGATCAAAAGTGACAGTAAAGACATTTATATGATTACATCAGATTTAATTTCAAATAAATGCTGTTCATTTGAGCTTTCTATTCATCAAAGAATTTAAAAAAAAGTATCACAATTTTCACAAAAAGATTAAGTGTTGAACTGAACTGAACTGTTTTCAACACTGATAATAATAAATGTTTCTTGAGCACCAAATCAGCATATTAGAATGATTTTGGGAAGGATCATGTGACACTGAAGACTGGAGTAATGAGGCTGAAAATATAGAAATAGAAAAGTTATTTTAAATTGTAATAATATTTCTAAATTAAAAAAAAAATCTTTTTAGTCTTTCAAAAAAAAAAAACCTTACACGCCCCAAATTGATTAATATTTGTATGTGCGAGTGAATGTAAGGCCATATTAAACATATTCTGCGCAAGAACATTAATGCAAATGATGAATGTAGCTATGCTGTCTCAATTTGTTACGCATGTTTTTGCATTACATACTTTCACTGCGATGCATCCATATGGTGCCCACTAAATAAAGTGATTACATGGATAAGATAAGAGATTATCATTATACAGAGAGTATTTAAAGTCAATGATGTGAGCGTGTGTGTGTTCACAGGAAAGAAATTTGAGAACACTGAGATGTTTGGGCAGTACCCTCTCCAGGTGAATGGCTTCAAAGATCTACACGAGTGTTTAGAGGCAGCCATGATTGAAGGAGAGATCGAGTCTTTGCATTCTGCAGAGAACTCCGCCAAATCAGGACAAGAGGTTTGTAGAGATGTTGTCTCTCTCTTTTTTGCATCCCAGTGCGCACCTAAAACTGTCCTCATATTCCTTCTGTTGGCCATCCAATCACAATCTTTGAGGTGAAAGAAAAACACAAAACATTTGACCTCTGACCGAGATGTTACATAATGGCTTTTCAGTCATCAGTGGGCAGACCGCCCTGGGCAGATCCCTTTGCAGCTGCTTCCTGCTAATTACTTCAGCTGAGTGCAAATAAAGAAGGAGATTCTCTGGTGTACATTATTCTGGGCACCAACAGGCTGGGATGTTAATGAAAGCACAGCACTGAGTGTCTCTCTCAGAATGCGAACAGGCATCGTGCTCATTCCAGCTGTCAGCATGGGGGGCGGAGCTGGGGTGGGTCTCTCATGGATGGGCCTCTCATGGATGGGCTTCTCATGGAGCATTCTGGGGTTAAAAGACTCAATATCAAATCAATCAAAATTCATTTAAAGCCATTTTTCTCACTTGTTTCTCACTTGACCATTATTAGCAAACGAGAAGTTTGACTTTAGTTTTTGTATATGCTAATTTTTGCTGTTTTTTCTTTTTCCAGCACTGGTTTACAGAACTCCCACCAGTTTTGACCTTTGAACTGTCGAGGTTTGAGTTTAATCAAGCCTTAGGCCGACCTGAAAAGATTCACAACAAGCTGGAGTTTCCCTCCATGCTGTACATGGACAGGTTAGTGCAATTTCCTTTTTATCTAGTTTCATAATATTATTTTTAAGATCTTTTAGTCTAGTAGTAGCCTATTTTTTATTTATTTATTTTTGGTAAAATGGGGGAACATTTCTCATTGACCTGCACTGTTCCCTAGTCAAAGTCGAAACAATATCAATGACATCATTGTAATGTTTGCGGGTTTTTATTTTATTTTATTGTTTTGATAGTTGTTTCTTGATGCCACATCACATAAAGAAGCAATTGTATTCTACTTGTATAATATAGTGTATGTATATTGAATAATACAAGCAAAACGAAAATTACTTCCAGTTTTCAGTGAATTCAGTTATGCAATTGATTTCAGGTACATGGACAGGAACAGAGACATCACGCGGATAAAACGAGAGGAGATCAGAAGACTAAAAGAGCACCTGACCGTCCTCCAGCAGCGACTGGAGAGGTTTGTTAACTCTATTTAACCTCTGCTCAGATCTAGAGCTAACCTGCTGTTAACTTGCATAGCAGGAAAATCTCAGATTTCAAAATGAAAGATGCTGTTAATGGAAAGATTAAAGTCACATGCTGAGGTTTGGCTGTAATTTGCCTGAAGAATGAGTATGAGGAGACCGACTGACTTTCTTTTTTCATATTTCTGCTGTCGGTCTATAGACAACCAACACTTTTTTTCTTATTTTCTTACTAAAACGTTTTCTATGACAGGTATCTGAGCTATGGCTCAGGGCCTAAGCGGTTTCCTCTGGCCGATGTTCTCCAGTATGCCATGGAGTTTGCCTCCAGCAAGCCTGTGTGCACGTCACCTGTGGAAGACGTTGATGCAACAGCACCACCTGGTGGCATGACTGCACAGCTGCCACCTCCAGCAAGGCAAGTTTTCTAAAACAAAACAAAACTTATTCCAAGAGGGAAATATTATTTAGTATAGTTCTGAGATATTCAAGTGTTTTCTGCTTGGACTTCAGCACAGGGGATCTACCGGATGCATCTGTCTCACCCGAGGGCTCCAGCTCTGGTCTGCAGGCTCAGCAGCAGCAACAACAGCAGCAGCAGCAAAGGGTTTCGATCCATAAACCATTCACTCAGTCTCGCGTGCCGCCGGATCTACCCATGCACCCTGCCCCACGAAACATCACAGATGAGGAGCTGCGGGTGCTGGAGGGCTGTCTGCACCGCTGGAGGAGCGAGGTGGAGAATGACACCAGAGGTACAAACAAGCATGCACGCAAACATGTGCTCATCATACTGATTTCCTGTTGCTTTGGGCTTTATAAATGTAAATGTTTCTGCCAGATCTGCAGGCCAGTATATCCAGAATCCACAGAACCATCGAGCTTATGTATTCTGACAAGTCCATGATGCAGGTAAGAAGCTTTTTGAGATCTCCCGATAGTTTTCTATCCATCTCAGAAATGACCCCAGAATGAGTTCATCTTGTACTTGATGCTGCGTTTTAGGTGCCGTACCGGCTGCATGCCGTTTTGGTCCACGAGGGTCAGGCAAACGCAGGTCACTACTGGGCGTACATCTACGACCCACATCACCGACAGTGGATGAAATACAATGACATTTCAGTGACAAAGTCGTCCTGGGAGGAGCTGGTGCGAGACTCGTTCGGTGGATATCGCAATGCCAGCGCATACTGCCTCATGTATATTGATGATAAAAAACCCTTCCTTATTGAAGGTAACCTCATCTGCATGTGCTAATTTTTGATTCTCCTACGACCCTAGTGAAAAATAAATATACAAAAATGTATTTGAAATACATTTATTTCATGCCAAGTATACTACTAATATATTTGCATATTTATGTACTCAATAAAAATACCCTGCAATTGTACTTTTGGTATACTAAACTGGCATACTTAGTCTTCTAAATTGGAACAGCTAATTTTGTATTTAATGCACTTTAATTGTGCGGAAATAGTGCTGAGGTCCAACTAAAGTTATACTTAAGTACATTTGATTGTGCTAAAGTGGAACTATTGCAAGTATACTTTAGGTACACTTTAAATATCTTGCATTTAAAGGTTAATATTATTCAAAGTTCATACAATCCTTATCAATATTGACATTAAAACACATTTTATGCTTATTATTATGAAATGAGTACAAGTAGTACTCCAAATAAAGTTTAATTATAATTTTTCTATCAATAAATCTCAAGCGATATGTCAGTAAATAATATATGTTAATATATTGGAACTATACTTAGTATGAAATAAATGAATTTAAAATGTATAGTTTTTTTACTAGGGGAGTCAACACAGCTAATGAAGCAAATAGTGAAATCTAAAAGCGTTTATTTGACATTTAAAGATAAAATTAAGGAATCAATTATCAATTTATTAATTAAAAAATGTAAAAAATGTATACTTTTGAAAATGCCAAATAAATATGTATTTAAACCTGATTATTTAATTAATATTAAAATAAAATAAAGGAATCAAATCTCAGCACTGATCAAAAGTGAAATATACAATATTTTGTATTGCTTGCATTTTTTCTTTTCTTTTTTTAAAGTCGAATTTAAACCACAAAATGTCTTATCAGTGTATTATTTCATTGTTACATCTAAAATTTTAAACATGAAATAGTTTTTATTTGTCAATTTGGAAAGTGATTTTATTAATTTATTATTTTTTTATCACATTTAACTACATTGAACACCTTTAAGGTGTGTCTATTTATTTGCCGGTTTGAGGAGTATTTACATTAATTGGTTACATTTCTTTTATTTTCTATTTTAAAAAATTATCCTTATTTTTAAGTGGCACTCCAAGTCCTCCATAATTTGTTTATTTAGCTGTGTTGTGGGTACAGAATTGTCCCCAGAAGTTTGCTAAATGTGACACAACATCCCGTTTAGGGTGTTTTCAAAGAAAAAAAAATAGATTTTTAAATAAATGTTGTTGTTTTTTTTCATTTAGAAAAGTTTTTTTTTTTTTTTATGTGTAGGGATCAGTTTCAAATAGTCTGTTGTAATTGTAATTTACTTCATATTAATAAAACAGCAGGTAACATATGTTCTCATTCAAATAGATGGATGTGTTTGAAATGCTGACTGTCTGCTTATGTGTATCTCAGAGGAGTTTGATAAGGAGACGGGGCAGATGCTCAGCGGCTTGGACAAGCTCCCTCCTGATCTAAAGGAGTATGTTGAGGGGGATAACAAGCTCTTTGAGAGGGAGATGGAGGAGTGGGACGCTCTACAGGTCCGCAAACTCCAGCAGGAGAAACTGGCTCTGGCCGCCGCCGCCGCCGCCGCCGCCAGTGTGGCCGCCCAGCCCATGAGCACTGAACCCTGCCCTCCAGACAATACCGGTGAGCCGAGTCTGTGAACATACTGTCTGAGACAACCATCTTTAACTCAAGGAAACTCATTCTCTGCTTCCTCAACAGCCCCTCAGCATGACCCAGAGTACATGGAGCAGCAGTCGCCCACCGGAGACTCCAAACACCTGCAGGAGGACACGCAGAGAGCCATCAGCAAAGCCGCAGCTGAGCATGATGAGAAGAGTCCAGAGGCCCTGCTCAACACAGTAAGACACACACAAACACACGATGAACCAGATCTGGCTCCTTCAGATGGTTCTGGAGACCAAAGGGTGTGTTTAGAAAGTGCTCTTTTCTAGTTGGATGTAGGGCAAACATTCATGTCTGCAAATGTGAAGTCATGGCAGTAGGTCTAAGGCCACGTCCACACGAAGCCGGTGCGCTCCCGATCCGATATTTTTTTTCCCTCGTTATAAAAAAAAATTCCGTAAACACGGCGTCGTCTCAAGAAATATCTGCGTACACACGAAACCACTGAAACCGACTGAAAACGGTGTAGTATATATTCCAGACCAGTATGGGGCGCTGTAATTCTGCCACAGAGATACACTATACACGGAGAAGAAGACTTTGAGCATGCGCATAACCTTGCGCGCTGTATACGAACCAAGAAGAAGAAGACAAAGATTATCGCTTTTTGCTCACCACAGTTGCAGAGAAGCAATAGATTTTGCTGTAATAAAGCTAGTAGGCTTAGTAGCTTCTGCAGCACGAATACAATCATATAAGTCCGCCATTATTGTTGTTGCTGTTACTCGTGATACAGACGACACGTGATGTGATGACATCATCGTTTCACAAAATATACGGATTGGCTGTACACACGAAACCGCAAGGGTGTCGTTTTCAGATTTATCCACTTTGGGACCCGGTTTAAAAAAATAGCGGTTTCAGTCTCCCAAAACGCCGGATCCGTGTGGACGAAACGGCAATACGATAAAAAATGTATACGTATACAGCGAAACGCGTCTCCGTGTGGACGGGCCCTAAATTGTGTGGGTTTAGTTTTCAAGAAGGGCAAGTATGTGTTAGTTTTCATCTCATGCCATTTGTGCTTTTTTCACCTGTCTTATGAACACGTTGGACTTTGGGTATTTGGCTCTGATCGCTCAAATATCCAAAGAAAAGCTCTTGATCCATGTTGTGTTGCATTCACGCTTTGCTGAATGAATGTGATTCTTTCCATCTGAATGTGTAATTATTTTCTATGCTCAAGTACTTTCATATCTAAGTTTAATATGCAGATACAGCTAAGTGATTCATAAGATGTCTCGTTTCGAAGGCTGTGCCCTCTGAAGGTTGCATGTGTTAGCCACATATGTCAGCGCATGTCTCATTTCAGATAAATTAAGCATTAATAAAATTGATGAGGTGTAAATTATTGTAATTTCTTTCTTACTTTGGAATGTAATGGTTACTTTTCTGAATTGAGACAGCCTAAATGACATATGCAGCTTACAAATGCGACACCTGGAGGGCATTTGAAGTGAGACACACAGCCATAGTTTGATTATTGCTTCTATTGTTCTCCTCAGTGTTAAGTTTCTTTGGATAAAACTACTAAAAGATTAAATGATTTCCCTGAACAAGCAAGCTATTTGTTTGCTCAGCCAATCACAAACATTATCCCAGTTCAGTTTGGTGACACTAGTGGCTAAGTGTGCCGCACACGTCCTGAAAAGTGAAGCCAAATCATTGAATTCTCCCCCTGGTGGTTGGCTGCAGTATAGGTCATACACCCCACCCTCTCCATGTATTCGAAAGGGATGCGGGGCAAACTAACATATCCAATTACACTTCAAATAATTTCCCCCCAAAGATGTTTTCTGTCATTTTGGGTATTTCTAATTGGCAAGGGCTGTTTTTGGGATATTTTGGCTTCATTTTTCTACAGTGAAAGTGTTGTCCATCTTTCTTTCTTTTTTGTACAGTCTATGGTAGTGGCGTAGAAACGTCACACTTTAGCTTTAAAGTAACAAGTCTTGATTCAGACCAGGGCAGTTTGTATCAATCATGTTCTCATTTAAATATATAAACTCACTTTGTAGCAAGAAAGATTCGATTAGTTTACTCACAAGTACATGCTTTCTCAGTTCTTCTGGCCCACATTCTTTTGCGGCGAGCTACTTTTTTCCTCTCTCTGTCTCTCTTTGTCTCAGTCATCTCATCCCGACAGCGAGGTGACCTCTGACCCCTGCCCTCCCCCTGACCCTGAGCAGGACGACTCCGCCTCCTCTCCGCCCGCGCCTCAGCGGGTGGTGGAGGTGGCCATTCCTAATGTAGGAACCTTCGTCATTCAGTCGAAAGAGGGAGGTTATGATGATGAGGTAGAGTTCTTGGAGGCATTTGGTCATGAGAGTGCTGCCCAAAAAATCCCAGCATCCCTTTCACAACCTGCTCTGGCTTGCCAAACCCATTTCAGATTAGTATTATTTGCAATTTACTCCCACAGGACTCCCAAACAACTAATGTTGCCCCCTTTAAAATGTTACAGAATAGAATATCCTTCCATTTTTGCCTGATTTTTTTTTTTCTTCTTCTTCGTTAAGCATGTAGCACAAGCTTCAGATCATTGTGCTGTTTATTTTTATTTAAATAGTTAGTTCACCCCAAAAATGAAAATGCTGTCAGTAATTACTCACCGTCATGTTGTTCCAACCCCGTTAGACTTTCGTTCATCTTCGGAACACAGATTAAGATATTTTTGATGAAATCTGAGAGCTGGCTCACTCCTCCATAGACTTCTAGGTAATTGAGATCTGCCATCCCAGAAAAGTTAGTAAAGACATCGTTAAAATAGTCCAAGTGACTACAATGGCTCAACCTTAAGATTATCAAGCGACGAGAATACTTTTTGTGCGCAAAAAAACAACAAAAATAACGACTTTATTCAACCATCTCTTCTCTTCCATGTCATTCTCCTAAGCTGTTGACGTAGTGTAACAGCGCAGCGCTTTTGGGTTGTACGTCAAAACGTAGCCTCACTATTGGCCGACGCTGGTCGTGTGTGCGACGCGTGTGACGTACAACCCAGAAGCGCTGCGCTGTTACACTACGTGAACTCACTCAGAGGCCCACACAGAAGAAAATGAATAGGTGAATAAAGTCGTTATTTTTGTTTGTTTTTTTGCACACAAAAAGTATTCTCGTCGCTTGATAAACTTAAGGTTGAGCCACTGTAGTCACTTGGACTATTTTAACGATGTCTTTACTAACTTTTCTGGGCTGGCAGATCTCAATTACCTAGAAGCCTATGAAGGAGTGAGCCAAAAATATCTTAATTTGTGTTCCGAAGATGAACGAAAGTCTTACGGGGTTGGAACAACATGACGGTGAGTAGTTACTGACAGAATTTTCATTTTTGGGTGAACTAACCCTTTAACATCTACACTATGGTGTTCGTAACTGATTTAAAGAAGCAAAAGACACATTAACCTGCATGATGATCCTGTTTTGAATGTTTAATCATCCTAAAATGCTGTGGGCATGATATCGAATTAGCTTTTCTGTACTAAGTTAATTTTACATTTACATTTACTTCAATGGGTTGAGTTGAGTTCATTCGCTGGTGGCTGAGCTGTGTTGTGATTGGCATGCGGATTGCCCAATGAGAGTTTTGGAGGCGTGGCCGGTGTAGTAATAACCTTCCCTCCTTGGGCAGGCGATGATGACCCCAAACATGCAGGGTATCATAATGGCCATTGGCAAATCCAGGAGTGTTTATGACAAGTGTGGGCCTGAAGCAGCGTTCTTCAAGGTACATGACCTGCTGCATGCCACACCCCTTGTGCATCTCATTAGCTCTGACCACACCCCCTCTCCCTGAGCATCTCATTATTATCTCTGTGAGCTGCCTTTTTACACCGCAGGCTATGTAAAAACCCTCTGCATCCTGTTTTAATATGCAAATGAGATTCTTTATATCACTCATCCACTGTAGATAGAGAAGTGTGTGTAGGTTTGCTGTGGGTGATGCTGACACACAAGATTGGATCAACACAAGCCTTCAGTACTTCGGTGTCGATACTGATGAAATGACACTAGTGCTGTCAATGTATAATTCCATGTCAATTATTCGTAATTAATTTATTTTATCTAGGTGATAAGCATAATGTTGCATAAAAATAGTAATTTGTAAGACAATTTGTTTTTGTTGGGTTCTGCAATTAATTTGTAATGAATAATTATATTAAAACATTTTATGTAATAATAATTATTTATACTAAATCATTTTAGATATTAACTAAATATTTATGTTTTTATTTATATTATTTAAAGGGGCTATATGTAGAGTTGTTATTAGTGACACCCGGTGGCTGTTTAGTGAACGGCATATGAACATTTCATATGAAAATCAGTCCACACGTTTTCAACCTAGGAAGTCGGGGAAGGTCTCGTTTTATTACAAGCTGTTCACACATTTGCAATAAAAAAAGTGATTGATATATGAAAATTCGTACATATAGCCCCTTTAATAATTCATATATTTGTTATAAGATTTATTAATTATTTTATAATAAATGTAGCAACTTCCATTACACTTACATTAGTTAAATGCTAAATCTCATGTCATTGCATTATGCTTCATGTCACACTGTGCCATTCGGGTAAGCTACTGACATTTCTAAATGATGATCCTGAGGTACTGCAGTACTTTTTTGCTGTCAGTCTACTGTAGAAATTCGAATTGAGTGCAATTGCTGCTACGTGTTGGGAAGAGTTGTTTTACTGTCAGATCTCTATAGGCCTCCGTTGTTTTGTGTCTTCGCTGATGTCCAGCTGTGTATTTTCACTCTGCACGCAGGCTGCTATTACCACAGTCACAATTTTTTTTTATCTTCTTGTCTAGATGGAAAGATTGAGTTATTTTCTTGCTCATTTTCATTTTTGTTTTGACACTTCTAAATAAACATGCACGTCTATCTCTAACTCCCTTTTTATTTCTTTCCTGCTTTCTCTCTGTAACAGGCAATGAAAGTAGAGTACACTCGTTTACTGAGGTTCGCTCAGGAGGACACACCCCCTGAGAGGGACTACCGGCTACAACACGTCATTGTTTACTTCATACACAACCAGGCGCCCAAGAAGATCCTGGAGAGGACTCTGCTGATGCAGTTCGCGGACAGAAACCTTGGCTTTGATGAGAGGTACAAGTTAAATGAACCGTCTCTCTACAAATTCAAGCAAGTGCAAAATAAAATGACTTGGTTTGATTGCTTAATTTAACACAATAGCTTGGTAACTCAAGAGAAGTTTTAAGATTTTTTAAGTGCTTGCTTGATTCCACATAGTTATACTCAGCTCTAAAATATCTTTATAAAATGTGTTTAAAAATACAGTAATCATTTACAACTTTATAAAAGATGTGGAAAATAGACAAAAAGACATTGAACCGAATACAAAAAGTACAGCAAAAATTCATACTTTTTTTTCCAAAATGCTTTTGCTGTCACTGTTTCTAACAGGCTTGGCTCTGAAATGCCCTTTTGATTTCACTTTTGTACGGCGATTGTATTCTACAGTTAGTTGAGCATCACATTGACAAATATGAAAGACGAGCGTTAGCCACACACAATGCCGTTGCTTGACAGAACCGCCTCACTGATAACTGACGGGAACCCTATTCCAAAGGCCAGTTCCATTTCAAGCCTCCCAGACTGACACAGAGAGTGATTATCAGCTTGTCACAGCAGTCGCTGCCGTTTCTGATCATTGTGTTGTCAAACAGCTTCCTGTCTGCGCCACCCAAAGGCTTTTGTCTCGTTACACAGTCTCGTGTGTCTCCAGAGCAGACTGCACGCTCCGATGAGGAACGTGATCCATATTCATAAGCAAATTGATTTCTTTCTCCTCTATTTTGAGCGAGGTAATTAGATTGATGTGAGCCTGGCCCCAGATGCGACGCTATCTTTCCATTTTGTTTTGGGTAATAAAGTATGATTCATGGGCAGAGGACGCAGCTCGTTCCTGAGAGCATCTCATGAGTCACGCCTGAGCTCTAACGTGGCGGCCCTGTTCTTCCCTGCAGGTGTAAGAGCATCATGAAGGTGGCACGTGCTAAACTGGAACTCATTAAGCCTGACGAGGTGAACATGGAGGAATACGAGGTGAGCGAAATGTTTCTTAATCAGGGTCGGGCTCTGTTCGCAATTTAGATGTGAATGCTAAGTCAGTTTCTGGCTTAAATTAATTGACAATTCTGCATCTTGTTTACAACCTCAGTTCAATTTATGTACAAATGTTGGCTCTTTGTGTGACTGTTGAATTTCTTAAAAATTGCAGTTTAGTGAATTCCAATAAATTTTTATATATATATATATATGTATATGTATGGTATGTATGTGTGTATGTGTATATATGTGTATATATATACACACACATACGTACACACACATGCATACATAATTACATACTTACACACACACATGCATACATAAATATGAGAATAGATTTTCTAAAATGACTTGCGACAGACTTGGACAAATAATGGGATATTGAAGAGAAGTAAAAAGTTTGCATGTTTTGCTACTTTTCAACTGTACTTTTTCTTTTTAAAATAATGTTATTCATGCCCATTTTTTGGACACAGATGTGGCATCAGGATTACAGGAATTTCCGTGAGACGACAGTGTTCCTGTTGATCGGCCTAGAATTATTCCTGAAGAAAAGGTGATGCTTTAGAAATTTCATTTCTTTATTTTTCTCTTAATGTACATTGTCTATGAAAACAATTGAAACGAAGCAGAAAAGGGCCCTTTCCAGAGCCCTTTTTTATAATATCTCCACTAGATGGCAGCATATTCTGTTTTATTAACTTTAGCTTGCCACAAAAACAGTAATTGCTTCAAGAAACATTTAGCATGTAACTGTTTAATTATTTATTTATTGCAAATGTGTCATCTTATATATATATATATATATATATATATTTCAATTACAAATCAGTACTGTGAGGTATTAAGATTTTCTTTTCACTCTTTACTGCAGTTACGTGGAAGCGTTGATGTACCTGGTCTACGCCTATCAGTACAACAAAGAGCTCCTGGTGAAGGGCCCATACAGAGGCCATGATGAAGAACTGATTGCCCATTACCGCAGAGAGTGCCTGCTAGTGAGTGAATTAACCACCACCTCTTAACCCGCGTCTATGACCGGATCAAACTGTGCCCCTAACAGCGCCAAAACTGCTTTCAGATCAGTCTAAAACACGATGATGCACACGCTTTCCTGTAAACATTGTTTCAACGCCAGTGACTGGAACAAGTCTGGTTTAGATTGCATTAAGGGCAATGGTTTGCATATATGTGGTTTTGCAAACATTTTAAGTCCAAAATGCTGTTTTCATTTCCTGTCAAACTTTCGATTAGGGTAAAGTTTTTCATGCTTAAGGTTCACTGAAAGTTGAGTCTTCTATTTGTTGCTGTTGTAAATCAGCTGTAATAAAAGTTTGCTTTGACTTCCATTCTCCCCGTCTAGTACGGCTGTACCCGGTGACCTCCTGCACGACCATTGTGCTCATAATATAATCATCAGTCCTGGAATAGGAAGCATACTGCGCTCAGTGTGTAAACATATTAGCGGGAAGCACGTCGCTGTCCTTGTTTTACCTTTTGCGAGTGCTGCATAGGCCTTGACTTCATCTCAAGCTGTGCTGTTTGCCTTTGCTCGCTTTAATTGGAAATATTGCTAACATTGACATAGCTAATGTACTGCGATTTATTTGTAATTTTTTCTTCTTCTTCGTATTCTAGCTAGTTGCTAATTCCAGCAGAATGGCGAAAGGGGTAGCCACCGCTTCTGAAGTTTAAGAGCGTTTAATTGCAGTGGCAAAGAACATCAGCTTTTTACGTCAGCTTTTTTTCAACAGGATGTTCGTCAGGATGTTTTTGTCGAAGTGACAAAGGTTTGCGGACTGTGTATTGATTTTATTTTCTTGTCTTTTTTTTTGTGTGTGTCCCGCAGAAGTTGAATGAGCACGCAGCCGCCCTGTTCGAGACAGGCGAGGAGACCGAGGTGAACGAGGGTCTGAGCATCATGAACGAGCTGGTTGTGGCCTGTATTCCGCTACTGCTGGTGGATGAGATGGAGGAGAAAGACATGGTGGCCGTGGAAGACATGAGGAACCGTTGGTGCTCATACTTGGGCCAGGAAATGGAGCGTAAGTCTTCAGGGTGGGATCGTTTGGAATTTCACGATTCCGACTAGATCCATGGGGTCACGATCGAATCGCTTCTCGATTTTTAATCATATTTAGCAAAACTATTTAGTACAAAAATAATTGTACTTTATAATTTTTGCATAATAGCGTTCAATCAGAGTCTGTTTTTTTTCTAACCTTACATTTAATCAATACATTTTATTATTTAATTTATGTAATACTTTATAGTGCTGCTGACAAATCAAATGAAACTAATCTTTGGTATAGAAGCTGTAATATTGAACATTTTAACATATTAACACATTTGAACACAACATATTTTGAATATTGAAATATGAGAATTAAACAATTTATTTACACAGACTGTTTAATGCATCTCAGGGGTGGCATAAATGCATTTACACTGCAATTACAATTGCATAAATAATACTATAATATTTGTTTTAAAAAATAACATTTTGAATATAGACATGAAAATAGTTTAAATATGATTCTAAAACCATCAGTAGGTGTTTGCAATTTCCTGTCTTAACGAATCATTGAAACATTCGATTCATTCAAAGTGACCGATTCATTCAGAAATGGCGCAAGTGATAGTCTTTATAATTGGGTCATTGAATCATTCACTCAAATAAATCATCCAAAAACCAGAGGATCAGAGATGTGCAACAGTTCTGCTCTGGCTTTGTTTGGAATTATTTTCGGTGTCATTCAAACCGCATTCAAACCGGTTCCATCACACAGTGAACACGTTCACTCAAGGTGTGTTTTTGTTTGCTTTTTGCAAAGTCGTGAGGCGTGCGCTCTATAAACTGTCCGGATGCTGCACTGCAGAGGACTTCTGCTTTTTTTGTTCTGACAACATATATATTAACTAACATTAACATAATCCATTTTTTAAAATTGAGAATTGACTTAAATCGGTATAAGGTAGAAAAGTGGGGTTTCCCCCTACCCCTGGTAAGTCCACCTTACAGATACTTTATGAGGTTTTTATGTGCCACACACACTCAAACTTGTGTCCTTTTCATCACCAGCTAATCTGCAGGAGAAGCTCACCGACTTCCTGCCCAAGCTGCTCGACTGCTCGACCGAGATCAAAAGCTTTCACGAGTCGCCCAAACTCCCAGCATACTCCACGCTGGAGCTGTGCGAGCGTTACGGCCGGGTCATGACGTCGCTCACCCTGAGTCGGACCCCTGCAGACGGCAGATGAGCTGCGCAGACTTCACTAACACATGCCTTCCTTAAAGCAGGGCTTTCCCAAACCTACCCAATTTTCCTTTCTCTTTTGCTGCTAGAGATTTTAACTTTATCCTTATTGGTATTATTAATATTATTTTTGAGGATTCTGTTATATTTTAAAGCTAATGCAACAGTAAGAACGGTGTGAAACTAAGCAGAGACAGTGTAGTTCACCTAAAAATAAGTTTGGGCATCGTTTACTCGCTTTATGTGGTTCAAAACCCGTATGAAAAGGAGAGCAGAGCATTCAAGCTGCTGCAAGTGGATGGGGACCAGAGACACCACCGTGGTCACCGTTTATGTTAATTATATTGAAAAGAAGAAAGTCATACGAGTTCTGAGTGACATGCAGGTAAAGATTTCTATTTATTTTTGAGTGAACTATTTTTTCAAAGTGAAGAGTGGTGTCATAGTGGTGCTTTAGACATTGGCGCATGCAGCTTTAGCTTTGTGAAACGAGGTTGAGGATTCATTTCAATATTTAGTTTTATTTCGTTTTATCCCCCCCCCTCCCCCTCATTTAACATAAGAACAACCTGCCACACCGCCCTCAGTTTGTTACAGTGTTACTGCATTGTTTTGTTTTGTTTTGATTTTCTAAGGACAGTAAGACAAAAAGCTGGAGGTTCTCAGACGGGTCTGTGCACCCGACAACTGGGACTTTAACTCAAGTTTTAAGTGCTGTGGTTGGAAGCCATGGGACATACTGTGGCTTGTTAATACATTGAGAGAATAAAGTTTTATTTATGGCTCTTTTAGGCCAAATACATATTTTTTTAAATGTTCCTAATCTTTATTGAACTTTGCATTGAATGAAACTGTGCTGTGCTACTTTGGGTATCTCAAAGAGAACAGAGTATGTTTTCCGCATGGACTCGGATAGATTTGTCTGCACCTGAATCCTTTTTAGACTCTTCCTGAGTTTCTTAGAGACAGAAAAAGCCAGGTATTGAGTAAAAAGGCACAAACACTATTGCTCTCCCAAAGAAAACTGATGAGAACACAGTCCTATACTGAAGTACACAGTATTATACTATACTACAGTCCATCGCTGTGCATTCATATTATAATGTGCAGATTGAACATGCTTTGTTGCATTTTTTTCAAGATAGCTTTAAAGGGGTTTTGATGCCAAGCATCAACTAGAATTAAAAGTTTAGCATTCAGACAGGTGGGAAAACTCCTGGTTGGATGCACTCAGCCTTACCATTGTACATACTTACACCTTTATGTTTGTGTCAAAGAGTGTGATTTTCTTTTTCTTTTCTTTTTTTGATCAGAGCAGCTTGTTCAGTGCATATGACTTTAAAGGCTTAAACAAAGCTGACACAAATAAACAAACCAAAACTCACTGTAAATGCATGATTCTCTCTGATTTAATGTACTGATCCACAAGTGAGCAATTTGGGGAGGGGCGTACGACACCGACCACGCCTGGACGTTTGTAAATACCCATTTTATTTGTTCTGTAAATGCCTGTTTTATGCCATTTTTGTCTTTTCATAGCTATTATTCATCTTATTCTGGATGACATGGTACAATACATTTGAACAAAATGGGTAAAATTCTGAGAAGCCATTAAAATCTGAAAGCAAGAATAGGCTTTCTAGGAACTGTTTTAATGTATTAGGGTGTTTTCACACTTGGTTCGATTGCCTGGTCCGAATTCGAGTTCGATTGCTCCCCCCTTTCTGCCAGAACTGTGCACTCAGTGACCCACTTTAGAAATAAGGTCACTGATGGAGAGATCCAGCAGAGCCGTCCTTTATCACGAGACTAGCCAAAGACCTGCTTGCTAAACAGAGAGGAACGAACTGACCAAAGGCTCTAAATACGATTTCTTCTAATATGTGGATTGACCGCATACTCTATCACCCAAATCCAGCCTTAAAAGCCTGATTACTGCATGAAGGTAAGACCAAATATGTGTTAAGATCAAGTTGCATTCATTTTGTATTAGTAAAATTTCAATTTGGCAATGCTTTTTATATTATGACATGGAAAACTAAACAAAAATAATAAAAAGTAATAATTCATAAATTCTGGTTTCGATAAACTCCTTCAGGGAGAATATTAAGCGCTCATTTAATTTCGTGATAAAGACTTTTTGTGGTGGAGACGTTGCGCGCGTGACGTCAATTTGGCGCGAATCGGCCCTCGGGGCATGTGAGGGAAGCCGCAGCTGAGCTCGCGCCAGTCTACATTTTCATATTTTACGACGTTTGTTGTTTTGTAATATTTAAGGCAAGTGAAGAACTGTTCTGCCCTGACATGCACACGAATTATACAAGTAGGTAATGAGTGACATCTGTCGTTTGTTAACATCACATCCAACTAAACAACCCTGAAATATGAAATAGGTAACTGAATCAATCAAATCATTTAAAGTCCAGGCGTTCATAAATATGAATATATATAACAAATAAATGTTAAATAATTGTCATTCGTTGTTTATAGACATCAATTTGAAGTGTTTGCTGCTTTTATAGGATGCTAAAGACACTTGAAGACAATCGGCCAAATGTTGGTTTGTAAGGTAGTTATTGATAAACTTATATATAATATATTTAATCTTTTTTTTTTTTTTTTGTACAATAACTTACTACTAACAGGGTTGATTGGATTAATTTGAAGAATGAGATTAGTCATATAAATAAAACCTAGACAAGAGACTATATGAATGTATATTAATTAATTGTGAAGCACTATGTAAATTCATTAATGTTTAGTGAAAGTGTTACCCTATTTTTTTTTTTCTTCTTCTTTTTTTCTGGACAGCAACCATACAAAATGTATAAATGTATGCTTATTTTCCCCCTGTATTAGTGTATAAATTTTGCAGTTTAGCTTAATTGCATTTTAGGAATGGATTAATCCAGGGCCATAACCAGGGTCCGAAATTAACACCCGCCAAGCGCCAAATGCGGGTAGATTTTCCGTTTGGCGAGTATATCTCAAAAGGCTATCCGCCACAGTGGCGGGTGAATGTTCATACCAAAATAATAAAATTGTCAGCGCGCACGCGCTCTTCTGCCTCCTTGAACGAGCAGAGAGAGAGAGATGGAATCTCCAAACGTAGAGATGGAGATTATCAAATCAAAAACACAGACAACCAGATAATCCGGACCTCCGCCTTCTTTACTGTGAGGCACTAAAACAGTATAAAGCCACACTCCGGCGGAAAAAAACACAGTTTTTGCAAAACCAGTTTGAAGAAATTGAAAAATCTATAAACTCACACAAATTTTGGGATAAATGGAAATTGTTATACAAACCAAATCAAGAAGTTCTGGCAATTCAAGACGGGGAGAAGTGGAAGAACCACTTCCAAGAATTATACAGCCCAACTGAAATTCAAAATTATAATCAAAATGAAATAATTAATAAACTAGACAATTTGGAAAGATCAATTAAAGCAAATCAAAACCCTTTAGATTTCCCCATAACAATGACCGAATTGGAAGAAAAATTAGGAGTCCTTGAGTCCAAGAAAGCCTGTGGTGTAGACAGCATCCTGAACGAGATGCTGAAACACACAGACCAAAGCTTCAGACTGGCCATGCTAAAACTGTTCAATGATGTTCTGTGTGTCGGGTTCTTCCCTGAGATCTGGAACAAAGGCCTCATCAGCCCCATCCACAAGAGCGGAGACAAACTAGACCCCAACAACTACCGAGGCATCTGTGTGAACAGTAACCTGGGGAAGGTTCTCTGCAGCATCTTAAACGCCAGACTTCTACACTTCCTTATGAAGCACAATGCCTTGAGTAAATCCCAAACTGGCTTTCTTCCAAAATGTCGCACATCCGATCACATTTTTACATTACAAACACTAATTGACAAATATGTACATCAAAACAAAGAACAAATTTTTGCTTGTTTCGTTGATTTCAAGAAAGCATTTGATTCAATTTGGCACGAAGGATTATACCTAAAGCTTATGGACAGTGGAGTAGGGGGGAAATTCTATGATTTGATCAAATCGATGTACACAGCCAGCCAATGCGCTGTCAAAATTGGAAACCAAAGAACCGAATTTTTCCCCCAGGGGCGCGGAGTGAGACAGGGATGCAGTTTAAGCCCCACCCTCTTCAACATCTACATCAACCAATTGGCCAATACATTAGAACATGCTCCCTTTCAAGGTCTCACTCTCCACGACACAGAGATCAAGTGTCTTCTCTACGCAGACGACCTGGTCCTCCTGTCGCCCACTAAAGAGGGGCTTCAGGACAGCCTGGATCTGCTGGAGGATTACTGTCAGTCCTGGGCCCTGACCGTCAACCTCCAGAAGACTAGAGTCATGATGTTCCAGAAACGCTCCAGATCTCAGGGACCAACACACACATTCACACTCTCACACAGAACCATTGAGAGCACCAAAGCATACACTTACCTCGGCCTGAAAATAACTCCAACTGGTAACTTTACTTTGGCTGTGAATGAACTCAAAGAGAAAGCTCAAAGGGCTTTCTATGCCATAAAACGATCAATCAAAATTGACATCCCAATCCAAATTTGGCTCAAACTTTTCAAATCAATAATTGAACCAATTGTTCTATATGGCAGTGAAGTGTGGGGTCCTTCTATAAAATTTGATTTTTTAAATTGGGAAAAACATCCGATTGAAACTCTACAATTAGATTTCTGTAAAAGAATACTCAAAGTCCAAAGAAAAACACCAAACAACGGATGCAGGGCAGAATTAGGCCAATACCCTCTCCTCCTAAACATCCAAAAAAGAGCCATCAAATTCTGGAAACACCTGAAAACAAGCGACCCCAACACACACCATTACAGAGCCCTTAAACACCAAGAGCTGAGCGTAGCGAGGAGTCCCCTGTGCCAGCTGGTGCTGAGACTGACTGAGCTCTCTCCTGCAGAGATCAGCTCGCCTCAGCACTCACACACACTCACACACATTCGGCCTGCACAAATTATCAACACAGAACAAGACAAGTACATCACCCATTGGACGAACACCATTCAAAACCAACACAAACTGGAATGTTATTCGGCACTAAATCGAGAGTACACTGTTGCGAGCTACCTGAGCACAGTGAGTGATGTGAAGCTCAGGAAAACCCTGACAATGTACAGACTCAGCGAACACAGCCTGGCCATCGAGACGGGCCGACGCAGACAGACCTGGCTCTCCCGGGAGGACAGACTCTGCACGCACTGCATTCTGGGAGTGCCGGAGACCGAGCTGCACTTCCTCACAGAATGCCCAAAATATGAACACATCAGAGACCAATATTACCCCAAAATTAATAAGATATTTCCCCAATTTAACACCTGTAACCCAACCCAAAAACTCAGATTCATCCTTGGCGAAGAAGCCAAATGCTCCAATATAGCAGCAAGACTAGTAGCATCTCTCCACATCCTGAGGGACGAGCAGAGCAGCAAACGCCCAATACACACACACTCACTCACAGCCTAACACACCCCATCACACACACAGCCTAACCCATCCCATCACACCTACACACATATATGATGTTCAAGTTCAGTGTTTGTTTATTTAGTTTTTTTATATACGTTTTCTGCAATATAATCCTTTTTTATTTTATTTATTAATCTTTGTTTACACTATTATTATTGCTTTATGTTATCAGTATTATTATTTTTGCAATAACTAGCCAAGATAATATATATAATACTATCTTTATTTAATTTAACTATTATTATAATTTTGTGTACTAAATGTTCTAAATCATTTTCTATGTTGTTGTGATGCTTTGGCAATACAAAATGTACTTTTTGTCATGCCAATAAAGCTTTCTGAATTGAATTGAATTGAGAGCGAGTGAGTGAGTGAGCCCCGGCCGCGCGCGCGCACTCTATTCAGAGCGGACAAGCGTCAAGCTTCCCCGTACTTTTTGACAAGCGTCCTTGACAGGGCAGCCAGAGCTTCTTTGCAGCTCAAGTCGGCGGCGGCGTGTACGTACAGTTAACGCTCTATCTGTTGACGGCACTGAGGAAAAATGATATGTGAAGCTCCCGCCACTGGAAGAAGCGGTCGCCGCCCATTTGTGTCCTGCTCATCAAAGCCGTGCAGAGCGTCTTCAGCACTCGCGGATCGTGCATACTCCGCCGCTGGCCTGGCTGCTTCTGCTTTACACACCATGCATGGCCGATCTTTTCTCGAGAAAATTTGTTTTCTCATAGCGTTTGCAACGCAATACTCGTTCCCTTATCTCTCAGGGAACCGAGGTTACGTAAGTAACTTAGCCGAGTACGTTCTGCCTTCCCTTCCACATGAGTCAGGTAACAAAACTGACAAAAAAAAAAAAATTTGATTTCACCCCAATGAGAGTAATATTTCATATATTTCTCTCATTTTGATCAATAATATATATATATATATATATATATATATAGCCTATAATTTTATTTTTTATTTTTTATTATACATTTCAAATTTTGCTCTGGACAATTTTTTATGTTTGTATTCAACATAATATGCCTACCTTATTATCTCAATTAAAAGTACTGAAATGAATGTGTACGTGACAAAAAAAAGGGCTGTTTATTATTTTGGCCGGTAAAAAATATGCTTGGCTGGTGGATTTTTTCATCTACCAGTCCCCGTGGCAGGTGAGCCAAAAAGTTAATTTCGGACCCTGGCCATAACCACCATCCTCATTCCCCCAGCATCCATAATAGTGGTCGACCAATATGGGTTCATAGTTGATTCTTCAATTATTACATTTGTTCACTCCTTATCCTGAATATGTGCATTCAACCTAGGATTAGTCTTCAAAATGAATTTCCTGCAGAGCTGGTTTACTGAGACCATGTTAATCTGTGAAGGGATTTATCTGCTTATGTCTCATTATCTAACCACGTCCAGACAACCGGAACTGTTGCTTACTTTGTAATTGAGTTTTTGCCCCCTCGTCTTTCTTCCTCACTTCAATGAATCATTGCTTTCTGATGCCTTCGGGGGCTTTTTTTTTATTAGTTTGTCTTCAAAAGGTCAGGCGGTGTATCTGTTAAACATGACTTGTCCCAACTGTTGACTGTCACACTCCGCTGATAACAGCCTGCCCGTTTCCATGGTGATATTTCATTGTCTGACTGTCTAGACACCCGGTGACACCTGACACGTCGAGCCCGGGGGTCGCGGTTGGCCGTGCGAGTCAAAAATCGAAGACTCAGCTGCCCTCTGCGTCTGTTGTAGGTCCACAGAGACATTAGCAAATAGCCCACATCGCAAAATGCAGGGGCCTGTTTAAATCACCGCTTCTTTTAATAATGTAAGGCCATTTGTCATCATTTTACCGAATGACGTGGTTATTCTTAATTTTACTTTGTTTGAATAATTTTGTACTTTTGTCTTTTAGGACATTTCTGTATAGCTTTAATTCATTTTTAGTGCGGTTTTAGTCATTGTAGTTTTTCTTTTTTAATCTAATATGTATTTTTAATTTCAGCTTAAAGGGTTAGTTCACCCAAACGTGTCATTAATTACTCGCCCTCATGTCGTTCCAAACCCGTAAGACTTCCGTTCATCTTCAGAACACAAATGCAGATCTTTTAGATTAAATCTGAGAGCTTTCTGTCCCTCCATTGACAGCTACGCAACTACCACTTTGACGCTTCAAGAAGTTCATAAAGAGATCATAAAACTAATCCATATGAATTAAGCAGTTTAGTCGAAATTTTCTGAAGAGACTCGCTTTATATGATGAACAGATTTAATTTAGGCTTTTATTCACATATAAACATTGATCACAAAAGGAACATTTCTGTACAACAACAGTTAGTGTTTACATCTTTCACGTCCCAAAAAGGACAAAAAGTCTGTAGTCATGCAATAGCTTCGTGTGACAAACAGACTGACACCAAATTCATTATTCACTGAAAATCTTGCTCCCTGCCGCAGCTCTCAAATCAAGATGTTTGATGATCAACTTGCTCCAATTTGACATTTTCATTTGTTCCTCATACAGAGCTATCATAAGACTTTGAATTGAAGGTGCACAAATACCTATGATATTTTTATTGTGCTTGGTGATGTTTTTGGTCCTTTTTTGAGCTGCTCATTACTATAAACTGTTGTTGTATGGCAAGAGCTGCATAAAAATGTCTAAAAACAGCATATGGGTTTGGAGCAGAGGTGTAAAAACCATACTAGAGTAAGTACAGATACCTTACAGCAAAAATGACTCCATTACAAGTTACAAGTCACCAATTCCATTGTGACTTGAGTAAAAGTCTTTGAATCTGATTTTATCTTATTCATACAGAATGAAGGCTCACAGTCCTCAACACCTGAGAGACGTGCCAGTGAAAAACAAGAAACGGTTGATTTGTGAGGAGAGCAATCACATTTATTTTCTAAAATGAAACTGAACAGCTCAAAATTGCAATAAATCAAGGTCGACACAACAGCTTCGTATACACTCAAATCTCAGTTAAGCTCAAAAGGGAATAAGTAAACCAATATCCTTCAAAAAGGTCACGTTAAGTTCGTTAACAAGTTTGAGTAAGGGCAAAATGCGCAAAATATAGTATCTTCAGTGCCCTCTAGATGGCGATATCACTTCTTTTGTAGTAGAAATAAACTGCTGCAGAAAAAGTTAGATGCCTAGTTTTTATTTTTATTTTTTTATTTAGTCAGTTCAAATACAAAAACATTTCAGTACAATGCAAAAAAAAAAAAATGGTTACAAAGCATTGACAATACAGCTCAAAATATTTAACCAGAATTTTTTTTTTTTATATATATAAAATAAACATAAACATAAGAACAAATACAAAAATATAAGTATAAAATATCAGGGCAGTTATATGTATTTGAAAAGCTTTAATATTTGTATTGTTTTTATAAGCTTTTTATTTTGTGATCTCATGTTTGAAAGAGTTTCAAAATATATTGTTAGATCAGTGTTATAGAAGGCAATATAGGAGGGTTTCTTTTGAGTTATTCTTGTCTTATGAATATGAAATTTCGCCAAAATGATAAAAAGATTAATTATATAATGTTGTTTTTCAGAAAAAAATGGGTCTAAAATGTCATGAGGGTCTAAATTAAGACATCTGTTCAATTTTTTTGTCATATCTATTTTAAAGTCAGTCCAAAAAGAAATAAAAAAAGGGCAATATAAAAATAAATGTTCAGTGTCTTCAAGTGATGTGTTACAAAAAGTGCACTTATCACAAACAGCGTGAATATATTTACTAATGGTTGCATTTACAGGATAGCATCTATGAAAGTTAGATGCCTAGTTCCAGTGACAAAAAGACAATCCACCTTATTCCTGACGACCTTACTGCGTTTTGAATTATGGGTGGCACTTCCGGTTTGGGGAACTTCCATTCGAAAAAGCTGAAACGAATAATTTCAAATCATAAGGTTGCCCTACTACAAATAAAGCTGATCCGTCAATTTTCCTTCATGATATATTTTCAGACATCATGAAAATAACGGCATTTTAACGTGACATGTAATAACAAGAGTATCTATGGCAAGAGCTCTTTTCAATCGCTGCTTTCTTTTCCTCATGATTATTTTATTTTTTCCTTTTGCAATAGGTAAAAGTATGTGTAAAAGTATGAAAAAGGACAACATATACCTCACATTTGTGGTCTGTTCTCCCGAATTTAATTTACGATATATTCCATTAATAACAGAGGTGTCAAAAGTATTCATATTCATTACTCAGGTAGAAGTATAGATACTAGGGTTTAAAAAGACTTCTGTAGAAATTGAAGTATCAACTCAAGCTTTTTACTCAAGTTAAAGTATAAAAGTACTTGTCTCAAAACTACTTAAAGTATAAAAGTAAAAGTAATGTAAGGAAAAAAAATGCAATTAATTCTCTCTCTCTCTCTCTCTCTCTCTCTCTCTCTCTCTCTCTCTCTCTCTGAATCATTTTACGCGATTTGCCCCGATTTCTCCCTCGCTTACCGCATCTAGGTTTCCTTCGGAGTAGTTTTGGCGCTGCGCACAACCAAATGTGACTACAGCCTCTCACAAGTTAGAAAGACACCACAACGCCAATCAGTTTAGCGATGTGTATTCAGGAGGCGGGACTCAGATCTAAACCGTTTGTGTAATTGGCCAAAAAAAAATTTTACGACGACTAGCCGGAATGAAAACAAGCCGAAATTAAATAGGAGTAACGAGGCTATTTTTAAAATGTAAGGAGTAGAAAGTACAGATAATTGCGTGAAAATGTAAGGAGTAGAAGTAAAAAGTCGTCAGAAAAATAATTACTCCAGTAAAGTATAGATACCCCGAATTTCTACTTAAGTAAGGTAACGAAGTATTTGTACTTCGTTACTTGACACCTCTGATTAATAATTGGAATGTACGAAGAATCTCTCGTTATTCTCCTCAAATCCTCACGTCTCTTTCCAGGTTTGAAATAGTGTCACGTAATGCTGAAATTAATGAACATTTTTTATTTTAAAGGCAAGTTACATAATACAGATATATATTACTACTACATATTACGTGCTTTTGGGGTTATTTGGTAGTTAAAAGTACCTTGTTGATACTTTTACACTTTTAAATTTCCTTTTAATGTTCGATGGTTGAAGTAGATTAATGTCGTCTCACTGACACTTTTTTTCATTCACTGATTGTTTACAGCTTAACGGAAGTTACACCCATAATTCGCGCAAAGCGTCATGGAGCGTAGGAATAAGGTGGATAGGATTTTTTTTCTACTGTTTTTCGGATGATTGCAGTAAAAAAGCTCTGATCAACAAAAGTGCATAATACTTATAAAGTTTTGTTCATGAAGGTAATCTTCATTTAGAATTTTGAAGCCTAAATACAATTGTCAAAATAAAGCTAAATTTAGGCTGTAAATGAAAGGGTCATGAAACCCCCTGTTTCAGGAGCAGTTAGTTTTCACCATACAGTACATATCCTGTGACTGCTATAATTTAATGGATAAATAAATAGACATTCGATTTTGTTCTCTGCATCAAAAATATATGTGAACATGCTGTTTTATCTTTGATAACTTTTGAGAGTTATTTTGCTGCGGTTTAGATGCCGTTTGATCGGTTAAAGTGTGGATGAATCGCGCTTGTGTCGAAAACTCTGCAACTATTAAAGAGAACTTATGCGACGTAGAACCTCTTACAAGGCAAAAACAAACACTCATTTTTGATCCATTAATGCATCTCTCACTTACTGTATGCAATATCACTGTTTGAAGCGACTGTCATAGGAAGTCAATGCGTGCTGTCATGAATAATTAAGAAAGGCGTCTTCTCAAAGGATGAGGACACGCAGTCTCATGAGTTAATGAGACACATAGAGACAGAGCGCAACGCGTCATAATCTGAAGACCACGCCCACCGGGGGGGAAACAATCCAACCGTCTCCGTTGACTTTGCATTGCGAGAGGCTGCCTCCTTGTCATTTATGACTTATAACAAAAGACAGAAAAATGCCTAAAAGCTGCTGTGTGACAAGGTGTACAGCAAATAAGCTAAAAAACCCAGAAATAAGTTTTTATAATCTGTCGACCCCAAAAAACGAGCGTTTAAGGACACAAAAGTGGGTACAGGCTGGAACGAATGGGTAAATTGGGATCCTGACACTCAGTATGCACTAAAAAAATGCAGTAAACATTTTGTCACTGGTAAGTCAAATATCCAAATGTCAGTTTTATATATTATATTTTTGTAAGCTAAGCTATACTGTCGCCGATTACGTTCCCTGCTCCAGTGGACGTAGTTCTCAGAGTAATATGACACCTTGCGCTCAGTTTCAATTGCCTGTATCCACTTTTGTGTCCTTAAATGCTTGTTTTTTGGGGGTCGACAGATTATAGAACTTATTTCTGGGTTTTTTAGCTTGTTTGCTGTACACCTTGTCACATAGCAGCTTTTCAATATTGTTTTGTTTTTTGTTATAAGTCAGAAATGACAAGGGAGGCAGCCTCTCGCAATGCAAAGTCAATGGAGACGGTTGGATTGTTTCCCCCCCCCCGGTGTGGGCGTGGCCTAAATACGCTCTGTCTCTATACGAGTCATTGCCAAACTATAGTGCGAGAAAACGTCACATCCTGTGATGTTGACACGAAGACGAATTTAAACGTGGAAGTTGAAAATAGCGCAAAACTGTTTAAAAATGAACTAGTTTTCTCCTACAATCAAAACTAACGGTTGGTAACATTGACTTCTATGATGTTCAGCACACATAACTCAGAAAATTTGGTTTAGGGTTTCACGACCCTATTACTACACCACATTTGCACGACCTCTAAACTTCTAGGGCTGGTCCGAATACCGTTTTTTGAGCTTCGAAGCTTTGGTTTTTGGACATTTTGTTTCTATTATTCTATTTCCCACTATGTCAAAGCAACGCAGCTTAACCCAAAACACAAGCTCAGGCATGCACTTCTGTCCACACACACGCCGCTGTTCTGCGCTCTAGCCAGAGAACACTCCCGTTGCAGGAACACTTTAGTAGCCCAAGAAGAAGCAAATATATTTATTAAGTATAACGAGGCTGGGTTCCTTCAACTGTCAAGTCAAGTCAAGTATATTTGTATAGCGCTTTTCACAATACAGATTGTATCAAAGCAGCTTCACAGTATTCAATTAAAATAATACAACAAGGTTTGTTTCTAGTGGAATTTATTGATTGATAAAATTAAATATCCCCAACTGAGCAAGCCAAAGGCAACTGTTCATCCTATTAAAAATGGCTATAGGCTATATAAGATAATTGTAAAAAAAGAGTATTGTATTACGTCAGATTTTATAGTGTTGAACATATTCAAGTGCGAATGAGAACCGTTTCGAGGTGGATGCCAGGTGTGCAAAAAAACAACAAAAAAAACACGAATATTCGAATGTCAAATCGAATACCAACCCACCGAACGAATATTCGGGTACAGCCCTATAAACTTCTGACAGATCTTTTAATCTGTATTTAAAATCTACAAGTAGGGAAGTTTGTGTTAGAATACTTTGCAAGAATGTGAGTATAAACACAGCGAGGCTGTGGAAGTGGACTTGAGTTTTCCTGTTCGGCGTGATGTTTATTGTCCCCGACAGCCTCTGTAGTCCCATTTAGCCACTTGTTAGTGGGATATTATTACTGATGTTTTTTTATGTCATAGAATAAAACTTGAACATAACTTGAGCTTGTGTTAACCAAAGACTTTATTTCAAGCATTTAAAGTAAGCATGAAACGGAAGTTGCGATAGTTTTTTCTTCCCTGTTGTGACGTATTGACATGTGCAATGGCTTCTCGAACAAGAAAAAAATAATTTGCTATCGCTGCGATGTCATGTGAGTGACAGGTTGCCCCGCCCATACGCCAGTAAACACGTCATCAGAGAAGAGAAGGGCACATTAATTAAAAAGAATAATAATGATGTTCTCAGATAAAGTTTTTATAATAAATATTGCAATATTCCATAAATAATAAGGATTGTTCATTTTGATTTCATGGGGACTTTAACCAAAAACCCTTTCAAAAATCTCACTGACTTCGGGACAGAGAAAAGGGGAAGTTCAGCAGCGCTAACTCCTTTCTGGGTTTTAGTACTAATTCCTGCAACAATATATTTAATAATTCTTTTATTTTTTGTTTATCCCCCAAAAAAATTTTTTAGGGAAACTATATGTATTATTTTAAAATAAGGCCTAAATGTTTTCACTTGGCTCTTGGTCTTCATCTTTAATTTTAATTTTAATTTAATCAACTCATCTGGCTTTCTCAGCATGCCGTTTTGCAGCAGAAGTGCCAGTTTCATAAAGTACCCCCATTGTCTTAATTTGCTCCATTGCTGCTAATCTGGTGATTTGTCATTAAAAATTCTGTTTAGGTAGAAATCTTAAGATTTGCTTAATGATCTCACTCTGAATCAGCATTAAAAAGAGAACCGAACAAATATGGCCGCTCTATTGTCTTTTTTTTTTTTTTTGCTGCGCTGAGTCCCGTGTGATCGGCCGATTGTCGCAGCACGCAGTGTTTTTTTTCTGGTACAGTCTGTTTCTTTTGGCATTATTTTATTTCAGACTGTCCAGAATGATCTTGTCTGACAAAATTCAGGACCAGGAGTGGATACAGAGCGTAACCGTCTGCTAAAATATCCACGGTCCCTTGAGGCAGCCAGAGGCTGTTCTCTGAGAACCCGACAGAAGAGGACATTCTGTTCAAAGCTATTCATTGGAGATATTTTTTGTTCAAGAGTTTTTTTCCCTTCCTGAACTGAATATCAATCAACGGTCGCCTTTAGTGCGCTAAAGCTTGAGAAAAGAATCACGCCGCCACCAGAGAAAAAATAAAAGCAAATAAGAGCGAGAGCAAGAAAAATGAGGTGATATTGCCAGCCATCGTGTTTAATGATGCTTTCTCCGAACTGCTGGCGTCTGCGTGTCAGAGACCGTGATTTTACCGCAAACACTGCAGCCCAGCGGGGTGCGCGGTTAAAGCGAGACGGGTCGGGACGGGGCAGTCAGATTGAGAGAGTTAGGGGGGCGCGGGGTGGTTTTGGGACCCTCTCAAGGTGCCCCTTCCATGGAAACGCAGCTGGCTCAACAAGATTCCCATCAGTCGACAAATAAGATGCAAGCTGGGCTCTGTCTCCGCACAGGCCACACTGTTACCAGGAGCCGACAGCCAATCGCGGCACCCCAGTGGCCTCGTTTCGACAAACGGCTCTTTTCTGCGACCAATCACGGGTGAGTAGCATTGTGACATCACACGATAATGAATTAGATTCATCGTAAAGCTTTTCAAAGGCTGATTGGCTCTCCAAATGAGTGATTCTGCCTCGGGAATCAGAGCGGCATCGCTGATGGAAGGCCATCTCTCTTCACTATCTTTGTCCTGGTTACGGGATTGCACGGTTGGGGCCTTTTGATCGGTCCCCATGTTTCCCAGCTCAGCATTTGGTTTTATTGTGCATTAGTGCTGACCCTGACCAATCACTTTCAATCACCATAATTCTCTGATTACAGGAAATATGCCATGAGATGGATGAATAGCTCTTAGGTCATTTCAACCCTGGATGGGTTCCAGAGTTTCACTTACCTCTGACATGCCGTCAATCTCTCTTTTTGTCTCTCTCTCTTTTTCAGATGCATAGATGGCAATCGATTCTTCACCAAATGACACTTGAGACACTCTTTATATTGGCATCGGCCAAGATCTGTGCCCATTTGCCAGTTTAAGTGGTTGTTTCCCCTTGAGTCAATTTCAAGTCTTTCATTCCCCTGACTGAATAATGTGCATTTTCCTGTTTTCGGAAAAAATATCAAGTACTATTTAGAATTAATTTTGTCTAAAATAAGTGTTCATTTCTGCAGCTTTTTGTACGTGTTTTATAAAGCACACTGCTCTCTATATGCATCTTTCATTGAAACTTGGATCAATCAACCACTACTGAACATCCTAGCTTATAAATATATCTTGACTTGGATCTTATCAAAATAATAAACCTAAACCATAAATCTCTACTTGATCTCTACAAAAAACAAAAACAAAATCTGCAGTGACTAAATGTCAATGGGGGTATCATTGTATGGCGGTTTCATGTAGAAACTGGTATGCTGAACACCCTGATCAACAAAACTATATTTTCCAACTTTTTAACATAAAATCAACTCAAAAATAGTTCTTTCTTCATACTAGTATGAATACTTTGGTTATGAAGGCAAAATCTGATCTGGTAAGATAAGTTGCATGTACGTCCAGAGTTTTTACGTTTGGCTTCAGGGATATGTTTTTAAATGCTTGTCAAGTGCCCGCATGGTATGTCAGTGAGCAAAGCTGTGACTTCTAGTGAGAGCTACATCAGGGTTTTAGATCGCTGCTCTGCGGAATGCAGTGTGAACAACCCATATTCATATTATTCTGACAAATGCAGCAGAAAGTAACCCTGGATCTTAATATTTTAAAAAGTGGTTTGAAATTAATGTATCTTGCAGTCTATAGAAGTGGTACTGGAACATATTAGATGTTTATCTAAGTTGGTCTTTAAATATAGACCAATAAGACCAATTATTTTTGGTCTTATCTGCAGATTTAAATACAAATGGTTTTGTATATTAAGTAGTTTTGTATTTGTTTTGCTGAGTGTCATTTTATCTCACAATTAAAATTTATAGATGCTTCTCTCTCAAAGTAATCTAATTTAATTGTTCACATTTCAACTTCTTTAACTGTTTCGAAGAGTTAAAATGTTAAGTGTTATTTAAATTGAGTATAAAGTTCCCTTTATTTAAGTTACTCCACATGTTTAAAATGAGTGCCGGTTTGAATGATTTGTCACATGTTATTTTCTGACTTCTGATGTTTTATTATAATTTTTTGCTGCAGACAATTGAAATGGTGACGTGAGTGAAAAGATCAGCAGCCTCGTCAAACATGATTTGAATTCTCCACATTCTCAGCTCGCCTCTCCTCAAGAGACGCAGCCAGAACAGCAGCTGATATCTGGAGTTTAAGAGCTTCTGGAGAAGGTGACTAAAACACTGAACACATTTCCTCATAGTTAACATCTTAATTCTGTAATGTGTCGTATTTTCAAGTGAAACTTGAAGCTAGAATGTGTGCGCAGAACTTTTATCCATTGTAAAATGTATGGGATTGTGAAAAGCTATGTGGCTCTGTTCAGAACAGAATGCTAGCATACTGAATGCTGCACACTATATACTACATGCTGCCTACAAAAATTGTTTAAATAGTAAATGAAACATTAAACAGTATTCCTCTATATATTTTTCAAACAGTGAGACAGTAAAATGTAATCGCGTGACCTCATCTAGTTGCTGTGTAGAGTGTTCCTGTTGCTCAAACAGTAGAGTATGGTGCTAGCAACATCAAGGTTATGGGTTTGATACCCAGAACTGCAACTGTTGAAATGCACACCTTGAATGCAATGCGAGTCGGTTTGGATAAAAACGTCTGCTGAACGCAAATGTAAATCGCATGTTTGTTTTCGGCATGTGGCAAGTTTTCATTTTGCAAATAAAAATGGTCATTCTGCATTTTTAATACAGTCTGTTAATAAAATAATGCCAAGAATGAGTTTAAAATCACAGCTGATATTACTTGCAGTTCATCTGTCACATTGGAAATGAAAGTCGTTGCTGTCAAGTGCACAATGTTCCGTGTTGTAAACTGCTCATTTTCGCAAACGTGGTGAGTGATAGTGGGAGTAGTATGTTAATATGGTATTCTGACGGGTGGTTAAAGCAGTGGAGTACAAAAACAAGTGGGCTTTTATGATGTCAGTTGAAAAGAAAAGTCATTTCAGAGGCAGCGCAAGTTGATTTTGATAGTTTAGATGAGCAATTTTCACATAAAAGGGTTTTTTCAAGAAGAGTAAAGAAAATTCATATATTTTCAAATGTTTCAGGAAGGTTAATATATATAATAATTAATAGTTTAAAAATGGCAAATGAATGTCTGTCTCTCTTCTCTGCTTTCAGCAGTGCTGTACTTACTCTAGACACACGTCTGTTTAGTGGTTATGTCTGCTTAAACACACACACACACAGGCTCTCTTACACACACTTGCCGTGTCTGACCCCCAGGTCACGCTGAAGTGACTTTGTGCCCTGTTTGTAACTGGGCCTCTTTGAAAGTGGGCCTCGCATTCCTGCTCCCTCGGACGGGGGATGTCCTGCTTATTACCAGCGAGTAGGAAGTTTCTGCCGTTAGGGATTATGTGCCGTTTCCTCGCCCATAATCTTTCAGCTTGTCCCCTCCCACTCTTGAAAAAGCAAGCGAGTCCACAAACTAGAAAACGGTGCGAACTAAATACCTGCCTCTCTGACCACCAGCCTTTCAGCCCCGCTCATCTGCGCTTGTGCGATTGCTGGGAGGAGGCATCCGCGTTCCGTCCGCTTTTGTGTGGTTGTACAGAACTGCTGCGGTTGGGAGGAGGAGGAGGTGGAGGGGAACAGCTGCTCCCCACACAGAAGCCGGTTTCCTAGCCTGACAGGCAGCGAGAGGCAGCCAGCGCCGGGGCTGTTTTCCCGGGGGCCCTCGGGTTGGTTCGACAGTCTCCGGTGCTCCGGCTAGGAGGGAGATTTTTATGGTGGCGGCGAAACACGAAATGGACCAGAACAAGTAGGATTCTTTCCTTGTGAGTACTATGCTGTTTTTTTTTTTTTTTTTTTTTTTTTGCTAAAGTTGCATGGACACAAAGGATCGTACAGTCCTTGATGTTCTTTTTTGTGCTGTTTTGTTTGGCTTCTCTTTGCCTCTCTGAACCGTCAAGAACTCAGTTTCCTGTGAGAAACAACTCGGGCAGTTTATCACTCGCATTGAGCTGCAGGTTTTCGTGAAAAGGGAGCTTTGTGCTTTTGAATTGCAGCTGGGCTAAAGGGTCACGGCCGGAGGCATCGGTGCTGTGTGTGTGTGTACGTACATACCAAATACGGACTACGATCTGATAAAGACCGTTTATGAATGTTTGTAAATCCTCTAGTATTGCTTATGGAAGTTATGGGACTCGACGGCATGCTTTGAACTTGGCAGAGAGTGAGAAACTTTTGCGTAAACTGTTGGAAGGACTGTACGGAGAGCCGCTCGCACTGTTACATACTTATGGCTGCCGGGTTTTGAATCTGTGATGCTCTCACACAGTATTTAAGGACATCGCTGAACTTGTTCATTCATTTTTTGACAGAATATTTTTCAGGGAGTGCATTAATCTTAAAGAAATGTATATATATACATATATATAATATATAGAGGCCCTTTTGTTTACCTTTCTAAGCAGCGATTTCATTAACAGGCTAAATTAATGGACAATATTTAGCTGAAATGGGCAATTCAAGCGAAAAAAATTTACTTGCTTGGTAATTTATTCAGGAACTTTGGCAATAGATCAAATGTGCTTTATGTTGTAATATAGGCCTAAAATACATATTTGTACTAATGAATGTCTGCTTTATTATTTGAGGTATTTCTCAGTGTACAGTAATTTTAGTCACAAAATTTTTTTTGTCACAAAGTATCTTTTGTTTGGTTCTTATCAATCTGAAACCTGGTGGTTACATGTATTCACATTATTTAGTTTTTTATACAACCTGTCTGTCTGATGCTGTGGCACCTGTTCTTCCAAAGCCGGAGTCTTGGAAAATGTCCTTTTCTTTAAGAAAAGCCTCTGTTCACCTTTTTCTGTTGCCCACTTAGACGACCTTGTGTCACAGGAATGAGATGTTTGGACAGGCATTATCGTACGGCTTTCTCTTCTAGAGTGCTGTTTCAAAGCACGGCCAGAGGCATGGAAAAGAGGGAATGCACAAAAAGAAAAAAGCAGGAGGACAAAATGGCAAAGGAGTCGAGTAGTTTTAGCTTAGCATGGGTTGTGTTGCTGCTTACGGTTTGCAGGCCATTTGTGTGTGTGTGTGTGTAAGGTGGGATACTGCAGTTTAGTTGTCAACTTAGCACAGAGAGAGAGCGAGGGGCCACCACTGAATCTAGTTCTCTATTTTAGGTATGTAGGTCACTATCCTCTGAAGTAACAGATCTGCACACCTTCTTAATGAGGCCTTCTGAAGTCTTTGTGGCAGATGGTTTATTTTTGGCTCTTTGCTGTTCTATATTAAAGTTTCTTCAGGGCACATCAAGTTGATGGCCTGGCTTTTAAAAAACAGATATCTCGTCTCTGATCTCCTCTCCTCTCCAGTCCTCAGTTTAGACAAATGTTCCATCTAATTTTAGGTTTATTACAGAGGAAAACCTATTTCTATTGGGCCTAACTTCTAGGCTTCTCTCTCTGTCTTTCTCGTTCTATATTGCATTAGTTACCATATTTTCATATATAGTTACCACATTATTTTTTTTAGCAATATTTTAGGTTAAATTTTATAACAATGAAGAATAGAAAGTCTCATTTAATATGACATAATTAAAGCTCCATGCAAAATAATTCAGAAAATTTAGGAATATATAGCATGTCACATCCTAGGAAATCTCAGTTTTCCCCATAGTAATATTTAATATCAGCTTCCTTTATATCTATATCTATAGTTGCATATAGGCAGGATGACAGCTATTTGATATTGGTAGATCCGTTACAGTATATAGTGCCATTATTGCTTTCAGTTTTTTTCTGCTAAAAGATGACTTTTGACTGAGAAAAAGTGCATGACCTCTGTGGGCTTCCGTATGTTTGGAAACAGTCACTACTTTTGCAGTTTTATACTGTACCACTATGAACTTGAACTCTTCTTACTGTACTTTAAAGGATTGCGGTCCTTGTCTCATGAATTAACCAGTTTCCACAAGATTTGTTATGACTTTAATTTCATTCTTAAATTGGACTGTAGAAACAATCTCCATTTGTTTAGCTTTTGTTTTTAGTCTTTTGTCCACACGTTTTTTTTCTGGTCTACGCTGGTTAGAGAGAGCATTGATTCAGCCCTTAATGAGCAGTGCTGCTCTTAACTTAGTGATTTTGACAGGGAGGAAAGGAACACTGTTATTCTGTGTGTGTGTGTGTGTGTGTGTGTGTGTGTGTGTGTGTTCCAATCGCTCTGCTGCGGTTCTAACGGACTAAAAGGTGGATGCGTACTTGCTCTCGGTTGACAGGCAGAACGCTGAGTGCCGAATGTGTTTAACTGCCTCGCAGGCTATAAATTTGTCACACTGTCATTTTCCGGGAGTAGAGTGAAAACCGCAGTTTGCCACAGAGCTTTATGGGCTGTGAGTTTCCAGGTGCTATGTGGTCAGACAGTTCTGGTGATCAGGATTCGGGGCCTGAGACATGTTTTTTCTAGGTATTTGGTTTCCTCAGAAGCTCTTGTTATAAAGATCATAACTAGATGGGTCTGGATTGTGTAGTTGAAAAACTTTCTGGACAACTTGTGGATAGAAACTCCGCTGTCTTCAGATTAACTTTCTGCTTATTATTTTTTTCAAATAGTTCTTTAGTTTTCATCACATTTTTTTCTATAATGTGTGGATTATTATCATATTCAAATGAGTAATCATTTTATTTTAATTAAATAAAAGTAATTTTAGGCAGACTTTCCAGGTAAAAAAAAAAAAAAAAATCTATTCAAGCATCCATTTATTATGCATTTAATAGGATTAGATAATATTCATTATTTATTTATAACAGTTTTGTTACGTTTGAAATATTATGATGTGTAAATTAATATTATAATGATACATTTTTATCCAGCATTTTTTGGTTTAACTTAAAAATAATTCTTTATTTATGTTTTCACGATTTCAAGTGTTACAGACATTGTGTTTAAACCATAAATCTTTCTCGCATTCCTTTAGGCTTTAGTTCATTAGTTTAGCCGGATTCTGACACTCCACAAATTATTAGTTTGACTACAGTATCGAGAAATGGCACTAAGAAGCTTTCTCTCTCTCTCTCTCTCTCTCTCTCTCACTCTCTCTCTCTCTCTCTCTCTCTCTCTCTCACACACACACACTCACTCTCTCTCTCACACTCTCTCACACACTCAACTCTCTCTCTCTCTCACTCTCTCTCACACACACACACACACACACACACATAATTTGTGTCCTGGAGAGCCATAAAAGAGATGATGTCATGTCTGAACTGGAGACTGTGTGTGTTTGCACTGATCCGTTTCTCATTCAGAACCATTGAATGGGCCAGATCGCTCTGAAAGAGGACCAAAAAAAGCCCCGAAATCCCCAGCAGACAGCCTGAAAGTTCCCTATTCTAGTCAAATTTAATTTAACTCAATCTTCTATAAAAAATGCAGACCAGGTTTTTTCTACATTTAAAGGTTTATATACCTTGTCCAGGAGGATTTATGATGATTGTAAGACTGAACAATAAGAAAAAAAAAAATAATAATCTGAAAAATGTCAGAATCTTTCAAAAAGCCTTTTGGAAATGTTTTCTCTCTCTCTCTCTCTCTCTTCAGCTTCCTTTTTAACAGGTAACTTGTTTCAACATTGAAAGGCAATATTTTACTTTAGTATGCTATCTAGAAAACTTTTATAATAAAGATATTTTATTGTATTTCTATTCTTTGTTACTATTCGTTTTTGTTTCAGGGAGATATTTTCCACACAAAAAAATGCAGGTTTGACAATATGACAAATCTATTGTGAAAAGCAGTGGAGGGCTACTATGTCTGTGTTAAATTTCACATGCATTTTTATCTGTTTCCACAAATTCTACAAAGACAAACTGTTTGTGCAGGTGTGATGGTTGTTATTTGAACCTTTTACTGATATTGTTAGTGACCTTTCAGAGTGTGTGCATGTTTTACAGAACAAAAGAAACATTTGTGTTTGGTTAATGCTCACTACAGTCCCCTAGTTCATGTGACATCACTTCCTACTCACTGGCAGCTGCATGGTGACAGGGCTCTAGAGGTGAAATGCATCTCCTTGCTTTTACGGCTGCCTTGTTTCGTCCTTGTTTACTTGCTAAATGTCCAGCAGTCTTCCATTCTTGCCTTTCTGATGTCCTAAAGGGACGGGGTGGGACTGCATTGAGAGCTACTCTTCATCAAGGGCTTTTGACTGCTGTCTGAAGAGAGGGGACTATTTCAGGCACAAAAGGCAAACACACATATTTAGTGTGAGACAAAGGCTGTCCTGGGCAGCTCAGTGAGGGGTTAAACTCTCCTTTTGTTTGCATGCAATTAGAAGATCACTAGTTTGACTTGTCGTGTCATCAAGTCTAGATTGATACTCAAGAAACCTGCCAAGAATGTGTTTGGGACATAATTCTCCACAAAATTAAAAATACAGTTAAAAGAAATTAATTTATATATATTTAAGTAAATTTTTAGAAATTATGTTTTTAGACATTATTTTCACAAAGGGTTAAGCACATTTAACCCCCTTTTACTGTAATGAAAAATAAATAAAAAATGATCATGATAATAATCTTATGTGAAAACAATAATGCCATAATTAAATTGCAAAATATTTATGGATCATGGTAGTTTTTATTGTAATGCTCAATATATAAAAAAATAATAATAATAATTTTGCAAGAAAGTAAAAAATGACTATAATTAGAACCAGTATGATTGGAATTAAAAAAAGATGTATAATGCCTGGAAGCATTACAATAATTGGAATGTACAGTAGCTGTAAAATTTGCCTGTTTGACATTAATTTAATGTCACAAAACAAAATATGATTTATTATCCTTTGATTTTCTAGTGAAGTGTGATTCATGTTTTCATGCGATTCATTTTCAAATACAAAGCTGCTGTAGGTTTCACAAGCAATCAGTCTCCTACATTTATTTATTTGTTTATTAAAACACTTTTTTACAAGTGTTTATGAATGTTTGAGTGGTTCTTTCTGTAACTATATTGTGTTTAGTTCTTGGACTGTCTTTATTACCTTTTCTAGCTACAAAACTGACTTCCGTCGAGTTTTATGAAAATGAGCATAATGAGCATTATTATTTTTTACATTTTTCAAATGTCAAGTATATTTTTGATTTGCATTTTTGAGGGGAAAAAGAGAATTCCTCAAAGTACAAAAGGATCCTCACTTTCTAGGGCAGACACAGGGACGTATGCATTGCCAAAGTGTGTGACGTGTGTGTGTGTGTGTGTGTGTGTGTGTGTGTGTGTGTGTGTGTGTGTGTGTGTGTGTGTGTATGTGTTGGACTAAAGCGCCCTTGAGAGGCAGGTTTAGAGGCAATAAAGGGAGATCTGGGAAGTGGAAACTCAATAGCGGCAGGGGCTTGTGTTGCTATTATGCTCATGAAGACTCCAGCATCTGTAGACAGCAGCCTGTGAAGTAATGAGTCGTCTAGGTTTATATTGACCGGTCTGGTGCGGTGGCCATGGGGACGATTACATTTGCTATTGAGAGTGAAAGGATTACACATCTAAAATAATTGAAATGCAGGGAATGAATAGATGGAGGTTGAAAATGAGGCCATCGCTCTGCTAACCAAGCTCTCTCCTTCTCTCTTTCGGATTTTTTTTCACCCTGACGTCTCAAGATCCCCCCCCCAAACACACACACACACACACACACACACACACACACACACACACACACACACACACACAATTTCTAAAGTGCAGGTGTTTTACCAAAAAAGGCACAACTTAACTGGCTTAATGACACAATGTCAATTAGTTAAATATTTATATTATATTATAATAAATAGCAAGTTAATTATGTTACTTAGAGCTGCACAATTATGATTAAAAATGATGTTGATAATTATCTCTATCATTAATTTTGATTATTATAATTGATTAATAGAGTAGAATGTTTGGTAACACTTTACAATAAGGCCTCATTTGTTAACATTAATGTATTAACTAACATTAATTGAGCAATGCATTTGTTACGGTATTTATTCATCTTAACATTAGTTAATAAAAATACAGCTGATCATTGTTTGTTCATGTTAGTTCACAGTGCATCAACTAATGTTAATAAATGCGACTTTTGATTTTAAGTAATGTATTGGTAAATGTTGAAATGAACATTAACTAAGATTAATAAATGCTGTAGAAGTATTGCTCACTCTTAGTCCATGGTAATTAATGTAGTTAACTAATGTTAACAACTGAAAACTTACTGTAAAGTGTTACTAAATTATTTGACAATGGAGGTTAAATTGTCTACATCGCAAGACATGTCTGTGATTTGGTTGCAATGCTCAACTGCTGCAATGGAGTATTTTTATGTAACAGCACATAAACAGATATAATTGTTACTTTTCGTGATCGTTCATTGTGCCATCTGTAATCTTAATCCTAATTATTTAGTTTTATTAATTGTGCAGCCCTAATGGTCCTTTTATTCATTTTAAATGACAATGATTCGGTGAATGTGCCAATTGAACATTTTCTCTCTAATGATTCTCTGGCTTTATATTTGAAGCTCAACTGAGCAGAATTTGATTCCTCTACAGATGAAAAACCTCTCCGCTAGGACGATACACTAAGGCTTTCTCTGTGAGTGGGAACCCGATCTGGGCCGGGACCGGTCTTCAGGGAGTGGGGTTGGGTCTCTGTTTACAGCCTCTGTGATTGGTTTCACTAACGGCCGGCCGGAGAGACAAACATATGCGTGCGCTCGTGAGACGGAAAGCTCTTGAGGGGTCCGACGGAGCAGAGGGCGAGCGTAACACAGCTGAGGGATTCAGAAGTATGAACCAGAGCCGTCTGCCAGCAGCCGAGCGCGGTGAACTCTGTGCCCTGGTGTTGTGTGTGGGGGGGGGGGGGGGGGGGGGGGGGGGGGAGTCGGTCCAAATCCCCAGACCACGCTGTAATAAGATCAGACCTTAATGGTGGTCAGGGTATATTTGAGCTCGGGTCCATATTGGCTCTGTCTGGAGTGTCAGTTGTATAAGTCTGGGCTTTTTGGAAAGCAGAGGTTTGAGTCATGTTGTTATTTTGTGTAATCTCAGGCCTCTTTTCTGTTGGAATGGCATCTTTGGTTCAATCCACAAATGTTATTAATGTCCCTAGACCGCAAGAGCTGCCTTTGGGAACTTTTACTATGATTCAATTAGACGTGCTTTGAGTTTCGGAAATCTTGATTGTATCTCGCGCTGATTACTTTGGTCTGCTGGTTACATTCAGCATTATGATTTAAATGGAATAATTCTAAACATTCTGAACAGAATTATTCCACTGTTGTTTGTTACATGTTTAAAGCTCTAAAAAAAAAGAAAAATGTGAATATAGTTTTATTTGGTGTCATTGTTAAATTCTTAATTCTGTTTGTTTGAGATCTATTGCAACGTTGTAGATTTTTCTTCCCCCCCCCCCCCCCCTTTTTTTAATGTAGTTCCAGATTTGTTAAATATGTTAAAGTTGCATATCACTTCACCCTTTATTTTCTCCAAACTGTTAGTATTAATTAAAAATAGCACAAAAAGATGCAAATCTGGTAAATTTACTTAATTTCTTGTAATATCTAATTTAATAAGCATCATTTTAGAAGCTGAGCAAAAACTGAATGGGATGACTATTGTAGTATTTAATAATAGTTAAAGTCAGTTATTCCTTACCACACACACACACACACACACACACAGGTCAGGTAAATCAGGTCACTTTTGATCTCAATTTCAAAAAGTGCCTGAATTTACCTAAATTCTTCCTCTGTATAGCCTATATTAAATGTTTTTTGTTGTTGGTATTTTTCCTTATCATTGTATAGAGTAATAAATTTGTATCTTTGCACTTTTATTGAGGGAATCAAAAAAAAAATGAATTGGAGGCAAAGAGAATGTTTGGTTAAAAGAGTTAATAAATATGCTTATTTATATGAATGTGTCACAGATTTATAAAATAGAACTGTTAATCAAAACTTAATAAAACTAAATCAAAACACAGAACACATAAAGGAGCTACACATATAAATGTGGAGATATCTTAAAATTGTTAAATTGTCATATTGTTTTATATAAAACATATAATTTCTAAATGTTTGAATAAAAATGAGATGGCAGAATTTGTAGACCTATTTTTAAAGGGATCCGCTTAAACACTAATTTCTTGCTATCGTTGCTTGATCCTCACTCTAATGGCATTCAGGCAGCTTGTCATCTCTGTTTAATGTGGACGCGTCCCGTCTCTTTCCTCTCAGTATCCTGCTCCATTCTGTCCCCGTCCTGCTCTGGATGACCTCAACTCCATGGGTCCACCTTAAAGAGCAGAGGCTGTGTCTGTTTTTTGTTTTTTTATCTCTACATCCCTGTGTTTCCGGGTCTGTGAGCGTAGACATGGCGTCACAGGAAATGAGGTGTGTTTCGTGTAAGCCGGACGAGCCCACCAGATCTGTGATGGTACAGCCTGGGCGGAATATTAATCGTGTGTGTGTGTGTTTGCACATGCGTGTGATCATGTGTGCACACGTGTGTGTGCATATGTGTATGGGTTGACAAGCTGCTCTGCTTGACATTGGGGTTGACCCGTGTGTGGCTGGCTTACATATGGCGGAGGTGTTGTTTAAGAGAGTGGGGGTTCTGGGGGTCTATTCTATATGAAGAGACGAGGCAAAGGTTTTTTTTTTTTACTCTCGGTCCCTCTGTTGACTTCCACTCTGACAGGATCTTGCACTTTCAGGCGCTGATGTTATGAAGCATTCAGATGTTAATGAGGGCTGAGAGAGGGGGGGGGGATTCTCACATAAACTTGATTTGTCCATGAATAGCAGCTTGTGTTTGTCCTGACCTCTTCACTGCCCGGAGACACCAACTACCCCGACCCGTTCAGATTCCCGGGACACACACACACACAAACACACACACACACACATTCTCTCTTTCTCTCCCTCACACACATACAGCTCAGCATTGTCTAAGAAACCACAATTGTTGTCTCTTAATATATTGTTTGTTTCACTTTTTCAAGTTTTGTGGGATCTGATCAGGGGGTTTTTTCCCTCTGATTTCCCTCCTCTTTTTGTCTTAATTAATTGGATGCTTGTTTTGAACTGATCCCTTATGCTGACTGACAGTGGTAATTTAAAATAAAACAATAAAAGATTTTATACTATATACTTTTTATTTTAATAAAAATATTTTTTTAAATTTCAAAAATGTTATACTTTATAAAATAATATTTTTTTAATTATATCATTTTATCGACTGATTGACAGTGGGACTATTATAAAATAAAAAAATGTGTATGATCAGTTTTTAAATTAATTGAATGAATAAATAATGTATTTTATAAAAAATATATATATATATTTTATAAATCATTTAATTTTATATTTTACAATAAAAGTTGTAAAATAAAATACATTGTAAAAAAAAAAGATTAATAAATAGCTATAAAAAATTAGTTACAAATAAAATCGTATGTAAATGGATGTTTTGGGGGTCACTTTTCAGTCATTGTGTTCAATTGTTATAATATTCTGTTTATTTTATCAGTTCCAAACACATCTGGTACAGAAGAAACAAATCTAATCTCATTGGCCGTTTCTCCTGTTTCTGAACACAAAAAGTGTTCTAGATAAATGTCCCTCAGGCTATTGTGAACAACATTTGTCCTGTTTAAAATCTTCCCCTGATTGGCTCTGGTCTGCTACATCACATTACACTTCCTGATTATGTGTTAATCAGAGATACCCCCCCCCCCCCCACACACACACACACACACACACACACACACACACAATTCGTAGACGTTTTTTCCCTTCTAATGGTTCTCATTATCACTATTAGTTGCTTCCTGACTGTTGAACTTGTGAAGTTTAGTGCCTCAGGTCTCTTTAGAAGCTTTTGTGCATTTCTTACATTTTTAAATCATCTGAATTGATTTTATTATATTTTATATTTTTTTAATCTCAACCAACAGTACTGATGATTAGAAGACACATTTTTTTCAAAACCCACTTTATTTTAACATTAACCTTAATATTTTTTTTAGCAAAATAACAATACTGATATACAGTATTTTATGATGCAATATGTAAGGTGCTATAATGGGTTAAATAAGTCACTTTTAATTTCAACCATTGAACTCGTTGGGCTTGAAAAATATCGGTTAAGAAGCATTTGAAATGTTTTGAAAAGTATGTCCTTTCCCAGCGATGAACAGACTGCTTATTGTTTCTCGTTGGCGTTGCCAAAGGCCGAACCAGATATGGATCTGTAGGTCGGGACTGCAGGTGACCCCAAACACCTAACTCATTTTTCCCCGGCTGTAGAGATGCATCTGAGCATTCTGCAGTTATATTCTGACACAGCCCATACATAGACAAGTGAAACCACTGGAATTTCCCTTCATATGACATCATATGTGTCATTTGGCAGAGGATATCTGGGTTGTGTCAGTGTGATATTCGAGCTAAAAAAAAACATTGGTAACACTTAATAAGGTTTCATTTATTAACGTGAACTAAGAATGAACAATGCTTCTAAAGCATTAAGAAAGGTTAATAAATGCTATATAAATATATATTGCTCATTGTTTGTTAGTTAATGTATTAACTAATGTTAACAAATGAAATCTTACTGTAAAGTGTTGCCAAAAAAACATCAGCAGATTCTCATGTTCAAAGCTGTGTGTGTGTGTGTGTGTGTGTGTGTGTGTGTGTGTGTGTGTGTGTGTGTGTGTGTGTGTGTGTGTGTGTGTGTGTGTGTGTGTGTGTGTGTGTGTGTTTCTCAAGGAAAAGACCAGTGCTGGAGCGTTACTTCGTTCTTAAAATGTGGGTGTTTAGACACTCCATGATCTCGAGCATCCCGCCGCCTTACAGACGAGCATTTACTGGTCTGCACATAATTAAAAGCTCTTTGTGATAGCCGTAATGATAGAGCCGCTCTTTTGTTCCTGTTGAGCTGATCTGAGAATGTTGGGGCTTAATCGTCTCAGCTTGCATTTTTTCTGTCAGGGCAATTGAAGAATCTCATATAGGCTATGTGTGTGTTTTTTTTTTTTTTTGTAGTGTTTTTTGCACGTCATTTTGCAATAAATCTTTTAATTAGAAAATGCTTGATGGTTAAAACACTTGTGAAACCTGACGGCAGTAATGGGCAATAAAGCTGTTAATTAGCTATTGTGTTCCGTTAAGTTAACAATAGGGTCATTTTACAATGCATTAAAGAACAATGAGTCTAGCGTCTGAAAGCAGGTGAGTGTGTGTTTGACCTGTAGGGGGTGGGAGGGGTTCCAAATGTCAAACAAGAAAGCTTTTATAAAGCGAAGGAGACACTCAGTGTTGCCCCTTTCCAGCCCAAACAGACACATTCAGTACATTCACTTGTTCTTATGGATGCTATGAGCATCTTTTAAAAGCAGTTACCTGGTTCTTGTGTTCATGTGAAATGATTCTTCTAATGCATTTTTATGCTATTTATTAATTGCAATTTCTGTAAAGAAAAAAGATTAACTTTGATTAACTTTGAATATTATTTAAGTATTTAACATTACATTTAATATTAACATTTAACAGTCATATTGTATTATTAATTAATTTTGTAATTAACTTAATTGTTTTATACTTTAAAATTGCTTAATTTGTTATTAACTATTGTAATATAATTTAATATTTTATGTGTTTTTTTTTCCTCCGGGCAATAATGGTGTTAAATGTTAAAAAGCCTTTTTTGTTTGTTTTTATGGTTTTAAATAAAACATTTTAAATAGTTTTAAAGGTTTATGCTTTAAGGGTTGTGCCTACTCTGAATTTGACTTTCAAAAATAAATCTAACCTGAGAAATATTTACTGGAATGAAGACTGTGACAACTATCCCTCGTCTCTGCTGTTTATTATTTGTCAGCGTTAATCATTTCAGCAGTACAACAACAATTATGAACTAACATTAAAACCATAGTTTTTCCATGTTTACGGCGCCCTTTAAATGTCTCTCTTTGACAGTCTGTCCCTCCTCTAGCCGCACCATTTAATCAGTCCTGTCCTGGTGTCATTCAGTTACGGCACAGATGTGATGGATGAACGACAGCCCCGTATAAAGATGTAGATCAGAATTCGGACTGGGGATTATTTTGGTCTAATTGATTTTAAGAAAGGCATCTGGTGCAAATTTGTGTTTTTAATTCGCATCAAATCTTTCGTTTAATTTCCAGCATCATTCCACAATTCAATTAATACCAGTAAGGCTCTTTGCAGACTTACCAGAATGTTGTTTTCTGGTATGTATAATGCCTGAATGGTTAGTTGTGGTCATGTCGGAGAGTTCAGCGTCTCTCTGGAAGAGATTAAACTCTCCGTCTCCGCGCTGCCGGCGTGTTTTCTGCTGTCTTTCCCACCCAGGTGGATCTCTGCATGTGGTCTTCCTGAACGCCACATTTATTTCTCACAAACTAGCAGGAGAATTCAGCTTTACATCTTGCTTGTTAAATTTTAAGCTTCACCTTTAAGATTTACTGTATGCAACGTTTTATGAGAATTAGATGATTAATAATAATTATGCTGAAATTGAATTGGAAATTCAGTTTTGTTATATATTGGCTTTTTCTGTATACAGAAAACCTTTTTGTATTTGTGTATATATATATTTTTTTTTTTATACAATTCAGTAATATATTTGAAGCAGAAATATTCTTTTTTCCTCCCTATAATTGACTTAAATATGCACACAGACTTTCTTGCTGTTGAACTTTAATCATAAAACATATTTAATATTATAATTGTAAATACTATTTATAATTTCTCTTAAAAATAATAATCAGCATCATCGTTGTTAATGCTATTTATACATAAAGTATAAGATTAAAGTGTTGTATTTCACTACACAGTCAAATGTATTAAAATAGGCTTATCAGAACTATACATAAACTACTGTCATGCTAAATGTAAGCTGTCTGAAATGCAATTTATTTGTATTTTTAAATGATTCATACAACATATATTTTTGTAGCCTTATATAGCTATAACAATATCTGCAAACCTGTATCAAATAATTGGGTGAATGCATATAGAAAATGTAAAGGTTTGAAATGCTTATTAATAATATCATATTATAATTATCTTACAAATCACCTTTCAGAAGCGTCGAGCTGCATATTTGATGTAAAAGAGCGCATTTTATATCTGCGAGAGCTGCGGTAAAATTGCCCAGCTCTTTATTCGGAGTGTGTGTCTCTTCCTATGGCAGATCTCATTTTTTTTCCTTTCTGCTTTTACGCCATTGATTTTCTGCTTCCTGACAACAATGACATTGTCTTCTCACTTGGCTGATCTCTTTCCGTCCTTTGCCTTTGAATTTGCTCACTTTCTGCTGTGGTTTTGTCCGTCCTCCACGTCTCTGTGTCAGATGGACAGCGAGTCTCTTCATCTCTGTGTGTCTAAATCATTTGAATAAGAACAGGGAGACACATGGATCTTTAAAAATGTGTTTCACTGCTGACTGCTTTTCTTTTTTTTTATTCTTTAAAGTGAAATGCAACCTATACATTTATTACAAAAATATCTTCCAGACAGCTTAAAAAATTATTTGATGACATATTAGGCATTTCTTCGAATAATTGATTAATGTTATTAAATAATATATATATTTTTTTAAATAATTGAAAGTTTATTTATTTGTTCCTGCTGAAAATATTAGCATTTGTGAAGATCAGTTTAGGGTCATTGTTAATTAAAATATAATTCTTGCAATTCTAGAAAATAGAAATTTAATTCTAGATTTAGGCATAAAATCCTGGAAAAAGAGAAAATACATGTACAAAATTAAATAGTATTTGCTTGTTTTTCTGGTCTGTATTTTATATTAATTATGGATGTTTTAAGCGTGTGTGTGTGTGTGTGTGTGTGTGTGTGTGTGTGTGTGTGTGTGTGTGTGTGTGTGTGTGTGTCCGTCTCTGCCGTCCTTCACAGAAGAAAACATTTGAAAGATGACAAAGGAGTCGTTTAAAACTCCAAGGTCACAAATACAGACTCTTCATATTTAGTAAGAAAATGTGTTGCTTAATTTTATCAGTAGTTCATGTCGTATTAGTTTAAATTCATTTGTAAAATTGATTTGGATGAATATGCAGTTGAAATTAAGAAAAAAAAGAAGAAAAAAAGTCATTTTAAAGGTGAATACACCTGAAAATATCACTCATTTAGACTGTTTAAATTCACATTTTTATTTTGTCATTAACCTCATTTTATTTTCTTGTGGCCTTTTATCTTTCTTAATTTCCTCTTTACTGTAACATTAAAGTGGAGGAGAAGAATAGTAGTACCGCAGAACTATATATATACATATATATTCATTAAAAATGTTTTTTAATACATTCGGGGGGGGAAAAGAGATAAAAAGAGACCTTAAATCTGTAGAAAAAAAATCTGATTATTAAATGAAATTAAACATGAGAAAGGAGCAGTCAAGTCTGACCAGAAGAAAAAAAAAAATGCTGGCTAAGCTAACTGTTTCACACATGCACCGACAGAAGGTTCGATACGCATTCGATCGATGAATGAAAAGGCACAATGGCAAAATCGGACGGGCTTCTTTTCAAAACCACGTCCCCAGCGTTCCCCGCAGTCTGCAGTTCCACGGCAGGCGGAGAGCAAGGGTTACATCAAGGCTGCTCTGTGGACCGTGCAAACAAGTCTAGACCAGTGACCTGCTGAATAGCTCCCTTTGAAGAGCACGCAAGTTCGGTCGGGATGAAGAGAAATTGAGGCGGACCCTCTTTTGAGTGTGGAGCAGCCCGTGGCCGCTGGGAGGTAAGGGGCAGGGGAGAGCGACAGCATCTGCTTCCATGGTTACTGGCCGGGCATGGAGACCTCGCTATTGTGGAGAATCTGTTCTCATGCTCCCACCATGGAAATGTCACGCATTTTAAGAGCGGCCGGTCCGGGACGCTCTCTTCATCAGCCAGGCGCTTTTTTTTTTTCTTCTTCTTCTTCCCGACTGTAGTCAGACGATAGCACATGGCAGCTTAGGAGACGCGAGAAACTGAGGGAGGGGTTTTGTCACATGATCGCAAATCAAAATCTTATTTTGGAGTAAGATATTTGGAGTGAGATTTCTGTCTGGGGTGATCCGGAGGTGGGTGGGGGTGCGCCTCATGTTGTGATGATGGATCGCCGTGGAAAGGGCCAAAGGTCAAGGTTTATATTGTGAAGTCGGGGGGTCTTTTGTTGTATGGAGGTCATATTTATGTAATTTGACTTCAATGCGGCTCATTTGAATACTTAGAAAGTTTTGTCCTTAAAAGCCTATTTTTGATGTTTGTACTTTTTAAGAGTTGAGTCTTTTCCCTATAATGCTATTTTTAAAGCATTTAATTGTGCCGTACGGAAAGGCAGGCAAATGTATTTGATGGTGGTGGATGTCGGGTGCGTGTGGACGGTTTGCTGTTTGTCTTTCTGTGGGGGTTGTGGTGGAACGCAGAATTTGGCCGTGCAGCTGACGCCTGCCCTCCCAGTGAGAACACAGAGGGGCCAGATGGCAGCGGTCTACCGAGGGTTCAGGGCAGAGGATTTGCCGGAGGACCGTGGGAAAGTCTTAGGCTGAGTTCACCTGCTCAAAGAGCAGCATCAGGATTAACACCAGCCCAGATTTAACCCGCAGTCCTGAACACAAATAGATAATCAGAACCCTGGAATATATGTGTCTCGTTTGAAATCGCACTACCTGGGTTTTCTTTTTGGTAAACTTTTTTTTTTTTTTTTATACTCAAGAATAGAGAGTAGATCTGATGAACGGATTGCTTTGACTCTATTTATTGCTGTGAAGGATTAAGTCTTGCGCAGCAAAGTAGTAATAATAATAATATTTATATAGTAATGAAAAAGAAATTAGAGTTAATAATTTAGAATTACTTGGAATAGGTTGGAATTTTATCTAGAATTCTAGGACTTAAAATATAATTTTTTAGATATTTATAGTAATATATATATATAAAATGAAAAGTATATATAGGCTTTATATGTCATTTTTTTTCTGAGTTGTATGTCATTAATGAGGATGTTTAAAATTCTCATGTTTGAATTGTAATAGATTGTTTGCTTTGTCTAGATTTGTGTGCGCGTGTGCACACATACACACACATTCACATGCAGCAGCAATATTTAAAAGATGTCACATCATTCAGATCATGCCCACTTCTCAAGTTTACAAAAACAGACGAGCACATAAAAAAAAAAACATGCATTTTGGCATTAATTGAACTGTTTGTAAATGCATTTGCAGAGTTAATCTGGGATCATCTAAATGAAACAATCCCAAACAAATTATCAGTTTTTATAGACAAAGGTGCACCTTTGACGTATCTGTCATTTGTTGTTTTTTATTATATCGTCTACCATGTAGATAGAAATGGTAAAATATCACAGCCATTTGTGTTAAAGGGATAGTCACCTAAAAATGGCAATTCAGTCATCATTTACTCACTAAGATCTGAGCTGCTCTTCCATGCAATAAAAGAGAATGATGACCTTGACTGTCCAGCAAAAATTTGTAAGGTTTTTATTGAATAATGACTTCCATTTCAGTCTGTTCCTCACACTAAGCTATCGTGTGGCTTTAGGAGACTCGAAATATAGCATAATACTGCTTTTAAGAGGATTTGTTTTAGTCCTTTTTGGAGCTTGACAACCCCTGTTTCTCTTTAACTGAATGGAAAAGAGCAGCTCAGACATTCTGCTGAACATCATCTTTTATGCTCCACAGATGAAAGAAAGTCTTATGCATTTGAAATGACATGAAGGTGAGTAAATTATGACAATTTTTTTAGTAAACTACCCCTTTAAAAGCCAGACGAGCTGTTTTCCTGTCCCGCCTCAACCCTGAAATTAAGCATCTGTTTGAAACCTGAATGAGATTTGTGGTATTGTCTGAAGCATGGTTCAATATTCAATTACAATCACATTTTCAATAATTAAAGGGGTCATAAAATGCATTTATTTTTTTAATTTCATAATGTTCTCTGAGGTCCGCTTATATTGTTATCAAGATTGTTATCTAAAAAAAAACATCTTAATTTAGAAGTAATAAGATATTTTCAATCCTGTTTCTGACCCTCTCTTTCGAACACTGTTTTGTAAACGCCCACTGCTATGATTAAAAAATATCTCTGACATAGTTGAAACATTTGCCAACAATGTGAAACATTTCTGCATATTAACTATGCTTTATAAGTCTTGGTTGTGGCAAAGAAAATGTAAGTAGTTGGAGTTACTAGTTATAGTTGACAAAGGATGGCTTACAGTGTTTGTCATAGTTGTTGTCTGTCGTTCTATTCATAGTTCATCCTTTACGATAAAGTTAAAAAGTAAACATTTGCAGTGTTGTGTTTTAAATCAAATGAAACGTGTTGTAATGTCTTACTGATGACAAAACAGATGTCACTCACTGAAGCTTTTATTCAGGATTACAGTGATTGGCTTAGAAAAAAGAAAAGAAAAAAAAGCAGTATTCTCTTTTTTCTTTCTTTCTTCCGTATCCGATAATCCAATGCATGTAAGGGATCATAGTTCACCCAAAAATGAAAATTCTGTCATAATTTACTCACCCTCATGTTGTTCCAACCCTGTATGAGTTTCTTTCTTCTGTTGAACAGAAAAGATGATATTTTGAAGAATGTTGATGCTAGCCATTGACTTCCATAGTATTTTTTTTTTATTACACCATGGCACAGCATCATCTTTTATTTTCAGTCTCTCTGAAAAGCCTGCATCGAATTGTGTCTTGTCTAAAAACGAATTCGCAGTCGAACAAACGAACAGTGTCTTAGGCCGTGTGTCCACCAAAGCGTTTTTTTTCCCGTGGCTATAGCGTATTTTTTCATTTGTTTTAAATGGGAGCGGCCAGGAGCGTAATGAGGCGCTGAGCGTCTATTTCACGCTGAAACGCTCTGCGTTTTTTGCTGGTCGCCGAGAGTTGAAGAATCTTTAACTTTGGGTAAAACACAGTGCTCATCACTGTCACTTATTACCCAGCCGTCCAATCAGAGTTGAGGAGGGGTGGGACAAATACCACACGGACCAACCGCCACATCCTGTTTGTACAACGTCAACAGACGACAACAAGAAGAAGCATAATAACGGAACAAAATAATTTAAAAACAAGAGCCAGAGCTTACTTTACGCTGTATCGACATTTTATATAGAAACAATACAGAATCAAACTATCTGTGAAATGAGATACTAATACTAAAAACACTGCGGATATTCCGCATCATAGCAAGCAAAGCGTCTCAAAAAAACACTGCGCTGCCGAAGCGCTCTCAAGCTCCCGCAGCTAGGCATTTTCAGCTGGAACTTCGTTAAAAATAAAGTTCATCCACGCTTTCTTAATGTTGGGATCACAAGGATGGCAATGCAAAGAGAGTTTTTCCACAACTTGGCACTTCAAAACGTCTTGGATTCCTCAGAGGCATCTCTATTGTTTTGTTTCTGGTAATCCTGTGTTTGTCTCATATTTACTACTACATGACATGCACGAATCTGTGGGCGGAGCTAAAGAGGCAGTGATCTTCTGCAGAGGTGGTCATAATAATGTGACAAAATCCGAAACGAGTCGTTTTCTAAGCTTGGTTTCAATAAAAGCTAACAAGGAAGTTTTAGGATTTTTTTTTTATAGTACTAGACTTTTTATATATCAAAAGATCAAGGAAAATTAGATTTTTCGATTCATGACCCCTTTAAACAGATGAGAAAATCGAACACGTTGTTAAAGGTTTGCATAAAATGTCTGGCGGCAGGTCCATTAGCTGTTGGTGTTGTGATCGGCGCTAGCAGCGCTTGAAAACACAAGTCACGCATAAGCTGTCTGTCGTTTGACTAAAGTGATACAAGGACGTGTCTCGTGTTTGGTCTCATGCTGAAGCTGATTTCTTCAGCCGCTCCTCAGGGTTCTCTGTCGTTCTTCAGTGTGAGAGGTGGATCTTGGCGTGCAGTCAGAAATTTGGGCCAAAAGGGATTTGAGGTGAGGACAGAGAGCGCTCTGTTAGCAGAGCCACATGAGGACATTCATCTTTGTGTGTTTCATCCAACTCCCACATGTTTCATAAAAGCAGCTGAACGCAGAAGCCGTGACGGGGCGTTTGCCTGCTGACAGCACAGGGGCATCGTGGGTCAGACTCAAGAGCTCTCCAGCAGCTGAGAGATCAAACACATCCACATGATGCTGAGTAATGATGTACTGTTTGACTTACACTTTGAACTCTGGGAATGTTTAAGAAGCATCTCTTGAGTTGTGCCATACAGGCGTTAGATTTGTTTGACTTCTGCTGTAGTTGATGATTCTGTTTGCGTTCTGGTTTTAACTGTCAAGTAAGTTTGTTTACATAAATCAGTGTGGAAACTTTTTTGTTTTGTTGTTGTTGTTGTTGTTCTCTTTGAAACTGCATTCCTCTTGTTGGAGTTGAGCCTGAGTTTGTCTCGAGCGTTTCAGCGACCACTAGAGTTTTGTGAGTATAACCAGGCACAACATGGCGAGTTTCCAGTAATAATCAATTTTGTCTTTTCACATCGCAGGGTTGTGCAAAACTCAGAATTGGTTCCCTTTTAATTCGTGTGAATCTTACTTGAATTCACTCAAATTACGCAATTAACAAGCCTCACACCACAGGGAGTTGAATTTGAATTTGAATTGGTGTGACAGGAAGAAGTATCTATCTATCTATCTATCGTTGTATCTATCTAACGTTCTATCTATCATCAATTTTCATTCAGAAACTGTTTTATTTGCAACTTTGAAAGATCATTTTTACAGTGTATCCTTCGATCTACTTTCTATTTGTCCATAATGTCAATAAACCTTCAAAGCTTTTTTTTTTTTTTTATCAACTTTTAAACAAGGCTTTTTCAAGCTAGCATTCGAAACTTGTCTTGGCATAGTTTGGATATTTAGTTCAAAATTACAGCTATATGAATTTCTGTTCATTTTAATTCTTCCTTGCATTCAAATTTGAATTTCAACTCTGCATCCTGTTTTGCTACTTAAATTCAAATTCAGTTTAGAATTTCTTAATTCAACCCCGAATGGTGCGGTCCAATCAGAACATGTTTTACTGTGTGTAATATTTTCCTCATTTGGAGAGAGATCAGATAGGGTGCTAACATGGTTACTGGGCCTTGTTTGCTTTAATCTGACATAACCTAATATATTAATATACACCGTACCTGTGTTACAGAGACTTTGTTGACCTGTTTGTAATTTCACGCCAGTGTCTAGGCTCAGGGTTATCCATCACACAGACACAGCTCTGCTGCGATTATAGTTGTGTGTTAAGTGTCTGCAACTAAGCTCATGTAAATGCAGATGTCTTGATGGAAACAAACTCAGGATTTGATTTGGCAACTGAAGGTTTGCTCTTGACAGCACTGCAGTGTTTTGCTTAAGGTTAATGGTTGTCTGTATTGATCACTCATAGCTTTGATGCTAAAGCCGGAGCTTCCTTGCATGTGAATGGATTACCTCTGTTTTGTTTTAGAGCGTAAGTGTCTCAGCCTTTGGGAAGTGGACCATTGCAATGGTGTGTAACTCCTTTAGGATCATTGTTCCAAACAAAATGGCCCCCCGGGGTATGTGACACTTTTCTCAAAGGCCTCTCATGAGGGGTTTAACGGGTTAACGGCAAACAAAAGAAACTGAGAACATGTAACTCAGCAGGGGGCCCTATGGAAACTCCAGGCAGCAATAATCTCGACCTAGTCACTTCCTGTTTGCTTTACCCAGAATCAGGAGTCTGTCACAGGGCTAAATTCAAGTTGGCAGCCACACATTGATCCCCAAGCATATTAATGTGCACTATTATGAGGATTTGACTTGAACTACTTTTTTTTTACTTTTCTGTATTTATTTTTCTGTTCTACTTAGTATGTTTGTAGAAACTTGTCGATCGTTTTTGATGAACAAATCATTCAAACAACTTTTTTACTTGTGAAAAATGTATGTATCAGTGTAGCCAAACATGTCAGTTACATGTAATTTATTTGATCCATGAAATAAACTTCATTTTCGTAAAATACTTATAATGAACCACGTCAAAAGCATTTCTAATGTCTCCAGCATGTTTTATAACTAACTAAAAATCAAACATAGTTCACCCCTCGTGCACGTTATAACGTCCGTCAAAAACCGTCAGTAAATGCTGTCTGTTAGAGACAATAACTTTCATAATACATAAGGCATGCAAGTATATATTTGTTCTCCACTCGCTGAAATTGAATCAGAATGATCAGGGACCTTAACACTGCATGCTAAAAAGAATGAACGCCAATCCAATTGATAAACTTTGCCGGATTAGAGAACATTGTTCAACGTGTTGGTTTTGACGGACATTTTTTATGCACAAACTACACATTCTGATTCTGACATTCCTAATTTGAATATTTTCAATAATTTTCCATAATTTTAGCTCGATAAAGATCGATAAAATGCTTAATTTTCCAATAAAAGATGATACATTTTTACATGATTTGTTACATTTAATTACCCCTTAGCAGATTTTGATTTATGTGCAAGTATGCAAGGGGGGGGAGGATTTTCACCAAATAAAGCTTTAACATTTCAGTCCGCTCCTCACACAAATCTATTGTATGGCTGCAAAAGACTTATGAGTCACTTTTATGGTGGTTTGTTATCATATTTGAATTTGACAGACCCCATTTACTTCACTGTGGAAAGACCAGCTTAAACGTATATTGCAAAATATTTTCTTTATGTTTTTTTGGAAGAAAGAAAGTCATATTTGATGCCCTTTTTGTGCATAAAATTGCAATAAAGAAGTTTAAATAAACAATTTTCATGTAGAAAGGTTGCTAATTAAAGAGATGATGCTGATTGGCTTGTTTTGATGACCATCCCATTGACTCTATGAAAGTGCCACAGAGAATTCCTATACATAAGCTTCTCTCACCTTCATAGGACTTTTTAAAAATGATTTTCAATGGCCTGTCAGTCTAATAATCAATAAGCATACCGTTCAGAGTGTCATGTTTGCAAATTCTGTTATTATTAAAGAAATCAGTTTACTCTTTGTATGCAAATGAGCACCCAGTCTCACTGTCTTTGTTCAGTCTGAGGTGTTGGTTTTTGTTGCACAAAAATGCAAAACAATTTTGGTTCAGCAATTTCCTGCACGGTGCAGGGGTGAATCATAATTATGCCTTTCCATATCATTCCTGCTGTGCCCTTCCAGCGTTCTGCTGAATCAGCAATGGATCAGGCAGCATAAAATGCCGTGATTTTCATGCTTAACGCTTTTTATCATGGCTGCAGAAAAATGAGCTTAAGAACAGGACAGACAGTGTGTCTATATTCCACTGCAGTCCATACAATTGTATAAATTTCACCCAGTTATGTTTGTTTGTCAGGCTGCAGCTAAACGTCTAGACCTAGAGCTTTATTCTCTTGGTTTGTGAAAGCCTGAGATGATGTTAGAGGTGCAATAAAACATCCTTTCCATGGTGATTTTAGAAGCATGGAATTTAATATATTCCACTTGATTGTAAAGACTAGCTTTTTGCCGGCCTCTATAATTGTAGATGATTGCTTCAAATGAGCCTTAAATGTGTATTTTAAATGTGTAATTTTTTCTAAAAGCTTCAACACATTTGAGCGGTGTCTGAGGTCTCCTGTCCATGTCTGTGGTGTATTTTCTAAGACAACAAAAGCCAGACTAAGGGAGAAATCAGAATGAACGCTCCCCGAAAAGACAGGAAGCAGAAAGGCAGGTTAAAACAACAGTCTAATTCCCCAACACTGTCACATTATGAAGCTGGAAACATTTAGCCATAAGCAAACATTTAGTCATGATTTTTTCTAGATCGAATATATAGAATGCCTCATTTGTTCAGAAGATTCAAGTGCATTCTTGATATAGAAAATACTGCAACTGAATGATTTTCAGGACATTGTGTTATGTTACACCCTACTAATATACTTCAGAATGTGTTTTCCGCACTGCTGATTATGAGTTAGCACTTCAGTGACTCACTCACTGTTTCCGTCAGAGCGGTTCTTGATTTATTCACATATACTTTCATCATGCCCAACTTGAAATGAACCAATAACTTTAATAGTGTGTTGTGCTTAAAGTCAACATGAAATCCAAATGGTCCCTATTCACTTTCCTCATTACTTACTCTTTCTCTTAAACCTCTTTCCTTTTTTGCTGACGCTAATTAGGACTTGCTGTCTATTGGATAATGCTAGCCAAAAGCCAACTTGCTTTTTAAGCATTGCAATTGTTTTAGAAATTAAATTCTGTTTCATTTTTGTTCAAGTGCATCACAATACAAAAGTAAAATGGATTGCAATCTGCAATTCCTGTTGACTTTATGACTTGTAGTGACTGGTGGTTCATATGAGAATGTATAATTAGAAATACACATTCAGATTACATTTGCCACAATTAATGGTACTTTGATAATAGAAAGATTTTAAAATACATGTTCAACAAGTAGTATTGTTGTTCATTAAGAAACTGAACATTTAATTGAAGTCAGAATCTGAACCAGAATAATTATAAATGCAAAAATACCTATCAATTCTCATACTCAAGGAAAAGTTGTTCTCTGGACGTGTCTGATAAGCCGAAATCAGTCTGACAGCTTCCTTTGTGTAAAATTCTCCATCTCTGTAGTTATAATGAACATGAAATCCTATTTGTGTCCAGTCCGGTGAGTTTCAGAAGAGTTGATGAGCTATGCTGAGATTCATTTTTTTCCCCTTGGCTCGTTACCTGGCGGTCCTGAGAGTAAGCAAGACTAATTAAGCCTGAAGTCATTTAAATTCATTTTAATGGTCTTGGGCAATTAACAAGCTGCTTTCTCAAGTCTTATTTAATGTAATTTTTATTGATCGGCTCCTGCCTTGTCACATGTGGAATACTTTTTACTCTGCCAAAGTTTAATATTCAAAAGTCTCAATGTATTGATTGATTCTTTGTAATGGTAAACACGATCTATGTATGCTTGTCGCTCACGGTTAGCAGGGTTTCGGTAATCAATGTGCTCTCTTCACGCATTACGTCATTTAATTAAAAGCCCTCTTAAGGTTCCTGAACTGCTCTGAGACTAAGATTATGTTATTGATCATAATTTAATAGAGAGCTCAGCAAAACCCTGTACAGTATTTATTATATTTGATTTTTAAGGATTAGCATAAGTTCCTCTCAAAATGAGGTACTGCTGCATCTCTCTTTTAGATTTAAGTTGATGAATTGCCATTCAGAGGGGAGTGGGAAAACTTTTTGATGCGTTTCGCATGATCTTTATTTTGCAAATCAGCAAATTAGAGTTTGCGTTGTGATTGGATGACCTATCCGACGGTTCTAAAAGCTGCCTAGCAACATGCAACAGTTATGATTTCTTATTCTTTGTAAAGACTTTAAATTAAGATTATTGATTAAAGTTTAAGCCTGTACCCATAAATAAATTCATGAAATGAGCTTTAGTTTAATCAATGCCTTTAACTGTTTTTTCTATGCGTTAGGTTGCTCTGCTCCCATTGGCTGTCGGTGTGCTCTGCACCAGCTCTGCTTTCCTTTTCCCCGTCAACAGCCTTGTTTCTCAACCTGTCTCCGCCCACAGGAGGCAGCTGCGGCCAATAAGGCTCGCAGAAAAGGTGTCGGCGTTTAATACAGACCCACCCAGCCGAACTGATTGGCAGTTGGGTCAAACAAAGTCATTTTCTTGGCTCGTTGCCTGGCAAACTCTGCAAGCATTTAAGGAAAAGCAGAAGGCATTGGCCTCTCTGCACTGGGATACCTCAAATCTCACTGCACAAAACCTATTTGTGCCTTCAACTTTGTTATTTTTTTAGTTGGCTCAATCTCCTGAGGGTCTAAAGCAAACGACTAACTGCTTTGAGAGTAGCAGATCTGTTTATTGTGTTCGTTTAATCAGCCTGCAGTTGCATTTCATTACTGTTACACAAATCTGTTTGCATATGCAAATCACTTTTTGTTCTGTCACGTTACTTAATTTTAAAACTCTAGTGCTCTTAGGCAACTTTTGTGCACATATACACTGAAATAAAACTGGTGTTGTTTTTTCTTTGTAATTATTTGTGAAATTTACCAGCAAGTAACACATTGAATTAAACATGAAATTCTGATGTAGATAGACTGCTGTGTATGTCTGTATCAACATGTGCAGCGGCTCCTTTTGTGGCATGAGAACAGTTCCGATGAAGAGCCGCCGCATGTCTTCTTGGCTTTAAAACGAACTATCTGTCCCTTGAGTTTATAGTCAGTGGTGCAATTTTGCCGTGCAGATTAATAAGACATGTCGAAATAAAGTTTGACATTTTACTTTTGGCAGGAATGACTCGGTTCACATATATTGGGAGGTCAGTGGTTTGAGGAGGCTTCTGCATTGCAGACTAACGCTGTTCTGGTTTCTCATATCATACGTGGAAGATTAAAGTCAGACTATTCCGTCACCTTCACTGACATTGTTTATAGAGTCGATGAATAATTGCCATTAAGAAGATCGCCCAGTGTTGATTTTCCGCAGCCATCTGGTTCTTTCACCCCTGTGAGTAGCGCATGCAGTTGGTTCGTCCCGCTGAAGGGACCGCATTACGACTGTTTCACATTACTGCGACGTCTGTCTGATATTCCCCCCTGTCTGGTTTTCAGTGGTTTGACCTGTCTTGCAGGAAAACCTTTCTCTGTTCTGGGTTTTTTTTTTTTTTTTTGCCAGTCTCAGTTGATCTTTGACCTCAGCGTCCTCCTTCTCCGGATATGAAATTGCCCTTCTGTGAGGTGATGAGATGGATAAACTGTTTATATGTATAATTCACCCAAAATGAAAATTCTGTCAATACTAATCCTAATGTTGTTAGGGTTAGTAATGTCGTTCCGAACCCGTATGACTTTCTTTCTTCTGTAGAACACAAAAGGAGACATTTAACAGAATGTCCGAGCTGCATTTCCAATTAATAAGTAGATGGGAACCAGGAGCAGCTGTGGTCACCATCCATTTTGACATTATGGTATTTTAAACATGTACCATGGTATTACCATGTTTGTTTGTTTTTGGACTCACACCATGTCATTCTTTGATATACCAGTAATGCTTTATAATAAAGTTAAACACACATTATAAATACATTAGTACATAAATACAAAAATTCCTCAGTATCACGGTATATATCACTCTACCACGGTACTGCCACAATCAGCAAGCTGGAAGAGCCAAATGACATGCGACAGACACGCCCACCTCATGCGTGTTTTTCAATCATGCATGGAGCTGACACAGCCTGGCTAAATGATGTGAGGAGAACACGCGTTTCGCTGCATAAATTCAATTCCTTCCCCTGTTGAATGCGGGCTGTGTTTGAGTGCTGTGGTGTGACTGTCTGACTCAGGATGAGGGGAGCGTCTCACACCCTGTGGCAGAATTTATTGGTCCTGCTGGTCCAGAGTGACGTGAAAATAGTTTATCCTCACAGACCTGCATTTTCAGGGAATATATCAGCCCGCTGTGCACCATTAGGAAACACACACAAACAGACTTAACGTTGTATTAAATCGTTTATGAGACAGATTCTCTCTGTAGTTTAGTGTGAGGAAGAAGCTCGAACATCTTGTATTCACAGATGTTCTCTGCATGTTGATCACCATAGAAGATTTGGACAGAGGTTTGTTTAAGAGATCAAGCTTGCATTGGTAATTTGCTAAATGTGGTTCGCAATTGTGATGTAGCTAATGATGTAGCGCACAGTTTTGTTCAATTATAAACCTGTAATTTATTTGTGGCACTGAACTGCAGCAAGTCGTTTTATACAGAAAGAGTACATTCTGCCTTTAACTTATTTTATAAATTGAGTTTCAATTTGCAGACAAGGACTAGTTTTAGAAATCATCTTTCCCACTTGTGTGCTCAGGGCCACACCAATATATGCTCGCATGCATCAACTTGAACAGAGCATCTCTTGTGGTTTGATGCAGATCTGCTGACTGTTTGTCTGCTGTCAGAGTGTGTTGAGAAAGTCATCCATCCAGGAACAAGGGTGGATGAGTTCAGGGTGATCAAATCCAAACATCTAGTATTATAAGCGTTAATCTAGTATTATAAGTATAAACTCAGGGTTGTGTGTATTTTTGTGTGGACATTTTCATCTTGGTCTGTTGCTGCTCTGGACAGAGAGATCAGGGTGTCATGACATATTCTGTGTTCAGTTCAGTGAGACGCTTCTCTTAAGTGCACTTGTGTGTCCAAAAAATAATAATAAAAAGATTCAAAAGAGCTGCGATTGGCCTTTAACCGAATTAGTTCCAACAGGTCAGCTTTCTAATCTAGAGTTCTTGACTTTTATGGTGAATCTTAAAGTGGTCCCATACAATATTCTGACACTAAGCCACACAAAATGTCTGAATATCATTGCATTCACAGTTCGAAATTCAAAACACGAAATTCAATGGATTCTGGCAAAGGAAGTTTTATCTATCTATCTATCTATCTATCTATCTATCTATCTATCTATCTATCTATCTATCTGTCTATCTATCTATCTGTCTATCTATCTATCTATCTATCTGTCTGTCTATCTATCTATCTATCTATCGATCGATCATTCTGTCTATCGATTTATCGATTATTCTGTCTATTGTTCTTTCTGTTTGTAATGTCTATAAACCTTTAAACTTCACAACTTTTAAAACTTTAAAACGAGGCTTTGTCAAGCTAACATTTTGCTTTTTTGTTTGTCTTGACAAATTCTTCTTTTCTAGTCGAAAATGTGTTATATTAATGTCTTTAAATTTTGATTCATTTTAATTCAAATTGCAGTTCTGCATCCTGCATCCTACCTCAATTGAAATTTAGGAATTTGAGGCATTGTTAATTCAGTTCAAACCCTGGTATCCAGACCTTACTCTGAAGTGAAATTATAGTTAAGTTCCCCTGTTAACTACAGTTACTTCCTCTTGCACTCACCTCAACTCTGAGGCTGTTGAGAGACAGAGGTCATCTGTGATCTCATGTGCGCGGCTTTAACAAGATGCAGGAAACGCCCACATATCTGCCCCGTAGGCTGCTATCACACTTTATAAAGCCCTAGCGGGAAACTACATAAACCCACTACAATCTACAAACTACAATTATGACTCACGGATGGATGATGAATCGCTGTCTGTGTATTTGAAATAAAGCTTCACTGAGTCACTCCATTCACAGACAACAGGAGACACGTAGTCCGATGGGGCGTTTTTTTCTCAACTACCGTCTGCAAGCGAATGCACTCTTCGCTGCATTCCAGTGCAGCTTCGTTCAAGAATTACTCGAAAAGCATCGTTAAAATATTGAGACGTTTCCTCTTCTCTCATCTTCAGAGTGCCTTGGCATCATTGTTTGAATTCAGCTGATTTCTATGTCCTCCTGTTCTTACGATGGGCATCGTGCCAGGTAAAGGTTGCCATGACTCCCAGCGCCACCCCTTTTCAGCCCCCCAGGAAGGTTTTTTTTTTTTGTGGAATGCTCAGCGAAAGGTTTTATTTTAGACAAAAGATGTCTACTCGACATCAGCTGAATGCTTCTGGGCTCGAGCAGCATCATGTGACCCGCCGGTGAAGGTTTTGTGAAGGTGCCAGGACAGAAAGGGAGAAACTTGGAAAGCGATGCTAGTGAGAGTTCTTTCTCTTTTTTTTCCTCTCGTCTTTTACTTGCTGAGAAAATGGCGGACTCCGCAGACTTTCTGATTTAGCTCCCTTTTGTTAATTTTGAATCTCAAAGGTTGTTTTAGGCGGAGTAAAAATGGTGCTCAAACTGTTTCCGAAACTCCAAAAAAAGTCATGATTCTGCGAATGAATGGGTGTAAAAGCCGCCGCCCACTTTGGCTTGGCTCAAGTGTACTGTGAGTTGAGGGTTTACGTCCAATGAACATCAGCAAGCAGGTGAGGCAGTCAGAAGACAGCAGCTGATTATGAAATGCTCTCTTTTACCACCAGCTTGTGTGTTGTCTTTTAAAACCACCGTGTTCTTGTCTAAGCTCACCCTGATCTCGCAGACAGTCACGCATGGCGTTCTCTATCAGGGATGTGTTTGAACAAGCTGTTTTTCACCAAACTTTTCAATATTTTCAAGCCAGAGTGTTTGTGTAGCCATCTAATCATTCACTGTGATTAAAGTGAAAATATGATGGGTGAAGCACTATCTTATGGTTTATTTAGGTACCTTTGTGTTAGATATTTGTCAGATTGTTAAAACGAAGTACCTGTCCTAATATAGTTTCATAATGCTTGTCCCTGGTCTTATTTTATTTCATTTACCAGTGAACAGTTTGTCTTTGTAATCATTCATCAAAATGTAATAATTTGCTCTGCCTCTGAAATAACTTTTCTTTTTTTAGATGACATCATCAAGCCCTCTTATTTTTCATCTCCTCTCCTACAACAACCTGTACTGTAGAGACCACTTTTCAGTCAATTCTTGACGGATAAAATAAAGTCCCTCCCTATCTTTTTTCTCAGTAAATATCCTGTTTCACTCGGAGATATGTCATATTATGGAAACAAAATTGGTTAACTGTATTACATTTAATTTACGTTTTCTATACAGTGCTGAATTGAATTACTGTATGCATTTGCTATGGACTTTGAAGATGTTTCCTAATGTGATTTCTTTCTTTTCACAGCACAAAAATCAGGAGAAGATATGCAGGTACACGACCACTACTAAAACCAGGTCAGTGGATGATGTTTTTGTCTTTCTCCCACCTTCTATATTTACTGTAACTCCATGACAGTGTTTTGTTCATGCAGGGGAATATTGCTGTGGTTTATCTCACCTGATAGCTCATCCACAAAGAGTCGGGAACATGAGTATGACCCGGGATTGGGTTTCATAAGAAGCTTTGACCACTTGTCACAAACCCGTAGATCCGATCTTGTGGCGTTATCGGCAACCCAAGCTCGATTCTGTGGGTCTCTGTCACTGTGGTGAACTCAGCGCACTCTTTGAACTCGCAGTGGTTCTCAAATATTTTCAGGCCACAACATTAAAACATTCCATAATGTTTCCATAAAACTACCATAAAACAGCTGCCAGGTTTAATAATGCACAAATTACACTCAGTTTATATTTTATTCCTAATAGCCTCACTTTTACCAATCCATAATTTTGTCAGACTGCTGTTTTTTTGGGTTACTCTTTAGATTAGGGTACAATTCTCACTATTATCTAACTGTTAACTATGACTTTTGTCTCATAAACTCGTAATTACTGCTTATTAGTAGTTAGTAAGGTAGTTGTTAAGTTCAGGTATTGGGTAGGGATGTAGAATAAGGTCATGCAGAATAAAGCATTAATATGTGCTCTATAATTACTAATAAACAGCCAATATCCAAGTAATATGCATGCTAATAAGCAGCTAGTTAATAGTGAGAATTGGACCCTAAACTAAAGTGTTACCGTTTTTATTATTATTTAATTGAAATGAATCAGACTGCTACTTTGCTAACTAAAATTGCGTACACTTGCATGCTTTACTACAGATTTGCTATGCTTTAGGACAGAAACATCATTAATGTTAAAGGGGTCATATTATGCTTTTCCAGTTTTTCAACTTTAGCTAATGTGTAATGTTGCTGTTAGAGCATAAATAAGATATGCAAAGTTACAAAGCTCAAAGTCCACTCCAAAGGGAGATATTTTATTTAACAGAATCCACTTTTCAAGATCTACAATGAACGGCTTGTTTGGACTACAACACAATTGTTCCGGATCTTATAAAGTCACAATGTTACTCATTTAAATAATCCACGCCTACGGAATATGCAAAAAAGGGGGGGACAAGGCCTGGTTGAGCTGCGTTAGAGAAGACAGTGTTGTCACTATGTCACAGAGACACTGTTTTTTCCACCCCGTTTCCAAAACTCATTTATTTGACCTTCCTAAGGCTGACGAACTTAGAGTGGTTAAAATTTATTTTACACTGTTATATAACACTGTTCCTGAACATTATAACCTCAATGTTTATCTGTCCGCTGCACATTTTATGGAGAACAGCTTGTTTTCTATTGCATTTGTAATCTCTCGCTTCTGTAAGACAGTTCACCGGTCCGTAGGAAAATTAACCATGGTTTTGTTACCGATCACTGTTCTGCATGATCCTCTAGTTCGATAACATTGTCAGGGTCTGAATCGGGCTCGAATAGGTTTGAAATTGATGTCATCCTTAATATTTACATCTGAGCAGATCAAACTCGCAGTTATGGTTAGGGGCGGGACATTTCCCAAACACTCGCTACGCTGTACCAATCATGACACACTGGGCCAACTAATCACAGCACATTTCGTATTTCGGAAGGAGGGGCTTCATCGAAACAGGACCTAGACGGTGCGTTAGAGACAGACTGGGGAAAGAGGAGTTGTATTTTTGACAATCAAGCATGAAAACATATTCTATTACACCCCCAAAAAAGACTTTGTAAAAGGGCATAATAGGACCCCTTTAACACTATCAACCCATGTATTGTTTTGGTTTGATTAATCAGTCGATAAATTCAGTGTTGGTGCTTTTTGTCAATTTTACTTTTTTATTATTTTTTTTATTTAATGAGAAAATCATATCATGGACCATTCAAGGTTTGAGTAAATGCTGCTGTAAATGGATAATATGTTGACAATTTGCAAATGTGTCATATCATATAAAACAACCAAATAAAAAAACAGATGAATTCCTTTTCTGAAAGGGCAGAAGATGTTTTTTGCTCCCGGAGGTCCAGAGGAACAGCAGTGTGGACGTGTGCATCCAGGCTGAGGTAGTAGGTTGTATGGTTTCGAATGACACCATGGGAGTTAACTGTACAACCTTCTAGCTTTCCCTGGAGTACACTCATTTCATCAAGCAAGACTCCTTCTTTCCACAAAGTGGGAACCTTTAAAGTGGCTTGCATTGGAGTAATACAGAATATCTTTGCTTTTTCCACTTTTAAATACATAAATTCAAGAGATAAATGCAGTAGCGCACAGATTATTCAGAATCATACGGATAATCAAGGTTTCTTGTTCCTCCAGGACTGTCAGTTTCGTTGTCATTTACTGTGTTGTTCGTATCTGCTGTTGGACAGAAGACATGCAGCATATTTTTAGTAATATAATACACCTTCACTAAAATGACAGCAGGATCCACCACAGAAACCACCCAGTATCCCTTTCAGCTAACAGAGTGTGATGTCAAATTGTCTTGTGTTTTATCATCACTGCTACACATCAGTCTGTCTTCCCCTGAGACGCGTGTGATGGCTGTTTATAATCAGACTGCATTGGATATTTGTGGAAAAAACAGCAGGGGTTGGTCACAGTGGTTGACTAGTGAACTGGTTTATCTATCTTTTTATGTTTTTTTATATTTATCTCTGATATTTTTTGCAACAGTGTTTTAATTAGTCTGTTGACAGCTGCTGTGCTGTAGCTCTTGCACTGAAAAACCCTCTTGGAAAAGTTGCATCTTTCATTCTTTACAACATAATAACTAAATGTAGTTCTGAACATGCCTAGAAAGCAGGAAACCTGTATACTGTAAATGTGTATGAACCACATTTAGGGGCTGTTTACACCTGGCCACTTCATGCGTTTTCACAGATCGGATAGCTATATCTGATTTATCAAAACGATTCCATTTACACCTGGTCACATAAATGTGTTTTTGCGAAACGGATTTAAATCCGATCTTCAATTCCCGCGCTATATGCAGATTTACTGGAGTGCACGTCACCAAAAGCAACAGATATGAACTGCATTTTATTGATCATCAGCTAAAATTTCAAAATCAAAGTCCGCAATAAGAGAGAGCAGCAACAGCCCTGGTAAGATCATTTCGTTTCTTTTACTTTTAATGATGATGATTGTGTGTTACGCGTCTGCGACTTACTTTCACTTTGATTTGCGATAGTTTGCACGTTGGCTTAATGAAGAGATGCTCAGCTTCTCATCTGCGGTGATGCGTGTTCCAGTAGCGTCGTCATATCTGGCTATAACATTACATATAGCATATAACACTCTCACACGTTTATTTTTTTAGCATTTCTGGGAGGAGTACAATTTGCATATGTGGTTTCAACAACCAGATGCATTTACACTTGTCCAGTTTCGTCTGGAATGTGGCCCAGACCACCTCCTGAAGTGGTTTGAGCGATCGGATTCAAATCCGTCTCGAATGCGTTTTGGAGGGCGTTTACACCTGGTCTTTTCACGATCGGATAGCTATCCGATCTGAGAAAACGCATGAAGTGGCCAGGTGTAAACAGCCCCTTAGAGAACTAGAATTGTTTGTTCTTGTTCTGGTTATATATAACATGAAATATTGGCTGCCTGCTAGAATGAGACCATTCGTTTCCCATGATCTGTCCCATGAAGTTTAATTTTGCTCCCTGAATCATTGAGGATTGTAGGGATTTTTAGATGGCCAAGACATAAATAGTGTGTGAAATGGAATATCTGAACTGTAGTGTACAACACCAGTGTTGTTGGTTTCTGGATTCAGTGGCCTTTCTAATAATTACCACTGATGCCACTTCATGTGAGAGTTGGAGAAGTGGTTGATGTGGGGAATGTTTGGAATATTAGCACACTACTTCCTGAATGCGGCACAGTATATAACGTATAATGTAAATAGATTTTTAATAGGACTATCCATGTCTGATAAAAAATTCTGACAGTCGTATGCTACCAGTGTTGCCAACTATCAATAGAAAGTAGCTAAAGCCTGTTAAAAAAGTGGCTAAATGTCGATTGATGACGTAATGCTCCAACTATTGGCACTTTACACTTTACACCTGTTTTCTCCACTAATCCGTACTTACACACTGTATTTTAAAACAATATATAGCCGAATGTCCAAAAAAAATTCTGTTATATAATGGAGTATGATATAGTGATAAAAGAGTATGATGCAGTGACTGGCTACATGTTAGCGAGCAGTCCAAAAAGTCACTAGATTTGTCGCTAGTGGCTTTTTTGAAGAAAAAAAAAGTCGCTAAAGGGTCTGAAAAGTCGCTAATCTAGCAACAAAGTCGCTAAATTGGAAACACTGTATGCTGCATTATGCACATCATGTTGCATGTTTAATTGAGTGAGTTGCATTCTGTAATGCATTCGGCTATTAAGTATTTTTTTAAGCCAGTTTTCTATAAAATCATTACAATTTTTTTTATATTTTTAAAAATATAACATGTATTTACCTTTTTTTAAGTTTCATAAATGTATTATACTCTGGTTAAATACTGAGCCAAGAAATAGATGCTAAATAGTGCAGCAGGAATTAATTATGGTTCATCCATAACTCTAAAAATGGACGGTCAAGTCAAGCACATTGCTTTGATGAACTGTTCATTTTGTCAAATCTAGTAGGTCATCTGGTTATTTTATATTGTATTCAGAATATTTACATTCTGTGCACTCTATGCATACTAAATAGAGCAGTATGTTAGAATGCTGTTTCAAACATACACTCCTGGGCAAAAAAAAATGGGCCAATCCCAAAATGGATAAACACAAATTTTCATTGTCTTAATCACAAATTATTGGTCAGGAAATCAGCTAAATTTACACTCAAGTGCACTAAAAAGCCATTGCTCTTTCAGAAAAAGTTAATGGGAAGTTGTGTGTGGAGTGAGGAATCACAATGAAACACAAGTTGTATGGTGATGCTCCAGAGCGGTGTCTTCGGAAATCTGCTGAGAAATAATAATAAATGCATCTCTAGCACAGTGAAGCATGGAGGAAGAATGTCATTGTGTGGGGAGACTTTTTAGCTGTTGGTATTGGTGCTACTTCATTGTGAAAAGGCGTTTAATGATTTTGACTGCAGGAGTATATTGCAGAATGGCTTGCTTCCCACAAATGAAAAGTTGTTATCTAAAGAGAAATGATCAGATGTTATTATTCAACAAAACAATGCTCCTGTCCAAATTGCAAAGACAACCAAAAGTGGCTTGAGAACAAGTCCATCAGGCTCATGTTTTTGCCTTGGTCAGAGTCCAAATTTGAACCCTATAGTGAATATTAAACTCAAACAAACTGGGAAAAAATATGTATGAATTATATATGCGGTTGTAGAGCCTTGTATGTCCTAAAGCGAATTGATTATGCCTAATTAGCATGCCACAGATGATTCTGTAGTTTAGAACTGTGATTAAACCATTTGAAAACGCAGAATTCCTTGTTTGGGAATATTCACAAGCTAAAATAAGTGCCTTTAAATGAATTGTTGAGAATCTGGAAGCAGACATTCCTTTGGCATTCAAAACTCAAGAAAAGGTTTTCTAATGAAGTGTGCTTCCAAAATGTGGGTTTAAAAGCTTTTGTTCTCATTTTTCAGTGGTGTTTCGAAGCTGTGCAGTTTACAGCCTCATATGTCTGTCCTGCATCTTGTGTTGGTGGGTCTCCAGCGTGAACGCCTGCAGTCTGTGAGGCCCAGTGTTCATGAAGTATTTTAGTCTGGCCTGAAAGCCCCTGTAAGCACACATAGGCCCCACAGCAATGCAGCCAACATGGTGAAAGGGATTTAACTGCTATCAATTAAGCACAGACAAATGAGCAGTGAAATAAACGAGGATTCAATGGGCAAGCGTAAGAGTCTCCGTCATTGATTCCCCTCTCACACGACGACGGGGTTGGAACGAGCTTAGCGTGGCCCCTCTAAAGCTTGAAAAGACGCTGCTCCTCTACCCAAGGCATAAGTCCACTTCACCCCCCTTTAGTTGGGTGTCAGCTGTCTTTCTCTGTCAGCCAAATCTTCATGCAGCTTACATCTGAATTCTGTTTAGGCTTTTAGGATTTAATTTATAGAAAACAGCAGTTGAAACTCTCTGAAGAGATAGTTCACACAAAGATCAAAACTCACTTTTAATATAACAAAAGTCAGTGAGGACATGGACTGTCAAGGTTAAAAAAAGATGCAAAAAGTATTATAAAAGTAGTCCATATGACACTTGCGGTATATTCCACATCATCTTACGTCATATGATGTGCTTTATGTGAAGAAAAGACTGAAATTGTTGTTATTCACTAATAATGTTCCCTTCCAGGGAACTGTTAACTGCTGTGACTGGATCAAGTCAGTGAGTTGAATTCGAGAACTGGTTCGGGAATGAATCATTCAGACCACTTCTGTGAACTAGATCAACTGATTCGTTGAAAAATATGTCTCGAAAGAATGATTCATTCATGAATGGGTGGAACAAAATATCGATAGAGCAATATATCGTTCTCCTTCTCCGTGCGATACGAGAATCGATGCTCTGGTACCAAATATCGATATTTTAATTAATAAAATAAGGCCCTCTAAATAGGATTTCCTGCTCCCAGCGTAGCTACTTCATGGCTCCTTGAGGTGGCGCTCAGCACATGAATGAGGGAAGCGTTAAGTAGCCTTAGAAAACGAGGTTTTTAACGGGATGACGGACAGCAGTGTGAGTAAAATAATAGATGCCACAGCCACGTCCAAACTCTGGAAAACTTTGCGCTTGACCTTTTCAATTTGTTTTCATAGTTTGACTAATATCGTGATGTATCATTACTTGACTCATGAATTTGCCATGATCTAAGACGCATGTCAGGATTTTCAATGATAAACTACTTCAGTTTTGGTCTGTTGTTCATATAAAGCTATCATATGACTTCAGAACACTTGGATTATAATGTGTGAGTTATATGAAGCACTTTTATGGTCCTTTATGATTTTTTTTTTTTTTTTTTGGAGCTTGACAGCCTTGGTCCTCATTTATTTTTTTCATTAAATTCAAAAGAGTGTCCTGGATGATCTTCAAAAATTCATATTTCGTGTTCCACAGATGAAAGATAGTCATTCGAGATTGGATCGACATGAGGATGAGTAAAACATTTTCATTTTGGGGTGAACTTTGGGAACATTGAATTGAAGGGAAAGCCCGTCATTTTGTTTTCCACATTTTCCTGTTTAAACTGACAGAGGGAGTCGAGCTGCTTTTATTTTAGGAGGGATTTTTCCGCCTTCACCTCTGCTCTCGGATGACTCTTCCAGATGTAGCGGCGCGAACCCGGCTTGAAATCCTGTTGGTTCAGCAAAACCAAGTCCAGCTGGCAGCCGAGTCGAGCTGCAACTCGTTGGTTACAGCTGTGCTTAGATTTATGCGATGGCTGAACAAATAAATTAGTGGATTTGATCAGGAGAAAGTTGAAGCTTTTGTTTCAGTGAGGCGTGGGTCTACAGAAAGGCAGAGAACACTAGTGTCCTGAAGGGTTTTCTTAGTCAGTTCAGCCGTTGAACTGTTGTTTCGACATTGTCATTTGAGGTTTCGACAAATCGATCAAATTGCTTTTGTTTATGTGCACAATCGTACATCAATTATGCCATTATAAGATCATGATTGTTTTAAAAATTGTCTTGCTTGTAAATGATTTGACCAGCACACCTAGGTTTCTGTTACCACTATTTTGCTCTATATGTACAGACATTTATTGCCAGTCTGTCGGCTTATTCAACGTGCACATTTGTTTACATTTTGGTGTCAAGACAAACTAATCATTTCTTGTGCAAACATGATTTTCTTGCGTTGTTGGGTTGCTATAATCATGATTACATTTTACATCATAATCAGCAAACACATTTATCATAAAACGTTATGCTTAAAGCTCAAATCACTTCTGAAGTAAATAAATGTGTAAGAAATTAACTGCTTTGTGTGCAAAAAATGTATTGCAATATGTAGTTCACAGATTGCCTTAAAAACAACATGAAATGGCATTTGCAATCCATTTAACTTGCGCAATATTCAGCGGGAAATTATGTAGAGCAGGACTTATTTTTATTAACCAATTGGATTTTATTCATTTCATAACATGTTAGATGTTATTATGGGTTAGTATTCATTTCCTAGCCTGTGTGGCCTTGGTTACGTCAGCAAGACAGAAAAGTCCAAGTGTAATACATTTTGATTAAAGATTTTGATCGATGTAAAATTTTGATTGATAAAAATAATGCACTGATGAACCGTGCATACAACGAAAATAAATTGGGTTACGTCGTCTTTAAATTCATCGTTGTGCCGTTATCTAAGACGGCATGTCTTTTGTCTTCCAATTCTGTCTGATTCTTCCAGACGTGTGACCAAACCCTGCTCATTGATTCTGATTAGAAGGTCCGTGATTGGCCGTCTACCCTTTTGCCCCCTGTACACGAGAGCAGAGTACTGATGAACATGACCTACTGGTCCCAGACCGCTGTCGACCTTAACAGGGCCACAGCTGCATCAGGAGCAGCCAGACGTTACTGTGGTGATGAGGTGCTGAGATTTATGACAGATGAATAAGAGTAATCTAAGCGTAGCAGACAGAGGTGCTATTGATCTGTCTGGAGTCAGGGCAGCGCTGCTGCTGATGACACTTTTTCCAGTCAATACGCATTTGACCTCTGACCCAGCATGAGAGATCAATGAGTTTGATTCGGATGGGCGGGGCCTTTGCGCTGGGCCGTTAGCCAGTCAGACGAGATGTTACAGCGGTTAAAGACCTGCGTTCAGCAGACATGTACGTGTGTCTGTGCACTAAGATGTTCTCTGTAAGGGTCTTCTGGGTTTTCATGGTTGAAAGGTGTTGGGTAAAACTTAACCCTACTGAATTTTTCAGAATTTATGAGTTTATCATCATCACATGAGACATAGTCTTGAGGTGTTGGCATCAAGAGTTAGCATCGCTATGAGAATCCCTAACGCTAAGTATTATAGTTCAACGTGTAGCTCATCCCACTTTGTTTGTGCTACAGGTATGAATGACATCTTAAATTGTGGCATTTTGAGGAGAGACGTGCTGTTTCCTTTTGCAAAGCAATCAGACGTACAATTTTCAACTGCGGGACAATAAACTGGGTGAAAAAATTCCATAGATGTACATTGAAGAAGGGACCGATCCATATAGACTTCAGGTTGGCATTTGTGACTTGAGATAGTAAGCAACCACCCAAAACACCTTAGCTACACCCTAGCAACCACCCAAAACGCCTTAGCAACACCCTAGCAGCCATCCAATCCCCCCCCCCCCCCCATGATCCCTCCTAGCAACCACCCAGAACACTGCATAGCAACCCCCTGGTATAGTGGAGATGAGTTTTGCAAAGGCAACTTCTACTCAAATTTTCTTCACAAAATGTAAAACTGTAATTTAAAAATGTTTGGCTGTGAATTAAATGAATCATTGCATTTGGAAATGACTGGATTTGTGTTTGAAAATATGAGAAATAAGAGATTTCTTCTAAGTGTGTCTGGAGGCTTGTAAAGTCAGAGCTTAATTAGAGACGGATCTCAAACTTAATATGTGCTTCTTTGTGTAGTGGTTTTGGTTTATGGTGTTTTTGCTTCTGTCTAGCATTCTTTGTGCCTTTTACGTTTGTGTGTGCGCTGTCTGGTACTGTGTGGTGACAGCACTCTGCTGGTGTGAGTGTGTGTGTGTGTGTGTCTGTTGATTGATCACCATCATTCCCTTTCGGTCCCTGCTGATCCCACCAACCTTCCCCACACACACTCACAAATGCTTCTCCACTCTACAGCGCGATAGACTTAAATCGACAAACCTGTGTTCAGATGCAGCCCAAGGTGGCGTTAGTTTAAAACACTGAATCTATGTGGATTTGTGAGCTCTCACGCTTTATGTATGCGTGTGTGTTGTTCGGAGCTCTGCATTGCAGTAGAACAGACGTAGCGAGTTTGTGCATTAAGCTCGTAATCAATGGTTTATGTGGTGGGCAGTCGGCGCCCAGCACCCCTCTATGATGGGGTCACGACTCTCACACACACCCCAGTGCAAGCAGAGGGGTCAGAGGTCCTTCAGAGCCACTGCCAGACAGATAAAGATGCGTCTGGTGCTCAGAAAGCCACACAGGGAGTGCACATTGTCATTTAAAATTTTCGTTTAATACTTACAGCAGTGCATATGATTTCATCACTAATGCATGTTATTTATGAAATAATTATACATATATGCCTGTGTACATTAGACCTGATTCATACGGCATTCCAATTTAATGAGAATGAACTAATAAACTGAATGTGTCAAATTACATGTTTTTCTAGAAACCATTTATGCAGAAATGTGTTCTGCTCAAGTCTCATGAGACCCATTATATCGATTCAAATTGAGACTTTCAGTCAGTTGCATGATTATGTTTGCATTGTTTTTCAATTTTTAAACATTGTTTGTTTATATAGCTTTTTTTTGAGTTCACCATGTTTTGTTCCAGTTGACGTTGTTTTTCATTGTTTGTTTCATTCCTTATTTTTGTTTACATTTACAAATCCTTGTTTTGTTTAAATTGGCAATATTTTCATTATTTTGTTGTTCCATCTCCTTGTTTTGTTTAAATTGCCATTGATTTCATCATTTTTTTTTGTTTTCACCTCCTTTTTTTGTTTAAATGGCTATTTATTATTTGATTTTTGATGCTTTTATGTTTTGTTTGCTTATTTTTGTCATTGTCGGCCTTATTTTGAATATCTCTTCTTTTTTTTAAAGATGTATTGCTTGCTTATCCTTAGATTTTGAATGAAATGATCATTTTTACTTTTAACAAATTACTTTATTGTGGCAGTCAAACACTTTTCTGCAGCTTTGGTGGTGGAGCGGTGGATGACCCTCCATAGTCAGTTGTGGAAATGTTGTCACAATATTGTGACAGACAGATTGTCGTGTGGCTGCACAGAGCGCTGTGGAGAGCGAGGCGCCATTTCTGGCTGCTGGCTGGCTGCGTTTTTTCGAGCCTTCGGAGAAAGTGAGGGATTGATCAGTGCAGAGGGGAAGCGGAGCTGAGATGAAGAGAGGGAGGGAGGGAGGAAGAGAGACGGAGGGGAGGGCGGGTGGAGTGGGGGGGGGGGGGAGCGCTCTCGCTGCAGAATCTGCCGCTCGCTGGCACTCAGTCACACAGAGAGAGCGAGAGCGGGTCTCATAGACGGCCCAGGTACAGGTACAGAGACGCCCGGGACAGGTGTCCGGACCGGAGGAGGATGAGGATGAGCGGGTGAGTGTGTGTCGCTAGCGTAAGGTGTGTGTCAGACTGACGAGGAGGGTGACAGTGGCAAGAAGATGTGCAATGGTCCTGATGAAGATGAGGGTGTTCTCACGAGTGTCTACTTTTGGTCACATCTCACTGTCTGACGAAGTCCAGGATGTTTCGCTTGTCCTCTTTTTCTCTCACTCTCTTTTTTTTCCCCTTGATGATGACAAAGCTGACACAGGTTTGAAGGTAGACATTTTGTGTTTGTGTGTGTGTGTGTGTGTGTGTGTGTGTGTGTGTGTGTGTGTGTTTGAGGCACGTGGCGGCTGCTCTCATTTCCGGGAGTGTCCACACCGTCTCGTCCCCAAGGATGAACGATGCTGCTTATTTGGTGGGGTGGGGGGAGTCTTCAAGGTGTGTGTGTGTGCATTAGATGTGCGTTTGCAGTGTAAATGACATGTATGTTTTGGCTGCCATGTGCACTATTGGATTTGCTTGCGGTCAGTGTTGTGAGGTTGCATGATCTCGTCTGCGCTCACAAAGTCACAAAAAAGACAACTTAATGCAAAAGCCGTCAGGAACAATGTCAGGCGATGCGTGTCTGGGTGGGTAGGGGGTGGTCATGCGGGGAGGTGTGGAAGCCGGAGACCGTTTTTTTGTTCATTTTGCCCCAATGCCGGTTTACCGGCTCTGATTGTGGCTGATCAATTGCCGCTACACATTTTTCAGTGTAATGGAGTCGGTGGCGGGAGATGAGACGCAGACAGACAGACACACACACACACACGCACGCACACATACAGACGTTTATATATGAAGCTGCAGTCAGAGGCCAGCGGTTCTGCTCACCAGAGATCCTGAGGATGAGAAACACAGGACAAAGAGAAAGACAGAGAGACTGACCATCTGACTGGAGGCTTTTCTCGACCAACAAAGGCTTCGCCTGCCCGCTCGATGGAAAGCTTTAAATCCGACCGCTCGTCCTGGTTTCCTCTTACCTGATGATTTTTTTGTCTGCTTTTGTGTGCATGGCGTTTGGTGCATGATATACCTGTGTGTTGCATGTCTGTGACTCTTAACTCTGAGAGAACTGCAATGAAGGCAGGAAAGGCACATTTTATTTTCATAGGCCGAACATTATTAGCAGAATAATATTCGTTACGCCGGACAAAAGAGGACGTGAGGGCGCAAATATATACATGTATGTGTATGTGTATGTGTGTGACTAACCTGTGCGGACACCGCTGCACTCCTCCTGGTCCCTGAGACCCTAACTTGTGAGCTTTGTGTGCTAAAAAATCACAGGTTAAGCTCTTGGGACCTGGGCAGAGGGCAAAAGCACTCGATCCCCTGGACGTGTCCCGACAGAGATGGACGTGGGATGGATGTCTGTGAGAGATAAGAAAGAGAAACGGTGGAAGACGCCAGAGGATGCAGCACTGGCGTGTCTGAAAGACTGAATGTTCAATATGTTCACATGATAATGATGATGGTTTCTTCTTATTTTTAAATAAAACTCGATCTTGTACGTCTGCTGAGATGTTTTTTCTTTGGGGTGAGGGGTGCAGGAGAGGGTCGTCGTGTTAATCGCTTCGTCTGGCTGTCTGGTCGCCGCTGCAACTCATCTATAACCGACCTTTATCACATCGGCAGCAAGAAGAAGGGCCGGGATTCGGCTATCGAAAATTCTGATTTATTTTTTAAATCTCTTGATTTCAGGAATATTGGATGCAACAAAGATTTTCTTTTTAATGAACGTAAAATGTACAACCACTTTAATGGTGACGCCCTTCATAGAAGATCTCGGCACCTTCACTATTATGAAACGTCTGCTCGGCTTTATCCTCATGTATCAACCAGATGTAATGTCATTTTTTTGTTTAATCCAATAATGTAAGATCTGTCTGATGCATAGCCAAACAAGTCTGAGCGACATATTGAACCAACATATGCTGACACCTTCATTTACACAAAAACCATTTCTATGAATAGACTTTATTACCTAGTGAAGCCCAGACTTTGTGTTAGCAGAACATGAGGCTTGCAGATTATTGCATCCGTAGGCAAGGCACGCACAGGCGTCCATGTTTATATGGATCTCAATGTGTCATAATGTTGTTTTTGAGCAGAAATGACATTGAACAGCAGACGGATGGTAGTTTAAAGGGGTCCGGTTGGCACGGAGCTGTGGGTTCCTTCCTGTTTTAAAGATGTGAACTCATTAAGTCTTACGCCTGGCTTTGTTCTTCATCTCCCTGGAGTGTTTAACTTTTGAAAACCTAATTTTGCTAAATCACCCATATTAGAATTGTAGTTTCAAAACAATTGATTTCTCCCTATTGCTCTCTCTCTCTAATTATATTTTTCCCCTGCTTGGTTTCGCTCTGAACAATGGCGGATGCCAACTAATCAGGCTGGGTCTGTGCCACAAAGCTCCCAGCAACAGCTGAAGCTCTGCCATGCTCTGTGCATACCAAGCAGTCAGCCACGACCGGCGAGCGCCAGCCTGGTGCCCAACGCGGGGTCAGACAGTTTTATTAGGATCCGTCTGACACTCGGCACAGGCTGGCAGTGCCAATGCACAGATAAAATCTTGTGCGCTGCTCACACTATTCATCTGAGCTAGCACATAAACACTCCCTCGTCCCACGCGCTCTCACACACACACACATGGAGCATTTCATCAGCTAGATGAGAAAAGGAACAAAGACTCGGATCAAGCCAGGAATGAAGATTTTTTGTTATTTAATAAACGGCCAGACTTCTGAATGGTCCAGCAAGCATCGGGGTCTGATGTCTCAGCCTCACGGACGTGGTTTCAAATTTACATTTTTGGCTGACAGCACATCGGGCTGTTTCATTTGTGTGTATCAGAGCAAAAAAAAAAAGAAATGGTTCGTTTTCTGCCTGATAAGTCTGACCAGCATTTTCAGACAGACGCAGACTTCCAGAAAGATAGACAGAATAATAAATGAATCGATGTGGAATAGTTTAAGATCAAAAGCATTATATACAATTTCCCTGGATGTCAGGTTTGCAACAAATAAAACAGATGGACTGATAAAAGTTATATTTATCATTTACAATACAATCCAGAAATGAACTGAAATTAGAAAATGTTTAGTTGTACTTTATATATCAAGTGTGTATTAAAGGAATTTACATAGAGAAACAGTGTTCATTAGTAAATTCTAAACATTTAGAAATATGAAACATAATCTGAAATAGACCGCAAGGAAGATTCCAGTGATAAATGTGAGGAGATAAAGACCGGCCACTGAGGAATTAAAAGAGCCTGCTGACAGTGTGCGGGTTAAATAAACGTAACATTTGTCTGGGATAAAGGTACTGAAAGTAGATTAGGCACTGAGAGCTCAGGCGGGAGAAACTGCAGGAGCCGGGAGAATTTACAGGATTACAGGAATCTTTCTTCCATTGGTTGTCAGGGATTGTTGTTGTGCATGTTATTAGCTCAGGTCAGAGGAAACAGTGGGCCCTTCTCACCGCAGGTACAAATAACAGGTGTACACACACACAAAGAGTCATACTTCCAGACACAGAGAGAATGATGAATATTTAAACGTATCAGAGCAAATGCCACAGAATTCACTCATTCAGAAATGACCATAGTGGCGTCAATACTATTGATATTGTTTAAGCGGTTGAATTTAAAACAATTGAATCTGTGCTGTATTTTGATTTCTGAAATCAGTACAGAGTTATAATATTGGACATCAGCCGTAACTTAAATATTATTTGATAAAACTGATAGTTCTGAGTTTCAATTCTAATTGACACTTGAAGCCAGGGTAAAATGCATCAATGCATCAATGCTTCAATGCGTATTACTTCCCGTAATTCAGATTATTGATAATAAATTTTAAGTTTTGTTGAACATTAGCGTCTTTCATCATTGTTTGTTGTCACCATTTTTTAAAGCAATAAGCCATTGGAGGCCATTCGTAAGTCAATTTATAGTTTAGCCACTGTATCACACACCATTCTTTGCCTTTACCTTTAATGGGCTATTGTTATGAACCTAAAATTCTATTATGTAGTGTACATTTGTGTTGTTTTAATGGTTAAACCAGCTTCATCACTTAAAAAGAGCTCAATGTGATGGAGATAGAATCTCAAAATGCTGTTTTCACAGAGAACAATAACGATAACTATATTAGCGTCCACACCAGTGCACAGTGCAGTTCTGTTTATTCTAAGTTTCGTTGTCTGCACCTTTAAAGGTAGGGTAGGCAATTTTCGTAGCTAGCAGTAGCAAGTTAGCTTTGAAATCACACCCTCCCTTCAGAGCTTCAAAATGCATATACGCACACAGCAGAGTCTTCAGAGCGTCACAAGAGACGGCGTTCAATTATTTCATGTCTCAAACCACATAATATTACAATAATAATGACAGTAAACAACTAAAAGAGCACTGTACCACCTGACTGCTGCAGATTCATTTCTGCGTTGATAGTGTTGCCATTAAGAACACATATACTCAAGTCACAAACCGCTTCGAGGATAGCGTATAGAGGGTTTATATCTCTTCCAAATTACAGTAGTTATGGCGTGAACGCAGCATAAGCATGTTGTTTTGGTTGAACAACTTGCCAACCCTGCCTTTAAGCTCTTTAAAGCAGGATGGATTCTGATTGGCCGTCAATGTTTTTATCGTTCATCAGCTGAAAAAAAATTCCAACCATATTGTTTCTCTGTGCCATTATTGATATACTTGTGGTGTTGACTGCTATTCTTTTATTTTTAGAACAATATCTTTATCATTATAGTTATTGTCATTGGTGTGAATGGGCTGATCGTCCCAGGCCAGAAGTGCTGAGAGACCCAGAGGCTCTTTTATCATTTTCACCAATCTTATGAAAACTGATTTGAAACATGCATTAAACATCAAATTGGTATAAAACTAAATGCATTGCAATGCATTTTCACACACAGAAGAGGTACAACTGATTGTGTTTTTGTTAGGTTCAGATTGAGCCCAAACAGAAACAGTGTCCCTATAGTGCATGCTCGTCTAAAGCTTCAATAATATCTGCCTGCTGGGGTTTGATTAGGTCGGACAGAGTGATTACAAAAATTTGAAGGGAAAATAAGAAGTCATTTTGAAAATGTCATTATTTTTATACATCTCTAGGACCCCAAACATAAAGAAAGTAAATCAATCTCAGCAGAGAGTAATGGCCTGTAATTGGCCTGCATCAGTCTAGAGGACGTATCTCCACACGGCCCGTCACTCATAAAGACTTCCCTCCCCGATTCATCCTGCCCTGTGTACCCTGTGACCGCCTGCCTCTCTCTGTGATGTCTGCAGTACTGCTGTGGAGGCGTTGCCAAGGAAACGCAGTATCTGGCTGGCAGCGTGCTGGAGTTATTGAACCACAACTGGCTTTTTGCTTTAGAGGATAATTAGCTTCTGTCTCACAGGTTTCTCTCAGCCGATGGGACTCCAGAGGAACCTGGGGCTGCTCCGAGCGTCTTCCTCCCGTCAGAGCTTTTAACCCGTGCGATGGCCGCAGGTGCTCCCTTTACCTGCACGAAAAGCTGTGTGAGCACTCCAGCGATCCTCTCACACACAATACCTAAGATTAATTTGATGTTTTGTATCAGTTGATAGATTGAATGAATGGTTTTAATTACTGTATTTTTCTCTTTTTTAGGTGTAGAATAAAATGTTATTTTCAGCTTGCAGGTAAATCCCAATAATTGCAGGTATCATTATATATATGCTTACTAATTACTAACATATGCCATACAACAATTTCATAATTTCAATATAATTATCAGTATATTTGCCTTGTTTTCCAGTAAAAAAAAAAAAACTCTAAACAAGATAAATGTATTTGAAAAGCACCAAAGAGGGACGATATATGTATATATAGTTTTATAATATTTGATACATTTTGATGCCGTAAATGTATCTTGTTTTAAGGATGTCTTAATATTTTTATTGGAAAACAAGACACACACACAGATATATATATGTGTGTGTGTGTGTGTTCCCGAAGGGTTCCAAATCTCAAACCCTTTTCCCAACTTGTGTATTGCAGAAATGAAGCAGTGTGTATGTGTGTGCAAGTTTGCAGTGGTAGTTTCAGCAGGTGAGTTTGACACACAAACACACTCCTGCGTTAGAGGTGGACAAGAGTGACAGATCCTTTGACATTCTGCTCTCACACACTGTCCAGTCGCACACACACTCAACCCACAAACACCTTGTTTGTCCTCTTGCATATTTGTATTTTCAAATGCTGTAGATGTTTAAGACTTCCTAATAAATTCTGTTTATATTACTGTATTAATTATTGACTCGTTTTTTGGTGTCCCTCTCTTCCTCTGGTATAAATTATTTATTTAAACTCCCTAATACATGAAATCATTACCCTAAAACACTTTTATATTCTCCCTCCATATGTATAAGTGCAATATTTTCAGGAATGAAGTAAACAGTCACAGTGGCAGGTGGCCGTGGTTCTTCTTTTGTGTGTTACACGTTAAAGGTTGTAGCAAAAGCAGCATCACAGCATTAGTTACATGTGTGAATGTGTACGCGCACAGCCTTGCTGGCTTTGAGAAGTGTGTGTGTGTGTGTTTGTGTGTGCGACCCTGTGCGCTTGCAGACGTGTGTGTGTGTGTGTGTCTTACCCATAGAGCGACCGGCCAGGCTGCAGATATCATCCATCTCCTTGTCACAAAGCGCGGGGGTTGCTGGGTAGGCAGCAGACAGGCGCTTGGCGCTGAGGATGGGAGCTGAATCCTAATTCCGTCGCTCCTCTCCCCCGCCTCCCACGACGGAAAATCGTTAACCTCAGGATTGGAGAACAAAGCAGAGAGCTTTAGCCAGCTAGCTGCTGTTAATGCGAAACATCCCAACACAAGTCTCAAAGAGACACGCTGAAATCATGCAAAGTGTGTTTACATTTACACCTTCTGTGGTTTTTGTAGAGTATCTCTGTTCCAAAACCTAGTGAGCTTCCTTTCAAGCATTATTTGGAACATTTATGAGCATCTCACGTATTACTTTGGAGACTTGATTCGGTATTGATTTCAATTAGTTTGCCTCTAAACTAATAGTGTGCTACTCTAATAAGTATACAAATACATGGCAAACAAAAATATAGATTCGACTCCCAATTGATTTCAATATTGTCGTTAGCATGTTGCTAAGCTAGCAGTCTTACCCTAATAAAAATTCAAATACACTGCAAAATAAATCCCACTGAGATTGTTGCAGTACATGGGTTGCCTTCTCTGTGAAGGATTCATACTGTAGAATTTGGCTATAATGAGGTAGAATAGAAAAGAGTTATGTCATTCGCAGTGCTTCATGGGACTGGGCGGAGCTAAAGAGCTATTTTGGCAGGTGATGCTTTTTTTGGCTCACTGATTGGTGTAATTTTCTGTACAGCATTATGGGTAATGTAGTTTTTCACCAGGAGTTTTGCTGTTAAACACAATTACTTTAAAAATGAGAGGAAATAATACGGGCTGACATCTTCAGCTGAAGCAAATACCATGGAGTAACAACCTCGTAGCTCGCAGTAGGTCTGTTTTTAAAGGTTTATAATTTATCCTTCAAAATCAATTTCCCTATGGAGAAAATGAATGGAGTTTTTACTTCGCTGTTGCACTCTATTTAGATACCATTAAACCTTAAAATGCTGCTTTAAAATGTGTTTTTCACTTGTAAGATTCAAAAACTGCTCTGGTATGGTGTCAGTGTGGGCTGATGTTGCTATCCAAAAATATAAATCCAAAAAACTATAAGAATGTTTGGTTGCCTGACCTGACATGGGTGAGTTACTGATAGTAAATCAAGACATATATTATACATATGCAAATTTTCTCTGCATAGAATATCTGTATGGAATATAATGCAGTATGCAGGCCGAATACCCTGTATGAGTAGTACTATCTGTACTATGTGAAGTGTGTTTTTTTCTCAGATCCAGTGATCTGTTTACTCAGGCTGTTGACCATCTATCTGCCTGTAGCTCTGTGCGCGAGGACAGGAGATTCTGTTGTAGCTCTTGGAAGTCAGCGGAGGCGCAAGCCTCTTTGTTGTTTTGAACTCAACGGAGTCTGCATGAGGCCTGGGAAACAGATCCGGTCCCACACACAAAGGAAACTTTGATTCAAGGGTGAGTAAAACAAATGCTCTGCTTGTACATTATCGAAATCTACTGGCTTTTCTTCTGATGTTTGGCCTCGAGGGAACTGCCATGAAAAAAAAAAAAAGAGGAAAGAAAAACTGGATTATCTTTTATGCAAACTAAACAATCATCCCCTCTGAGAAACAAACCCAACGCATGAATCCTGGAGTCCAAAGTAAACAGCGGCGAGCAGGAGGAAGATACAGAGCATGACAGCAACTCTTATCTGGAAGTTCAGGTCTGAGTAAACTCTTTAACCTGAGAGAACAAAACACGTTTTATATGGACCTATTCTAAATGCAAAGAACATTTTTGGTGCGTACAACTGCTTATTTCACCTACCTCTACCACCAACTTTTCAAAACGACTGGATTTAAGGTGTCATCTGTGTACCATTTCTATACTTCTGACCAGGTTACATTGCAGCCTATTATTTGTGGTGAACACTACTAAATAAATCACAAGCTGTGGGAACTTTTCCTGCTATCTAGCGACCAAAATCTTATCATGATATGAGTCATTTTTACAGAAACAATATGCATCATGACATAGTCATTTTTTTCTGGAAATTTCTGAATTTCACTATTCTCAATACCAGTTTCAAGTAAACAATAAGTAATAAAATAAGAAAAAAGAAACATGACAGGCAATAGGACAAATAAATACAATAGAACAAATAAAAAAATAAAGAGTGCGAAGTTTTAGGTAGTGCGAAGTTTTAGGTAGGTATATCAGAAGTCTTCACTGTATGAATTAAATACACAATGACATTTATTAAAGCTACAAAAATGGTCAGTCATGAGCGGTGAGTGATTTTCTCTTTTTCTTTTATTAGAAAATTTGCTCACCCAATGCTAGATGCTAGTCATACAGCTGCAGGGTTGGGTGAACTGAAATACAGGAATATATATATATATATATACTACATCTATCTATCTATCTATCTATCTATCTATCTATCTATCTATCTATCTATCTATATATATATATATTACATGGCTTAGTTGAATTCTAATGTAGAATGCTGTCTGTTATTTCCGCTGCTAAGTATAACACACCATTGCCATGAAAAACAGAGCGTTGCTATGGACGCAGGTTTCTAACCGTAGAGACGGAAAGGACTATTTTCTTTAGCGGAAGCAATGCAATCGTTTTTTTAAATCAATAAACTCCTTTTTAAATCAATATTTTGTGTCAAATTATTGATTTATTTGGTAGGTAGCCATGTAATAAGCGGGATAATGTTATAGCGAATACAACCCCTTCAGGCTGATTCAAGACCCCTCCGCTTCGCATCGTCCTGATCTGCCTGTCGGGGTTGTATTCGCTATAACAACCGCCTCGCTCTGCATTATCCCTTATATATATATATTATTTTTATTTATTTATTTATTTAATTTTATTTTTATTACCATGATTTGATTTAACATTCCCACAGTGTTGAAGAGGTTTGTTATCGCACCAGTCTCACGACCGCATGTGTAATATTAAAGTGTCATGGTTCTCCTTTTAAGACAGTGAGATAGTTGATGATAGCATCGACATCATGATCAACAGCTGGCTGGAGGAGGGCTTTCCTGCGCTCCGTAGAGGAGAAGAGAAAAGCCAAGTTTCTTCTGTCGCTCAGCTGCTCAGCGATGCCTGTTCTTCTCCTGGAGCTCGTACACAAACACTCATACAGATGTGTGTTAGACATGAGCGCGCACGTCTGTCGCAGACCGGGATCTGACAGCAGAACACGAGAGGAACTATACGATATAGCATGCGAACAGATGGAGCCGCCCAGCTGTGGCGTCTGACGGACACGAGGCTCGTTGGAGTGGGTGTCCCGTCCACAGGACCGCTGGGAAAGTTCAATGGTCTGTGAGATGAAGTCCATCATTTTGTTGACTCGCACCTTCGCTTTGAAGAACAAGAGATGCATCACATCAGAGTCAGAAAAAAACAAAAACAGGGCGAGATATGGGCGATATTAAAATTGCACTGGCCTATACTGACAAAACGATTTTCTTTTCACGATATGGCCGATAAAGATGATTGACCGATATTAATTTTTGAATACTATATTATCTAAATTAAAAATAAAAATGTAAATGCCACAAGTGACATCACAAACTTTAGATATACAGTACGAAAATGCATATTTATTTGGAGATTAGCCTAATTTAACTGTGTTTAATTATTAATGTTTTAAATATTGTCTTTGTAAACATGTTCGGTCACAGTCAAAAATAGTGATATTGGAGCCTGGTCACTGATAAGCCGATAATTATGTTTCACGTTATTTGCTAGTAGGCTAAAGACAATTGTATACTATTTTAAATGAATAAAATACTAAAAATTGTTAAAAAATAAAATAAAATTGAAAGGTTCAAGTGAACTAGGCTACTTTATGAAAAATGGATATTTATTTTGAGATTTGCTTTAATATTCCATTTATCTGTATTAATAAATTATTAATGTTTTTAAATATTATCTTTAAATGAGCATTAGAGCCCATGTAAACAGATCACATTAAACAAAAATAGCAACATACTGGAGCTATTCTACATTCTTGGCCAATACTGATAAGCCGATAATTATTTTCACAATATGGCCGATAAAGATAATTGACCAATATTTTTTTAAATGTTATACTATTTTAACCAAAAAGATTAAAGTGACTTTACGTATTGCAACATTATAATGTACAGTTTGAAAAAGTATATTCATTTTGAGATTTGCTAAAGAGTAGCCAACTGTGTTAATAAATGACTAATGTTTTTAAATATTATCTTGTCCGATGACAGAAAAGGTAATGTAGCCTACATGTAAATCATAACAATGTAAAGGTAATCTAAAGGAGCACAGGAATCCTAACATGCAGGAATACAAGACGTGGGTTATAGTAACCTGAAGACTGTTGGCCTACGCTGCCACTTTTCCAGAATTATTATTATGAAGTTTGCGTTGCCATGGCAATGGAACTACTGCGGCGTTGATGGTCAACACAGGTGAGTTATCTGACCCCAGGCTCTGCTTGACCACTCATACTGATGAGAAATCATTTCTTCACACTCCAGCTGAAACACTAACCTATGACCAGCAATAATGCAGCAGAGATCAGCGGTAATATGGAATTACAGCCCAGTCGGTCTCTTGTTTAGTGAAGTGACATTTAATAAACACTGAGCAATCATTCTAATAGCTTATACCTATCGCCTTGTTTCTTAGACGTCTAAACTGTTTGAAACACACATTAAATCAGTTTTTTGGAGGATTCCTCACAGATGTCCCTGGTATTAGAGAAGGATGTGGACTGGACAGGTGTGACGCACTGTTTATGAAACTCAATCACCTGCAAATGCGCTTCCTATGAAAAGACAGCAATTATCTTTAAATGACATGCTGATTGTTATAAACCTGCATGGTTATCAATATGTCACAGCAAAACTGTGGTAAAGCTGTCTGGCTGTCATATGTTTTCAGAAAGCAATGCTGTGTTTTATTAAATAAAGTCACAGATGTTACACTTAAAGATAAAATCCATGCAGCTACTGCTGAAGTAGCTCAAATTAAGCTTAGAGATCATGAATATGAATGGGACATAACAAATAGTAAAGAAAGTCTCCTTGTCTTGACATTGGATCCTTAAATTGCTTGGGCTGCAAAAGTAACTATCAAGAAAAATCAGTACCGACTAATCCAGTACACTACAGTGAAGTGGCTTGTTCGGGGCACTTGAGAGTTGATATTCTTTTAAAAAGAAACACTAGGGACATCTAGTGGACAAACTTATAAATACTTGGGGTTCATTTAAGCACAACTAAGATCCTATACAACAATTAAAGATATTGTCATGCTGTGTTCTGTGATCTTGGTCATTAATGGGGTAAATTCAGTTAAATTGGGCCACTTTTTCTGCCATTCATCTCTACTGACAAAGAGTGGCTCGACCTGAGTAGGCCTACACTCTTTATTTATATAACTTGAGGGCTTTTTTAAAGTGTAAATGTTCTGCTATGTTTTTATTTTCTTTAGGGTGATCTACAGCTATAGGCTATACCTCTAAACATTGGCTAAATTCAAATACAGTCTTTGCCTTCTGGGAAAATGGAGCAAAATGTTGATGACTCATTTAGCACTGCACAGATTTTTGTTTAAAAAAAATTAAACGCTGTCTATAATGTTTCTTCCCCTAATCGACTATAATCTCCAACGAGTAGCAATCAGAAAGGTAGGGTAGGCAATTTCAGAACGGCTAGCAATAGCAAGCTAGCTTTGAAAGCATTAGATTCCCACCCTCCCTTCAGAGCGTCTCCAAAGCCACGCCTCCTTCAAAACACATGAACGCACACAGCAGAGTCTGCAAAGTGTCAGGAGAGATTTAAAAAAATGAGTTAAACTAGGCTACCTCATGTCTCAAAGCACAAAACATTACAATAATAATGTCCAGAAATAACTTTCAGTTCTCTAGTTGTACCACCTGACTGCTGCAGATTAATTTCTGCATTGATAATGTTGACGCATTGATAATCTGAAGCCCCAGAGATTCTGGAAAATACACAGACAAAGTGACACGGGATTTGACCCGGGTTCGTTTGATTTTGGTTCATTCACACTGCCAGTGATTTTCCGGAATCAGAGAGTGCGTTCACACACAACCCTTAAAAATCCCGTAAAGACACGTGACAGACGTGACATGTAATGTCTCAGCAGCGTCTTAAGTTTGCTTATGAGCTGCGATTTCTCTTTTGAGAAACCACACTTGTGCATTTTTTTGCTCTGATTCGATCATAAACTTGCGCATTAAGTACCGTTTCACTAGCCCTTTCACACAGCGCATTGAACCCGGGAAATTGCCGGCAAATTGCCGGAACGCCTTCTGTGTGAACGCAAACACGACCCGGGTTTAATGCCGGGATCGATGCCGGGTTGGGGACCTAGTAACATTGCCGTGTTCAGTCCCGGAACGCGTGCTGTGTGAACAAAAGCCGTAATAATGCCGTGTTGTAGTGATGACGCTGAAGCCGGGATCGTTCGCCAGCTGTGAAACGGTACGAAATGCGCAATTTTATGATCGAATCAGAGAAATAAATGCACAAGCGTGGTTTCTCGAGAGAGAAATCGCAGCTCATAAGCAAACTGAAGACGCTGCTTAGACATTACAAGTCACATCGATGTCACGTGTCTTTCCGGGACATACACGGGTTGTGTGTGAACGCGCTCTCTGATTCCGGAAAATCACTGGCAGTGTGAATGAACCAAAATCAAATGAACCCGGGTCAAATCCCGGGTCACTTTATCCGTGTATTTTCCGGAATCTCTGTGTGAAAGGGGCTCTAGGCTGGCGAACGATCTCGGCTTCAGCGTCATCACTAAGACACGGCATTATTACGGCTTTTGTTCACACAGCGCGCGTTCCGGGACTGAACACGGCAATGTTACTAGGTCCCCAACCCGGCATCGATGCCGGCATCAGTCCCGGGTCGTGTTTGCGTTCACACAGAAGGCGTTCTGGCAATTTCCCGGCAATTTGCCGGGATCATCGCGCTGTGTGAAAAGCCCCTTTCACACCGAGATTCCGGAAAATACACGGATAAAGTGACCAGGGATTTGACCCGGGCTCATTTGATTTTGGTTCATTCACACTGCCAGTGATCATCCGGAATCAGAGAGCGCGTTCACACACAACCCGTGTATGTCCCGGAAAGACACGTGACATCGATGTGACTTGTAATGTCTCAGCAGCGTCTTCAGTTTGCTTATGAGCTGCGAAACCACGCTTGTGCATTTATTTCTCTGATTCGATCATAAAATTGCGCATTTCGTACCGTTTCACAGCTGGCGAACGATCCCGGCTTCAGCGTCATCACTACGACACGGCATTATTACGGCTTTTGTTCACACAGCGCGCGTTCCGGGACTGAACACGGCAATGTTACTAGTAGGTCCCCAACCCGGCATCGATCCCGGCATTAAAGGGATACTCCACTTTTTTCGGAAATAAGCTCATTTTACATCTCCCCCAGAGTTAAACAGTTGAGTTTTACCGTTTTAGAATCCATTCAGCCGAACTCCGGGTCTGACGGTACCACTTTTAGCATAGCTTAGCACAGATCATTGATTCTGATGAGTCCAGTAGCATTTCTTTCAAAATGACCAAAGAGTTTCAATATTTTTCCTATTTAAAACTTGACTCTTCTGTAGTTAAACCGTGTACTAAGATCGACGGAAAATGAAAAGTTGCGATTTTCTAAGCCTATATGGCTAGGAACTACTCTCATTCCAGCGTAATAATCAAGGAACTATGTGGCTGTACCATGAGTGCAGCAGGCGTAATGATATGACGCAGCGCCTGAAAATAGTCCCCAGCTCGGTAACTTCTTCCAACGTGACCGGGACTAAGTTTGTCTAACCCATTAGACCTATTTTCAGGCGCTGCGTCATATCACTACGCCTGCTGCACTCATGGTACAGCCGCACAGTTCCTTGATTATTACGCCGGAATGAGAGTAGTTCCTAGTCATATAGGCTTAGAAAATCGCAACTTTTCATTTTCCGTCGATCTTAGTACACGGTTTAACTACAGAAGAGTCAAGTTTTAAATAGGAAAAATATTGAAACTCTTTGGTCATTTTGAAAGAAATGCTACTGGACTCATCAGAATCAATGATCTGTGCTAAGCTATGCTAAAAGTGGTACCGTCAGACCCGGAGTTCGGCTGAATGGATTCTAAAACGGTAAAACTCAACTGTTTAACTCTGGGGGAGATGTAAAATGAGCTTATTTCCGAAAAAAGTGGAGTATCCCTTTAAACCCGGGTCATGTTTGCGTTCACACAGAAGGCGTTCCGGCAATTTGCCGGCAATTTCCCGGGTTCAATGCGCTGTGTGAAAGGGGCTAAAGGGGCTTGAGTCTGAGGAAGTAAACAGCTTCGGTTAGAACGTCACAGTTGCCATCTCATAATTACGGCTACAACATGGCGTGAACGCAGCATAAGCTTGTTTTGGTTCAGGAAGAGCTGTAAAAGATGGCTGCTGTTAGTTTGTGGCGCTCAGTGACTGTACTGACGGAACACGCTGATGACGTGTGATGTCTGAGCAAGCAGGTGCACAGGTATGGAAATACATAAGCCGACAGGTAGGTAGGACATCCTATCATTGCTTTCGGACCGAATGCAAGGTTTGGACAAACATTTGTATAGTCCAGCGACTTCCACAGAAAAACATGTTTTAATATTTAGACCACTTCTATTATTGATTGCTATCAGGTAGTAAAGAGAGTTTCAACCAGTAGGTTTTTATATAAAAAATAAATAAAAAGCCCTAGTATAGCCCTATATCCTGCGATTCCTACCCAAACTTCCTGTTTTTATTTGAAATACGTCAACAAAGAAAAGAAATGAATGGGTATGCCAACATTTCATGTTGCTAACTTTCGCCAGACATTCATTATTTCGGCTAATACGCGCGGGCCTCAGCGCTATCTGTCAGGAAGTGGTGACTGTTTATTCGCTATAGACTAGACTAAACTCTCAGACCTAATGTCATCTGGTGCCGCACGCACTCCCGCTATCCAGAAGGGGGCAGCAGCGCGTCAGTCTTCAGTAATTAATATAAAATGTAGAATAATACCTAATCTGAGAAACCTGGCAAGAAAAATATGTTCCGCGTTCCTCATCGTTGATAATGTGACACTAATGTTAAAGGATGGTTTGATAAAAAAGAATCGCTGCATGGATGAGACATTTAAATTGTAAAATTGAAATTGGTGATAAATGGCCAGCAACCCTTCACACACACAAACACACGCAGTTCAGATAGGTCTACCACACATACTGTCTCATCATTTCATCAAACATATTGCTCAAATTTGATCTGCCGTTTATGTGTCCCGTGAGGCCCCTGGCTGCATGAGAAATGCTAAACTAATAGGAATTGATTAGAGACGGATCTCTCGGGCTGTTCATTCCCAGCGGTTGTGCTGATTTATGCAGCCTGTCAGTCTGTCTGATGAAGACAGATGCACTCAGAATCACTGCTGCACAACTTCACTTCAGTTTGCTGCATTTTAATGGCTTTAATTCAAAGAGGAAATTATTATTATACAGGCTGATTGAAGTGGCGGCAGATGGAGAACACAAGTTTGTGTGTGTGTGTGTGTGTGTGTGTGTGTGTGTGTGTGTGTGTTGGCTTGTTCCTGTTCCCAGAATTCAAACAAACACAGGTGTCACACACCACAGCCAGTGATATCCTTCAAATGAAGAAATATAGCAAATACATGAACAGAAAATGACTTTTAAAATGCTGAACATGGTCAGCTAAACAGGACTTTGCATTCTGTCCATGTGTGTTTTATCAGACTTGCTTATCATGATTTTCCTGATGTGCAAATGTTGAAGACCAAAAAATTGGATAACAATAGCTTTAAAACCCTGTCAGTGTGCAGAAGCATGAATTATTTGTCAAGCTAACATATTCTTAAACATGAAAAACAGGTTAAATGTTGGAATGAATGATCCACACTAAAGAAGTGGAAAAACTGAAATTTATGATTATTGTTGACAATACACAATCACATATTCCAAACAGAAATGGCCTTAAATGTTGTTTTCCTTTCTCATCTCCATCACCCTCTCTCTTTCTGTTTTTCCTCAGTCTCCTTACCTTGCCCTGTATATGAAGAGTTCAGATGCAAAAACCTCTAAATGCCATCTGAAATTTCCTCCTAGAATGATCATTTTTATGAAGCTCGTATATTTAAGTTAAGTAATTTCACTTAAATGGCAATGAAAATTACCTATTAATTGCCATTTAAGTGAAATTATTGAAATTAAATATACGAGCTTGATAAAAATGATCATTCTAGAAGAAAATTTCAGATGGCATTTAGAGGTTTTTGCATCTGAACTCTTCATATCTTCCCTTCCCAAAGCTGAGCTTTGATTGATAGTCTTTTCATTTTCGTCTGTGTCAGTAAGTCAACTGATATTTATGTTTTATGAATCATTTTCTTAGATGTGAGGTTAGATTAGAGGTTTAGAAAAAGGGGTTTGAGTGATTAATCAATCTAACCTGACGAAAAGATGTTTATTCAGTGTTATCAACATATTTCATTTGATACAGCATTTTGAACTTTAAAAAAAATCACGTTTGGTCATTAACTTTTAAAATCATAATTATGCAAACGCATGAGGAGAGTCTCCGCATGAAAGACATACGACTGGCAGATCAACATGCTACTACTGTACACATCTCTGTGATACGGTAAGAAATTAAATTAAATTGAATGTGGAGGATTTTAGCTGTGACAAGATGATTGACAGGGCAGTTTAAACAGTGAATGGAACGGATGCACATAACTAAGAGCTTCCCTGTTATTCTGCTACACACTCAAAAGTATGCACTTTTTCTTCTCAAAAACAGTACTTTTAGGGCATAGTAAGTAGGCTAATTGGGACGCAGCAACACTAAAAGAGACACGCCTCTCATCATTTTCAGGTTGGGCTGGTCATGTGATCTGTCATGGCTGTCATGTGACAGGGCAGCAAACAGCACCTCAGATTTATCAGAAGGCCAAACCAACCAGGTAATGTTGCCAATAGGCTATTTTTATGCTTTATTTGGCCTTTTTTGTTGTTGTTGTTGTGAGTGATTCTATTTTAAAAGACTTTATTGTCTGGTTTCACAGACAGGGCTTAGATTAAGCCAGGATTAGGCCTTAAAGGTATAGTGGAGGATCTTTCCGAATTTTAGATAAGACCCGCCCTCTCCACTTTTTGAATAAGTTTGATTGATTCACCAGAATGATTGACAATTAGGAGGACCAATAGTATAGGTGATCCACCCGGAAGTAAAAAATCCTCCGCTATACCTTTAAATAAATTATGTCATTTAGCTTTTATAAATGTGCCTCAGAAAAAGAAAAAACATTACTGATGTGCATCTAAACAATGACACTTACATATTTTAAGATATGCCAGTTGAAGTTGCTTTCAGTTAAAACAGCTCAAACACACAATTTAATCTGTGACTAGACTTCAGCTTTGTCTCTGAAACCAGTCAAAAAGGTTTTAGTTTAATCTTCTGCTCTGTCCCAACACGTTTTGTCATTTATTATCCTCCGAGAAAGAGATTTTTGGATCGATTTGTGCACAATCTTGTAGCCTTTCTCATAAGCAAACACATCTTTAAAGTCTAGACAGGTAGAATGACAGGCGATAACCTGTATGGATCAGTGTTTCATGCAATCAATCTTTCATGAGCGACTGTGCTTCTTAATCAGACCTCAGAATGGCCTGTCCTTCCACTTGCCATGAAACACCCGCCATTTCTATTAACAGAGAAAAGATTCCTCATTAGTAAATCTATCTATCAAAAATCTTTCCTCTGATTCTCATTTATATCACCAGCAGCACTGGATGTGTTTTCTAATGAGAAAAATGTCAATACTTCGAGTGACGGCTGTCTTCGCCGGTGGGCTACTCCAGCTTTCATGCGGTTGTCATGGTGATCAAACCGCTTTCTGACAGAAGAACAGAGCAGGCAGCTTGACAGGACTGAAGCATGACTGAGCTCTCGTAGTTGCAGGCGAGACACGTGAAATTACACAAGCTGACAGATGTTCTATTCAGTTTTTTGTATTCAAAACTCTTCTGTTTCTTTTTTTAATGACTTATGTGGTCCCTGTGTTGGGAGTTTAGATTGAATGCAGGTGGTTTGTTCTTCAGCGGTTGTGCTTTGAGAGTTTGTAGCATCAGAGCTGGTGTCTGATGTTTATACCTTTCCATTGCTCCTTAACTTTGCAGAACTGAATATGTGATTTAAGCCGGGAGCTGGTAAAAGGTTTAGACGTGATGTACGTTTGCTGAAATGCCATATATATCTACATCTCAAGCTCAGAGATTATGCATTTGGATATTTTTCTCTGAGGTGATACTGCCTCAGGAAGGTGATACTACTATAAGAATTCATCTTAAAGGTGTAAATAATGATACAACATTTTATATATAATATGTGTGTGTGTATGTATGCATATATACATACATATATAGCTTAGACTCTTAGCATGCTTAATCCTTCTACAGTGTCTTAGTGTCAAGATCCTTTAGCCATGTTTGGGATGAGCCGCTGGAGGAATTGCTTTAATCTTCAGCTGGTTTGTAGGTGGCTCTATTGTTCATGTGCCTCCAAACATTTCTTCCCTTCACATCTTCAGCAGATTAGAGGAATATTAATTTTCTTTAGCATACAGTATGCTTACAGAGATACGTACCTGCACCTAAAGTGTGTGTGTGTGTTTTTTGTTTCTATCCCAGTGGGGACTTCAACCTGAATGCACACTGACTCATGGGGACTCTAGTCACCGTGGGGACCTAAATTGAGGTCCCCATGAGGAAACAAGCTTATAAATCACACAGATTATTATTTTTATTATTTTTATTGTAAAAATGCAGAAGGTTTTCTGTGATGGGTTTAGGGGTATGGGTATTTAAATACACATTCATCTTTCCAGCGGTGAAATATCCCTTTAAAAATATGTAGGCTAATTATATTTCATAATAGTATTGTTTTACTGTATGATCAATAAATGCATATCTCAATATCTCAATCATTCCAAATTTTTGACCAGTAAATCAAATTTGCTGAATTAAATTCTTGGATGGATGGATTATGCCATATGACTGAATTAAGTTTCGTGGACGAGATACTTTGTGAATCAGATCTTGTTTGGTGGAATGACGTTTGCAGAAGTTTGTGACCTGGAAAGGGTCACGCATATTTTCCGAAGGGAGTTCAGGACGAACCTATCATGCAGTTTAATAAACCTCAGGCCTTTTGAGTACCATAACGCTCAATTCCAGGACAGTGTTTCTTCTGCCGATATTCCTGACATCAATAAAGTTCTTCCAGGGGACATGATAAAAAGCAACAATATTGATGGATTCTCTCTTGTAAAAGGACCACTGTCAGAGTGACTGGAGCAGTATAAATAATGCATGCTCGCTCTCTTTCACTCTTTAATAATAGTTGCAACTAAAAGTCACATACAGAAGGTCAGTAATGACTCTGAGTTGGATTGCGTTTGCTCTGAGATACGTTTGACACCTTTGATCTTTGCAGATGACTTTAATAGTGGACTGAAAAACCATTATCTCCGCTGAATCTGTCTCTCGGTGCATGAAATGGCTGCAACAAGGAACGATCCACGTGAAACTAGTGGATGTATTTAAAAGCCTTTCTTTAGAAACTTTTAAGGACTTTAATAATGATCCGATTCATAATAAATCCAAGTGAAAACAATGTCTTGCAAGCACCACTATTAACATTTTCCATCATCCATCTTTTCTCCTATACATAAGATTATTCTATACATACTGCTGCAGTTTTGCTAAAACAGGGCACGCTTCAGTGCCCCACCATCTGTTTATTATTTATTTGAAAATAAATAAGTTTGAATTCATTAATATGGATGGGATGAATCTCACACCTCACCTGCTGTATTGGCTGTGAGACTGCAGTCTGTGCTTTCCTCTAATAATATCTGATCTGTTATCTGAAGTATTTACTCGCTCGACTGAACCTAACAAACGCAAACAGAATCCGTCATTATTTTTGGTGGTGTTTCCCGTTACAGTCTGTTTGTAAGTGGCCTAAATATTTAAAGTGAATAAGAAGAGATATGTTTCAGAGGACAGTTTAGCTGAGAGAGCAGAATGAAACTTTGAGCTGATGAGAATCTTAATGAAGACTTGCATGTCATCTGGTGCCCTTGATCAAGGTGACTTCAAGCATAGCCTCTCTCAGGCTCTCGTCACAGTCCCCAGAGCTTTATAAGCCTTACTCAATGGAAAAAAAAAGTGTCGGAGACTTGTGTTAATGAATGTCAGTTCCTTACTGTCTCTTCTTTCACCTCATACCTCTCTAAACACCTCTTGCATGTTCAGCCATTCACACGCTGTGTGATTTTTGTTTCAGCAAATCTCAAGGCTGGCAGTTTCAGGCTATATTTATGACTGACGCACTTGTATGGACATATGTGTTGTTTGCGTCTGTCTGGGGAGACTATATCAGACTAAAAGGTGCCTGTGCTTTATTAGCCTTATTAGGTGAGCCGAGAGAGAGAGAGAGATTCTAAATCATCATCATTACATTGAGCTATAACTACGTGCATGACTAGAACAGTGGTCAACCAGCTTCTCCATTTCCAACAACCACATTTTTAGATGCTATTTAGATGGAAACATTGATTAACAATAATAACACAGACAGCAGCAGGTTTATTAGGCTGCTGTCACTTTAAGAGCTAATGCACAGATCCAATATGTTGTTATACGCATGTTTTCTTTCTCAGCTGTTTATTTTCACTCAAGACAAATCCGACTGTTTATGTGAATACTCACCAAGACAGGCATTTTGACATAATTTTGTGTGTATTTGGCCATATAAGCTGCGGAAGCAGCCTGATCTCACGGCAATTCGTACAAATTCTACGAGGTGGCTAATTCGTACGAATTCATACGACCTCACTCGTACGAATTAGTACGATTTTTGCTAAATCGTACATATTTTTACGAATTGCCCAATTCGTATGAATTCTAGGGCCCTATGAAATCCATTTTATTTTTTCTCAAATTCCGTTTTTTTTTTTTTTTGATAATTTTTAGCCTTTTCGGATTTTTCTGATTTTTCTTGTTTTCTTTTCACTTCTAAGCATTGACCTTTAAAAATTTACTTACACAAACTCACAATTCAGCTTTTTTATTTAAACTGTTAATATATTCAGCAAAGCACATTCAAAATTCAGCAAAATTCAGCCAAACCTTCAACAAATCTAATAGAATCCAAAAATAACAGTTACAAGGTAGGATTGATGAGTATTAAATTAAAGATTAAATTAGCTTTTAAATCATTTTTCACAAATAATGTTTTATAAAAAGATAAACCTCGCATATTTAAGCCTTTAAATCACTTTTATAAAAAGAATGTGTCAAAAAAGATAAACATTTACAATGATACTGACATTTACAAATACAAATGCATATTAGCTTATCTTTTATTATTAATAGTAAAATTCGGTCCGATTTTCCCGTGGCGTCTGACGTTGCTATGCAACCATGCACTGCGCTCTCCACAACGACAAAGAAGTTTTCATGTGTAAATTCCGTGATTCCGTCCGCGTTTTCCGCATCACGGAAATCATAGGGCCCTAGAATTCATACGAATGACCTACCCCTGACCCCGCCCCTAAACCTACCCATCACGTGGGTTTAGACAAATCGTACAAATTCGTACGAGTGAGGTCGTACGAATTAGCCACCTTTTTATCGCTCGTACGAATTTGTACGAATTGGTCGTGAGATAGCGTTGGAACTGAATTCGGGATTTTTGCGCTGTCCGAGAGGTGGCTTTCTGTGCGTGCAAGTAGCCTACCACATTGAGTTATTTTACGTGGCTTATAACTCTTTTTAACATTATGCATATCACGCGTAGTCCTATGTAACAGTCATGAGTCCAGTCTACTCTCTGCTGTCTGTTGTGTAATTGTTCTGGTGAAACTGCACATGATCAGCAAAGTGCATGTAAAAAAACAAAGTTATTTTTGGACAATACCGGCAACACTTGTGATGTTAAGGGGTCTTTTGTTTGTTCTACTCTCTGCTGTCTGTCAACCTAAAATTTTGACTTTACGTAACTTTTTGAAGTATTAAAATGATAGCAAGCCATTGTGATATAGATATTTCGATACTTTTGATATATTGTGCAGTCCTAATGCTAACCAGATTTTCGATGCTATGGCGCCACGGCATATCACCCTGTAGTCCAAGCCCACTGAAGCTAAGCAGGGTTGAGCTTGGTCAGTACCTGGATGGGAGACCTCCTGAAAAAACTAAGTCTATGCTGGAAGAGGTGTTAGTGAGGACAGCAGGGGGTGCTCACCCTGTGTTATGTGTAGAAAACGGCTTTTAAAAATGTTTAGCCTAATTATATTTCATAATAGTATTGTTTTACTGTATGTTCAATAAATGCAGCTTTGGTGAGCATAAGAGAAAAAAAAAAATGAAACTCAATCTCAATCATTCCAAACTTTTGACCAGAAAATCAAATTTGCTGAATTAAATTCTTGGATGGATGGATAGATTGATTGATTATGCCATATGACTGAATTAAGTTTAGTGGACGAGATACTTTGTAAATCAGATCTTGTTTGGTGGAATGACGTTTGCAGAAGTTTGTGACCTGGAAAGGGTCACGCATATTTTCCGAAGGGAGTTCAGGACGAACCTCATGCAATTTAATAAACCTCAGGCCTTTTGAGTACCATAACGCTCAATTCCAGGACAGTGTTTCTTCTGCCGATATTCCTGACATCAGTAAAGTTCTTCCAGGGGACATGATAAAAAGCAACAATATTGATGGATTCTCTCTTGTAAAAGGACCACTGTCAGAGTGACTGGAGCAGTATAAATAATGCATGCTCGCTCTCTTTCACTCTTTAATAATAGTTGCAACTAAAAGTCACATACAGAAGGTCAGTAATGACTCTGAGTTGGATTGCGTTTGCTCTGAGATACGTTTGACACCTTTGATCTTTGCAGATGACTTTAATAGTGGACTGAAAAAACATTATCTCCGCTGAATCTGTCTCTCGGTGCATGAAATGGCTGCAACAAGGAACGATCCACGTGAAACTAGTGGATGTATATATATTTTTTTTAAGCCTTTCTTTAGAAAACTTTTGAGGACTTTAATAATGCTCATAATAAATCCAATTGATTATACAAGTGAAAACAATGTCTTGCAATCACCACTATTACCATTTTGTCCTATACATAAGATTATTCTATACATACTGTTGCAGTTTTGCTAAAACAGGGCACGCTTCAGTGGCCCACCATCTGCTGATTCTCATCCCTGCCGCTTCACACTCGGCTGCAAACCTTCCCAGTGCATGCTGAAGGTCCTGGTCTGATGGAGCCAACACGACAACATCATCCGCAAAAAGCAGAGACGAAGTCATGTGATCCCCAAACCTGACACCCTCCAGCCCCTGGCTGCGCCTAGAAATTCTGTCCATAAAATGATGAACAGAACCACTGACAAAGGGCAGCCCTGCCGGAGTCCAACACGCACCGGGTCTGACTTACTGCCGGCAATGCGAACCAAGCTCCAGCTCCGGTCGTACAGGGACCGCAAGGGACACAGTCGAATGCCTTCTCCAAATCCACAAAGCACATGTGGATTTGTTGGGCAAACTCCCATGAACCCTGGAGAGGGTATAGAGCTGGTCCAGTGTTCCACGACCGGGACGAAAACCACACTTATTGTTTATTATTTATTTTCAAATAAATAAGTTTGAATTCATTATGGATGGGATGAATCTCACACCTCACCTGCTGTATTGGCTGTGAGACTGCAGTCTGTGCTTTCCTCTAATAATATCTGATCTGTTATCTGAAGTATTTACTCGCTCGACTGAACCTAACAAACGCAAACAGAATCCGTCATTATTTTTGGTGGTGTTTCCCGTTACAGTCTGTTTGTAAGTGGCCTAAATATTTAAAGTGAATAAGAAGAGATATGTTTCAGAGGACAGTTTAGCTGAGAGAGCAGAATGAAACTTTGAGCTGATGAGAATCTTAATGTCATCTGGTGCCCTTGATCAAGGTGACTTCAAGCATAGCCGGAAGCTAGTTATTTTAGTAGATACAATTTAAATATGGATATTTTTCTTACACGAATGCATCGCTTCACTTCAGAAGGCCTTTATTAACCCCCCAGAGCCGTGTGAAGGACTTTTATCATGGATGGATGCCCTTTAATGGACTTCAAAACTTAAACGGCTGTTCACTGCCATTATAAAGCTTGGAAGAACTCCGATTGTATTCGTCTGAAAGAAGAATGTCATATACTAGGATGGCTTGAGGGTGAGTAAATCATGGGGTAATTTTCATTTTTGGGTGAACTATCCCTTTAACAGTAGGGGTGTCCTGCCACATTCCTTCCATTGGCCCTTATCAGTCATGGCTTCCAAACAATCCCCATCCACTCAACTGGCTCTATACAGTATCTCTCTCTCCTGTCCACCTACAGCTGGTGTGTGGTGACTGGTGAGCACATTGGCGCCGTTGTACCGTGACTGCTGTCGCATCATCCAAGTACATGCTGCACACTGGTGGTGGTACGTGTGTGTATGAATGTACATGATCGATTGTGTCTCATTTCAATTTGCTCATAATCACTCATGAATAATAATAATTTCCACAATTCCTTTGATTAAAAAATGTAATTAGATGACTCACAGATTTGTTTCTCTAGTCCCAGACCGCACTGATACTCTGCAGGGGGTAAATTACAGCAGGACGTTATGAAATCATTGAATTGTGTCACAGTGTGATGGACTGTTCCAGCAGGCTTACCGCTACGCAATATTTAACAGATGGATGGACTGCTTGACGTGTTAGTGTGTCTTGGATGTGTTTGGCAGAGACCAAACACAGCAGCCATATGCCAAAGTTATTTAAGTCATTCTCTCAGATTAAAACAAACACCCGGCAGGAGAGAGGAACGTGTTCATATTTTAATGGCTGACTTTATAGAGAATGCTCTGAAGTCATGTGTAATTCAGAAAAAGTGCACCCAGTGTGAAGTTCCTCTGTAACTTACTTTTTTCACTTGCAACTTTAATATGCAAATCTCAAGGGTCAAGGTTAGGCCCAGTTAGCCCCTGCTGGTAAGTTTCGTAACTACACCATCTGGCTGCAAAAAAGCGTCTTAATTCCACTGACAGCCTTTCAAAGTACCATTTTGCACCATTTACATTGACCAATGTTTTTTGTTTTTGGTAAGATAAATCACAAATATTTCATTATGTTATAGTGGTAATTTTTTTATTATAATTATTAATATTAAAATATAGTTAATACAAATATTTATCATTAGTGCTATTTTCTTATTTGAGGACTTTTGAAGTGTGAAATTTGTAACTTTTTTGCTACTTTTTCCATGTTTTGTTGAGGTCATTACAAATCTTGGTTTTGCATAATGCCTTGACATTTGATATCCTTTTCATGGAGTTGTTTTTCTCAGAATTATCTATAATGTTCTTTTTTTATATTTTGTTATTCAATGCAATTTGTTCACGTTTCTTTCTCAGTTGTTTTAAATTCCAGTTGCAAATTAAATCATTATTTTTGTGAGTTTAGTGATTAACTACAGCTAACACTTGATTCATGTAGAATACCTGCAGTTTTTAAAAACGGCATGAGTTGCATTAAAAGCATAGATTTTCATCAATCCAATCCCAATGAATATGACTACATATTCCGCACTCTGTAGGCAAGGTATTTTTGAATCTGATTGTTAAAGCTACACTGTGTAATTTTTTAAGTTGATTCTTAGCAAAAAACACTTTGTTCTTTCAAAAATATATGTGCTCATTAATGTGTAATTACTTGTACCAACTAATCAAGTATTCTCATAAGCGTAGAATCTGCCATTTAGAATACATACTAGCGAGTCGCTCGAATGGCGGCAGCCATGTTGCGCCTCCATCTTGAAAATACATTAGCCAAAGAGGGACATACCTGGAAATTCAAGCTTCGCCTTTCGTGTTTTTACACTCAGTGGCACCGTGACGAATGTGAGGGGGAGATTACTCGCGACTGCCGGCAGATTTGAATGTAGTTCAGTCAAGATGGCAAGTTTGCAACATTGAGATCAAAGAGATAAACCATTTAAAACCGCCCAGATTGACATAGGAACATGCTGGTCCTCTGTGAACAGCTCTTTAGGCTTCTCTGTAAATGTAGCTACTGGTTATGGCCTGTAATGTGTGAACTGTCTTTCACGAAAGAATTCTGCAGTCACAGCATTTTTCTTTCGGCCTGCAGTGACATTAAGCGCTAATGTTCCAACTAACTATCTAAAGACTGAAACATTCGACTTGGAAATGGGTGTCTTCCTGATTTCCACTGTGAAGAAAGAAGGAACTTCTGCTTATAGTACATCGCCAGTTATATTTATCCAGTCAAACCCTGCTGAAAATAATATTTTCTCCTTTTATGATTGTGGTTTTGAGTACAAATGAATGTTCAGCACTTATGTTTTGGCCTCTGCTCTCAGGTAAATCCAGGGTTGCTCTTCCTTTTGTCTATTTGAAGTTCTGATATTAGCTAATGCTAGAGTTGTAGCCTTTAATATTTTTGCTTTTGATTCATTATAGTAATAAAATGACCGAAGGACACAGACTGTCTTATCTTAGTTTATGAAGGAACATTTTTCCCTGATGCATCTCTCTGGAATGAATGCCTTTTTGTGTCAATTGAAGATGCTTTGACCCTGCAATTCCAAATACACATCAGAAACACAGTTGACAAGCAGTGATTGTCAAATAAATACATATTGGATTTTAATTATTAAGGTAGGCTACTCAAAATGCCGTAGTGTAAGCTATTTGAGGATAATATTCAAATGGACTGAAACTGTTACAATGAGAATTAATCAGTTTAATGATAACACATACTAAACACACTGTCAATAAGACATCAAGCACAAATAAAACAACAAAACCGCACTTCAAAGACTTTGAGCGATGTCAGTTATGTTTTTTACAGAGGCACTTTGTGGTTCTGTGTCCTCCCTCCAGCAGGGGGCAGCAGCTGCGTTCATGTACTCTCACCTGGGCATGTATTCCTGTGGTAGGCCGCTGATGCTTCTGTCTCTGAGAGCTTTATCTACTGTGTGGATGTAATTGTCTATACGAGCTCTCATCTCAGGGGTGAAGGGGTCAAAAGTCAGGCTACGAGATCCAGAGCGTTTGAAAAGGCCGTCTCTGTTGCTCTCCGTGCAGAGGAGTCTTTCCTCGGGAATGCTGATGTTCAGGAAAGCGCCGATAGTCTTTAACTGAGGGACTAGATCTTTCTGAAGATTTTCAAAGTGTACCACCAGCAGGCGGTGGGCAAATCGCAACCAGGCCAGAGCGTGAGACACCCACCAGGTCGAATAGCTGTCCACAAACTCAGACCACTCTGTGAAAAAACAAAACAAAAAACAGCATTATAGAACAATTAACTAGCATCTTCCACATGCTTAAACCTAGGACTGTATTTGGGATAAAAAATCGAATTGTGATTTAAAATGAAATTCCAGGTTGGCTGTCCTTGTTTGTAGGGCTGCACAATTTGTGATATATGTATATTATATCAATATGGCTGTAAAATAATAACAATAATATGAATCCATTATTATTATTATATCATTTTTACTAAATGAAAATATAAACATTAAATTCAAAATGTAAAATAAAAAATATGAGCATTTAAAGCTGCAGTCTGTAGTTTTTCCTCTTTGTCGCCATCTCTGTTCGAAATTTGCAATTGTAATTCGCAGAATTATGAACTTTACGTGCCTCGGCACGGCACAGCGTGGATGAATCCAATGTTTTGAATTATGATATGATAATGTGCGGCTGTCAGTCACCGCGCCGGTGTGGATACTGTCTTTCGGAATCACAGATTCTACTTTTTGGAAGTATGACCAACATAAGAATTTTCACCGGAAAATGTCATCTGAACAAGTAACATCCACTTTTGTTCTGCACAACTGAGGCAAATAAAGCATTGCAGTAAATCGCGCTGATTAAATCTAACGATCGCTTATCATATCATTCATCACCGATGAACGTCAAACACGTCAAATTGATAAGTTTAATTATATCAAGTGCTGTGAGAAAAGGTTATAAATCTCCACCTCCAACATCCTCACACGCAATATAGCCTACTAGTCGAGACACCTTCTTTACGTGTACAGATGTGACGTAATGATGCAAAGACATGCTCGAATTTCCAGCAGAAGTCCACCAGTACCACTGGAATTAAAAACATTATTACAAGCTTTCCGTTTTGAATCGAGCTAAGGCAAGCAGATAGTTTTGAACACTGGCTGGTTATGTACTCGCTCAAATTTATTATGAATAATTTTTAACCCAAAAAAGTTACGGACTGCAGCTTTAAGAACAAAATACTAATTATTATTATTTTATTTTACATTACAACTGTAAGAGTACAATACTAATATTTATGGCTGTCTTAATTTCTTCATTTTCAAATGTTAATTTTTTTTTTTATAAATTAAATGTCATCAATTACCCCCCACACCCCCCCACTAGTAAAAATATTTTTACTGAAACCTGAGAGATTTCTGTCCTTCTATTGAAACTCTATTCACCCAAAGATCTGATGCATCAAAACGTTCAGAGAAATCCATATGAAGTCTTCTGAAGAAAAACAATTGCTTTATATGATGAACAGATTTAATTTAGGCTTTTATTCACATATAAACATTGATCAGTGAACGTAGAGCACTCAAATTTGGTAAACATTTTGGCTCCCTTTGAAGTTTGCTGAGGCCCCCTAGTGGGCCCCGGGCCCCTGGTTGAGAACAACTGCTCTAAAGTGTCTGAACATACTGTCAGGCTGAAATGAATGCTGTTTCTATCATTAGCACCTTTGCTCCTCCAATGAACGTCCGATGCGTAGCCCAGGTGTCCGGCACACTTGCGGTTGAACTCCGCTATTAGAGAACGATAGGGGTTTCGCATCAGCAGGATGGCAGAGTTGAACATTTCGATCTCTCGCTGGCCGCTTTCATGAGTCTTGATGCAGATGACTCTCCCGCTCTGCCAGTAATCCTTCTCTCCTTTAAAACCTACAGAGATGCAGAAATCGGAGAAGCGCGAGTCTGCATTTGCTTTTCAATTAATCTCATTCTTGCTAGTCTAGGACAAACAATTGAGATGTTTAAGAGGTGTCAGTGTTGATTTTCTTTCTTGTCGGGCAATATCTAAAAGTGTTTGTGTTTCTGATGAGTTCATGTTCCCACTCCTACAAAATCCTCATAAATCTCACGGCTGAAAGGGATGAGGGTTTAAGTGTTATTAGTGGACTCTCACCTTTGTTGTACAGAGATCCGTCAAAGTAATAGCTTCCGGTGTAGAATCCAGTGGCGAGTTCAATCAGGTGACGTAACCAGGTGTTTCCTGCCCCTGGGAAGCTGGACAGGGCCACGAGGGTCCTGGACTTCTGGGGCAGAAATGTCCTTTCTTTGCATGTTGCATCTGAAAGAAAAGATATTTTCTGTTGCAGCAGTAGTTCTTGAAGTTTAAGTTAAATGTTGTAGCATGTTGTAGGTTACCTAACACAGGAGTACTGTACACCCAGTAGTAGTCCTGTTCATAAGGGGAAGTGTGGTTTGTTTTGTTGCCCCTCTCACACATGCGTTCCTGTTCACTCATCTGGATTGTGAAGAGAAATGGGGCATGGCTGCAGAAACAGTGCTGACCTCTCAAAAGGGCCAATGGCAGGTCCTGACGAGTTCACACACAATTACAGGGGTCAGATAAAGCTCTGAATAAACAAACCATATCATGTGTAACGAGCAGTGATGGGCAGTTAAATTATTGTAAACTAGAGCTGCACGATTAATTGTTAAAAGATTGCGATCTCGATTCAAACGCCATCTTTTTCCTAAATGACAATGATTCGGCTGTCTATTAAATCTTCTACAGAAGTGATCAAAATACAGCATATCACCTTTTTAAAGAAACTTAACGCTTCACATAAAGATTATATCAATTACATCATTACACCAGTAGGTGGCGACAAGTGACTGTCATAAAAAAAATTGTCACTGAATCATTCATTCAAGAGATTTGTTCAAAAACGCTGATTCATCCAGTAATGAAACAAGTGAAGTATTTATGAGCGAGACATTGAATCATTCAAACGGATTAAAAAAAGAATAATAATTCTAATTAATTCAACATTTTTGTTTGTGTTTGCACACACTTGGCTAATAAAGCTCATTCTGATTCTATTTTAAATATATTTAAAAAATCTTGATTCTCAATTTATCCAGAATAGTACAGACAGACAGATCTAGATTTAATCTAAATAAATACAGTGCGAATTAAGCGGGGGTTTAAGGGAGACTTAATTACTATTATTATTATGAATATTAATAATAAACTCCACCATCTTCAGTGATTGGCCCCTAATAAAATTTTTTTTTTAATTTTTAATTTTATATTCTTCTTCTTAATAATAATAATAATAAATACACTTTTAATTTGCTACAAAATGATTAATACGAGCAATTATACCTGATCTGTACAGGTCTCGATACACTGCTGAGGAGTGTGTGTTGGCCCAGAGGTCTGGATCAGGAAGTCAGCGGTAGAGTTCTTTGGCCTCTTGAAACAGCCGTGATAGTGCACAGTTCTGTCTGAGAAACATCGGACAGAAAAACAGAAGTCATCTTGTACAAAGCCTCAGGTGACCCTCCCACTGTCCTGTAGCAGATGACGTATGAAGTTACAACAAGAGCAGCGCTCACTATATCCAACGATATTTCTGTCTTATCTAGTCGTACTCCATCCATGCCCATTTAGGCACACGGTTCCAGGCCTTTAAACTAGTTCTTCTCTAATCCATTACTCACAAAATATAATAAACATTATTATATATGTGTGGCCCATTCAAGCAGAACTGTATGTTTACAGTATAATACCTCTGCCTAATGCCCGGTGCCAGTGTGTTTGCTGCTATGACCTACGTCTACTGACTAGCCAATAAAAATGCAACAGGAAATGGCGTATTGATCAATGCGACACGGCACTAAGACTTTAAATTACTTTCCTCAAGCTCCATTTATCAAAACTGGCATGCCAAGTTGGCCTCTTTTCCCTAGCCATGACCGCGTCCATATTCTCCTCTTTCGCTTCCTCCTCTTTTTTTTCAGCGTACATAAAAACCACAACTGCCAAAGTGTGATTCATCTTGCTCTATTTGTTTACCACTAGCGCACACTGATGATGTTCTATTCTTCTATCCTAACTTGCGTCGTAGCCTACGCTTCAATAGGTGTCATCATCGTACAGTATACATATACAGTACATGTCGTACCCAAGTTTAATAGATCCATGTCGCACAGTGTGATTTGTAATAATCTTATAGGATTGCTGAAATTGCACAGAGTGTAGCAGGCTTTAATGTGACTCACATCTTCTCTGTCCTGGAAGACGATCCTCAACCCTGTAAACAGAAATGCGTTCCACCCCTCCGCAGGGGTATCCCTTCTCTCCCCGGCAATCCAGATTACAGTCCTCTCCCCGAGCCCGGCGGGAACAGACCCGGTTGCCACAATGGCACTCCGCTCCATACTCCAGCCCAGCGTACCGGAACCCACTGCAAAAGAGCAAACCTTCACTTCTGAGAAATGTATACAGATACACATACACATGTCAATTCTATTCTATTCTGTTATATTATATTCTACTCTACCAGTCTTATCTCATCTTTTCAGTAACACTTTAGAATACGGTTTAATTAGTTAACATTAGTTAATGCATTAGGTATGATGAACTAACAATGAACAACATTTTTACAGTATTTATCTATGTTAATGTTAATTTATAAATATGCTTATAATTTATTGTTAATTTGTTCATTCACAATACATGACCTAATGCTATTGCAATGTTAAAAATTACATTAACTGATGCAATTTTAAATGTTAAAAATGTATTAGCATAGAATGTAAACAAAATTAATAAATGCTGTAAAGGTTTTGTTCATTATAACTTCACGTTAGCTAATGATTTCTGAAGGATCATGTGACACTGAAGACTGGAGTAATAGTTGATGAAAATTCACAGGAATAAATTACATTTTAAAATGTAATAAAATAGAAAGACATTAATTTAAATTATAATAATATTTCACATATATTACTCTTTTTTTTACTGTATTTTGATCCAAAAAATGCTGCCTTGGTGAGCATAAAAGACGTCTTTCAAAAATGTAATGTGCAAGGCTTCAAGTGTCATTATGTTGATTTAATGTTGCAAACTGATATTTGTTATCATATTATTTTAATTTATTATCGTGCTAACAAACACACTGGTTTGTAGAGCAAATCAGTTTTACCATTTACTGCACTTTGCTATTCGTCTGGTTTTGCTATTCTTCTAGTTATTTACCTAAAAATACAAATGAGCCTAAATTCTCGCACATTCACAGGTAATAGCTTACCCCCGCTTTGCTAAGTAAAAAGATCAAAAAGTACCTGTTGGCATTTCCTAAATAAAGCATTGTTTTATTTTGAGCAGTGAATATATTTTTTGTATTTTAAAATAATGATTTTAGAATGGAATTTCTGTCTTTTTAAATGGATGAAGCATGTATGTATTTTGAATGCTCTTTCTCTGGATGGACTCCAGGTCAGTCACACCAGCCAGCTCACATTCTGCCCCGCTTCTGTGGATGAACACTGAACGCATTCTTCTAAAAGAACACGGTTTCTTTCATTTATCTTTCATTTTCATCCCTTCAGACGTTACCTCTCTGAGCAGGTGTCCTGACACAAGGCGCTGGTCATTTTACGGAAATCATAAAGAACTGTCCCGCCGAGTGCGTGCTCCGTTTCGTTGTTTATAAAACATCCAATGTAGGTCCCTTGTTAAAAAAAAGCAATATGAACAGTTTAGAATAATTATTTAAAAAATCTTACATTTAAGATGGGTAATTCTATTTTATAAACATTACCTTTATGTCTGGCTTCCTTGTGTGACAGATTACGTTTAGAAGATCTTTTCTGTTCAGCATTACCGTGAAACCAGTGGCGTCTCAGATGCCTGATTTCCAGGTTACGAGATATGAGGTGCTTCTGGTCCATTATATTGCCTGTCTGCTCTAGAGGTTGGTTCTCCATCTCCTGGATGACATTCCTCCTGTACAACCACCTGGCAGCAGGTACTTCCAGGGCTCTAGGTGGAGCTGGTAGGGAAGGGAGCGCCATGGTATCCGTTTCTCTCTGAAATGTCTCCACACTGGAGCGCTGAAGCAGTAACACGCTTCCTGCCATGATGTAAGCCACACCCAGAAAAAACAGGAGCAATTGAGCTCTCCTTAAAAAGGATGGCTTGGCCATCCTGGTTCAAACCATCCAGATGGATGTCAAACAGGATCCTTACACTTATACAGGACAACTGAAGAGACGATGATACATTCTAGAAGGCGCTGTGATCTTCATCTTTTAGAGAAGATTTATCTCTTGGTGTCTACACCATCTACTAGTTCACAGGACCTAAAATAAATAGAAAAGGCCTGTCAGTATGAATACAATATCAGATAATCAGATAAAAACACGTCCCTTCACTCATAAATCTCTTAACAACTCAAAGGAAAATATGTGAACCACTTGTCATATTTCTTTATAGAGGCTTCGGCCCTTTGGGGCTAATGAGCAGTTTTTAATGAATCACTAAGAGTCCAATTACCATTTTCCCTTTTGATATTAAACATGTTTGGAAAACTGAAGAGAACCTGCTTGCAGAAACACAGGTGAGGTATGAAAACATCAACTGAAGGAATCGCTGAATTGTGTCTCTTGGTCTTGGTCATTTGTGCCTGGTGCTTTATGGGATGTGAGTTGTCTGTCCATCAGAGTGATGGGCTGGAAGAAATTTCTGCCTGTGGGAGGAAAGAGCTGTCCATCCTGCTGAACTTCATATCACAGATCAAGGAGCTCATTCATATTGCAGAAAGAGAGAAGACATCCAAGTGCAGATTCGTCAGTGTATAGCACAGCTTATAATAACTCGGTGTCTGAGGAAATCTGATGTTTTGCCAAAGCACTATACTTTGCAACTGAAATCTTTTACCGTTTTAGATTAGTATAGCCTAACTCTTAGTAATATTTAGGATTCAATACATGCTCAGTCGTTGTGGTAATGTAGATTATCACAGAAATTAATATCCACTTTCAGCTCAAATAATACAAGTTTTATCAGAAGAAAGAATGTAACTGCATATTTATCATAGTAAGCTTCACGTTTCTGCTTTTTTAATACTCCAAAAATTGGAAGTAAGTATTTAAAAGAAAGACACAAATGCTGTCAATTGAGCTTAACTTATTTGTACCAGGAATATTCCTTAAAATCCCTTAAAGGATGCAACAGCTACTAGATCAATCATTTTGACAATGTTATCTCCTAAAATATAACAGATTTCCACCAGGACTCTACAAATAACAGCCAAGCAAACAACATATGGCATCGCTCTTTTAAATTCATCATCTGTACTGAAATCTTTGACACTGTCGTCTTGTAGAATCTGTGGGAAACTGCTTTTGCTTTGCGCTGAGAGGATTCTCTAGGAAAATGGCACTCGTTTCTATGTGTCTGCAGTCACTTGTGCAGCCTAACATAGAAAATGAAATCATTTAGATGCTGATGGAAAAACCTTTCTCTTCATGATAGGAATGAGAGGTCTATCTGATGATCAACCTCCAAACAAATCAGCACATTATCAGACAATTTACAAGGTTTCTCTCTCGGCTCTACATGGGCACATCACATCTTTTCTTTGGGTATACTTGCTCTTTTGCTTAAATCACTCAGCATTAGTATCAGAGATTATGTCAATTTAATTAAAATTTTAGTCTTGTGGTGAGGGGTTGTTTATCTCTGCAAAACTCTAAATTTGTTTTTGCATGTTAGTAGCCTAAGGCATACATTCAGCAAGACTGAATTTACAAGAGAAAACGAAATGTTACAAAAGTCACAACGTTATTTAAAATGCACTTTAATGTTAAAAGGAAGCAGAAGTAGTGGTCATTACATCAAACCAATGTAAAAACTTTTCAGACGCAAGCTGTCAATCATTTGAAAGGAAACAGTTACTGTAGTTTAATATTTGAGTCCTCAGAGCGGGTTTCAGCTCCAAGAACCGCTGCTGCTGTTCACTTCACATAGACTGTGCCCCAATTTGATATAATTAACCTGACGTTATCCTTATGAGCAAAAGACAACGGTAAGTTAGCTGAACGTCAGACGTTATAGGACAAAAACTTCCAAATGCTCTTTATAAATAAGCTACTGTACGATATTTACAATTAAATTATGCATAGGCTGCGCTCAGATAAGCGTCAGATATTATTAGAGTGTATACTAAGATAAGACACGCTTGTTACCTTCTTACTTACCTCTGTGTTACTGTGGTTCCTCGGATCACGGTTCAAACGGACGCGGATGTGTTCAGCAGCAGCTCACGCGCTTCCACTGAAGAGAGTCCGCTGATTCCTGACTGGATACTCCCACCGGCTCTTCCCCGCAGCTGAACGCTTTCTGTCGATTATAAAATACTGTTTTCATCGCATGTTTTAACTGCTATTAACGGGTTTTTACATTTTCTGCAGTTTTGAACGACTTTGAACGTGTCTGTACTTCCAGTTGTAGACGTTAGAGAGAAGTCGTGCAGAATATTAAAACGGCGATGTTGTTTTTCCAAAGCAGCGTGTAAAACACGGACTGACCTGACGCGTTCAGATGAGCGTATAGAGGAGCCGCTGCTGTCAAGCTTTACACCCCCCTCCCAAACTCTCTGCCTGTGCCTACACAGGGACCCCCGGTATAAAATAGCTAAATTACTTAACACTCTGGTCTGTAGCCTGCTACTGATGTAGGCTATATTAAGAACATTAACTAACAATATTAGCCTACATTTAAAATGCACACACACCATTTTAATTAGAATAATTGGGTTAAAAATAGGCTTACTTTTCTTTAAGCAAAATGTTATTATTATTTTAAATTATTATTATTATTTTTTTATTATTATTATTTTTCTTCTCCTCAAACACTTAAAATAGGTTATGTTCTCTGTGCAGCATTACACAGATTACTGCTGATTTAATCACAGGCTTTCAAAATAAGCTTTATGCTTCCATTTTGTTTTTTAAATGTGGATCATGAATACATATTTTTATTTGGACATCCATGCAGATTTGCAATGGATCAGAGAGGTCCACTGATGTTGGGCATTTGGTTTTTTTAGTTCCTCTGGCTACAGAGATCAGGCACTATCTGTGCTGAGCAGAACAGAGGCTTTGTTTTTGTGGAGACAGGATGAGAGGATCGAACACATTCATCTGGGAAAAGCACACACACATACGCTTAAAAGAAAGAGACACAAGCATGCTCGTATATATTGAGATGAATTTTCTTGACATTGCAACATACCCAGAACAAATAACACAAACCGATGCTTTCTGTGCCCATTGACATTTAAATATCTGGCATAAGATGCCAGACAGTTGTTCATCTATACTCTGTATACAATAGGCCTCATGTAAAAGATCAAATTAGCCTATCTATGGGGCAGTCGTGGCCTAATAGTTAGAGAGTTGATGACTGGTAACCCAAAGGTTGCAAGGCACCTAACCCCCAATCGCTCCCCGGGCTCCGCAGAAAAAAATGTCTGCCCACTGCTTCGTGTGTGTGTGTCACGGTTTGCAGTGTGTGTTCACTACTCACTATTCCTAACCATGTGTGCACTGATTTGGATGGGTTAAATGTAGAGGACAAATTCTAAGTATGAATTACCATACTTTTCCTTCACATGTCACTTTCACTTTCATTAAAATATTTGAGCATTAGTGTTCCAAAGTCTTTTTTATTTTGTGCCATCACAACCAATAGCTAAAACCAGATGAATGTTCACTTCAGAATTTCCAATTGTCTCCACCACACAATTATATTCACTCAATACTGTTATAATACGTGAAAATCTTGTATATTACTTCCATAAAACTGTCCTCAATGATATTTTGAGTCCCTTTGAGCAACAGTCTGTATGAGTGAGTCATGTCCACTAGGGGCTTGTGTGCCTTGCGCTCGCTTTGTTAATCTGTTTTTGAGGTTTGTCCCTCAGGAACACTGACTGCAGAACAGTGTGCCACGTTTTCAAGTAATTATATTGCACTTATGTTCAGGGTCAGGGAACCATCAACAAATTGATTCCATTTAGTCCTGGCGGCTGGACCCAGTGGGGAAAAACAGATTAAAATCTCTTGATGACCGCACTGCTTGAGGCACAAACTACAGATACGATCAGCTGCCCTGCACACCTGTCTGTGATGAGAGCCATCTACACCCTAACTGTTTGCAGGGCTCCAGACTAACATTTGAGAACTGTAACACCAGTGCCACTATAATTCTACAGATGGCACCAGCACCTGATCTGGTCGGTATATAAATAAAGGTAATTTAATCATAAAATTACTATGTTACACTTTATTTCGATAGTCCACTTTAGACAGTCTACTAACTATAAGTAACTTTTCAACTACATGTGAACTAACTGTATTAGTAGGCTGCAGTAGACAGCCTAACTTCCTGCTCAGCTACTATTCGGACACCCTTGCTTACTGCTCCGCGCTTTGCTCTATCGCTTTTACATTTTATCTCCTATATTTTTATATTTTATTTCCTCTTATCACCTAATTTTAACTTCAGCAAACAGCACAGTGCTCAGACGACAAAGTTTGGATTACAACAAAAACGCAGAATTCTTTTACCCGACCAGCTTACATTCCGGGAAAGGAAAACACAACTGCCTACACTCATAAGGATAAGAGAGAAAATGCCTCTTCTGGTTCAAGAATCTACTTGCTGCACCAACTGCCACAGACTTTTACAAAGGATTGCAGTTCTTGAAACAAAGTTACTTACGGGACCACCAAACCAGACGGAGCACACAACAGAGCTTCGTCATGGACAGCCTCAGCATACAGCCGGTGAGTCCCATGAAACTAGTGCTCCTCGACAGGTAGAGAAACAAGCCGATCGACTTACAAATCGATGGCACAAACAGGGAGCTAGACCCAAAGGCACTCGAGACATCAGATTGTCACGAGCCTCACATATTACCGCAATAGCATCCTCTACCCCAGATACAGCTCTGACAAGGATTGCAAACACTGGTCTCCTACCACCGCCTATACATCTTGAGAACAGATTTGAAGTACTAATGAATGTAAATGATGAATCCCCAAATGTGATCGAACACAGACTGAATGGGCCAGTAGCTAACACTGATGCTAACTGGCGCTCAAGGTCGAGCAGACAGCGGCACTCAGCTCAGAGCGCAGCCGAGGCCAGGACTCGGATAGTGGGGGACTCCATAATCAGAAACATTAGCAGCAGGGATACAACTACGTGCTGCCTTCCACAAGCAACAACTTCTGATGTAAACAGGGAACTTCAGAACATTCTGATGAAACATAAGACTGCAAATCGACTCATAATTCATGTGGGGAAGAATGATATTCATAAAGAGCAGTCAGACCTCCTTAAGAAGGATTTCAATGAACTTTTTGAAACACTTAAAAGACTGAAAGTTCAAACATTCATCAGTGGACCACTCCCAGCAAGAGGAACAAACAGGTTTTCACGGTTGCTTGGGCTAAATACATGGCTGCAAAAAAACTGTAATATAAAAGGAGTGAACTTCATTGACAATTTCAATCTTTTCTGGAGTCAGAGACAACTTTTTCATCGGGATGGCCGACATCCAAACAAATTTGGTTCAAGAGTGTTAAAGGACAATATCTACTTCTCCCTCAATCATCCTTCTGCAGTGTGTGCCAATCCACTCAATCTGAACGGCACACACACACCTGGACACAGTATGAATGACCACGGGACTTCACTTCAGCAGAAAAATGGACATGCGGTTGACATATCACACAAGGACAATGATAACACCACTCCGCCACAACAACCTCTGCTCACGGACTCAATCTCAGCTGAACCCTGCCCACAGAGCTCACCACAGACAGACATTTTAGATCTGCTCCATGATTCAGCACCCAAGGACGACTTCCTAGAAAACAGCCAGGGAAGCCAGGACAGCATATTACAGCCTCCGATAACACCAGAGGAACAGCCCCTTTCACCAGACACTTTTTCCCTCTCTCCAGCATCGCCACTTCTGTGCTTCTCACAGAAAATGGAAGAACTGTTGTATGCTGGAACCAAACTATCCCACTCTTTTGCTGGAAGCCCCCAGATACCAACCAAAAAATGACCAGCACCGCTACCACCAAAGCCTGCGGGCCCAGCTCGCCCTCCCCCTCCTCCTGTGAGAGCTCTTCGGCCTCTGCCACAACGCCAGGCACACCCTCCTCCATCTGCTCGAGGTGAACCAAAAACAACTGATACCAGCTCTCAGTGATGTGTTTTGGGTCCCTGCTATGATAACAGTAACTTTCTCAAATGTTTACAGAACAAGCGGGAACCCAGTGTGCCTGTATCTTTCTCTATTGCTGTTCTATTACAAGATAGAAAGTCTAAGGCCTTCAATAGCCGTACAGCAAACCCAACTAATCTGGTGCCTATTACACATCAAACTAAGATTGATAACATATCAACACTGTCGATCATAACATACTTCTTGACAGGCTGGAAAACTGGGTGGGGCTTTCTGGGATAGTCCTAAAATGGTTCAGGTCATACTTAGATGGGAGAGGTTATTATGTGAGTATAGGAGACCATAAGTCTGAGTGGACATCCATGACATGCGGAGTCCCTCAAGGCTCAATTCTTGCGCCACTCCTGTTCAACCTGTATATGCTCCCAATGAGCCAAATAATGAGAAAGAACCAAATTGCTTACCACAGCTATGCAGACGACACACAGCTCTACTTTGCCCTATCGCCTGATGACTACAGCCCCATTGACTCCCTGTGCCAATGCATTGACGAAGTCAACAGTTGGATGTGTCAAAACTTTCTTCAGTTAAACAAAGACAAAACTGAAGTCATTGCATTTGGAAACAAAGATAAAGTTCTCAAGGTGAACGCATACCTTCACTCTAGGGGTCAAACAACTAAAAATCAAGTCAGGAATCTTGGTGTGACACTAGAGTCAGACCTTAGTTTCAGTAGTCATGTCAAAGCAATAACTAAATCAGCATACTATCATCTGAAAAATATTGCAAGAATTAGATGCTTTGTTTCCAGACAAGACTTAGAGAAACTTGTGCATGCTTTCATCACCAGCAGGGTGGATTATTGTAATGGACTACTCACTGGCCTTCCCAAAAAGACCATGAGACAGTTGCAGCTCATACAGAACGCTGCTGCCAGGATTCTGAGCAGAACCAGAAAATATGAACATATCACACCAGTCCTCAGGTCTTTACACTGGCTCCCAGTTAGATTTAGGATTGATATGCTCACTGAATATAAACCCAACAGATCACTCAGATCATTAGGATCATATCAGCTAGAAATACCAAGGGTTCACTCTAAGCATGGCGAGTCCGCTTTTAGCTATTATGCTATTATAAATTGCCATTGTGTATGAAATGTGCTATATAAATAAACTTGCCTTGCCTTGCCTTGCCCTGCCTTGCCTAGACTGTTAGGTTATAGTTAGGTGTTAGGGTTCAGGGTTAGGAGAATAAGTTGACTTGTAGTTGCCAAGTTACTTATAGTCTGTATCTGTTGGGGGACCAACACAATGAAGAGTTAGCAGATATTAAGCAGACAGTTTACTAATACTCTAATGATAGTTAGTTGACATGTAGCTCCAAAGTTACTTATAGTTAGTAGAATTTATAAAGTGGACTATCGAAATAAAGTGTTACTAATTACTATTATTTTGCATTAATAAGTGCAGTAACTAATAATATTAGGCCTACATGTTTATTTCTTGGAAATGCACATTTGACCGTAAAGCACTGAGTTTGAGTTTAGAGGCAGATAAAATTCACTTACTATATTATTAACAGTAACATATAAAAGCCTAATTTTAATAGGGAAAATTTTTATTTTTATTTTTGATCAACCCTGTGATGAACCTGTGAGTTATCATCATATGAACATCAGTTCACAGTGTTATTGTATACACTGATTTATTGTTTAATATGTTATGATTATGTTTTCATATTGTTTACTTTTGATTAATGATATTATTTGTGATCATGTTATTGGTTCAAATGCATTATGTAATAGCACTGACATTGAACTAAATGTGTTTTCGTTGTCATGGGAGTTAATCGACCCCTACAGATGGTATGATCTGCTAGTGTTTGGCGGGAAGATATCATATGGAGTGAGGCTAGTTGAGCCAGGGAGAGACAGGCCAAATGCTGTAAGATGTGAGTCTTCATTGTCAGAGGCTTGTTCCTCAGGGCTAGATCAGGGCCGTGTTTTGCTGCTCTCAGCATGATTTATTTATGTTTTGTAACCGTCTATTTTTTGTATTTTTGAGGATTTGTTTTGTTTATTCTGAACTTCATTTGGAGCACGTGGTCAGAGACAGCTGTCCTAATAAATTCACTAGGACTTTAATGATTATCTACGTTATATCAACTCATTCCATCTTTTCCCGGGCCTATCGGCAAACAAATACAACCAAACCTCTGATACCTAGCCATTGCGGCTTTCCTACATCAGGCGGCAGTGGTTGTAATGGCATCCCGACACATGGTGGCAGCGGTGCTTCCAGGCCTTAAAGAGGAAATGAGTACACATGCAGGTGAAATCATGTGGTCCCAGCTGTACCTTGTTTAAATGAAAGCGGCAGAGGCTGACTTCTCGTCGAGGGGGAAATGTCACCAAAGAAACAAGATGGAGCTAAGGGCAAAGAAGATGGTAAACCAGAGCAACTGGAGGCAACGAGTTCATCTTCAACGCACGACGAAATGACTTCAGGTAGTACGTCAGAGCAGATGGCCACAATGCTACAAACTTGTGTACATAGTCAACAGCAAAGAGAAGAACGGTTGGAAAAGGAAGCACAATGTCACAAGCACAAATATCAGATACTTCAACACCAATTCGTACAACTACAGTTCGAAGTTCATCATGAAAGACAGGAACGACTGGCAAGAGGAGCGTCAGCGGTGAGTTACACACCAGAGGCTACAGATTTGATTTCTGATTCAAATGTGTGTCCTTGGCGACAACAGGCACAAAGTGAAGTGACGACATCAGCAGCTGCAGATGAAGCTGCAATGGGAAGACAAGGTTATAGTTTAACAAGCTTTAACAGCCCAAGGATGCTGCCTTGGTCAAGTGATGTGCATTATTTAATTTTATTTAACTTTTGAACGTATTGCTCAAGTGAGCAAATGGCCGAGTCATGACTGGGTGTTACATTTCTTACCATTGCTAACAGGCAAGGGCAGCTTATGTGGCTATGGAGCCTGAGAATTCAATGAACTATGACTGTGTTAAACAGATGATACTTGACAAGTTTGAAATTAACCCAGAAACCTTCCATCAACGTTTCAGAGAGTACAGTCTAGGAGATGATGAAACGCCACGTGAACTGTATGTGAGACTGAAAGATCTGTACGAAAAGTGGATGGTCCCTTCACAACGAACTAAAAAAGAGATTGGCGATCAAATAGTGCTGGAGCAGTTTCTCAAATTGCTGAATCCAGAAGCAAGAACATGGGTGAAGCAGAATGGCCCTACTTCGTGTAAGCAAGCTGCAGAACTGGCAGAGACATTCATGGCTGCAAGGCGTCAACCACAGCCTAACCGGTAAGTCTGGGGATGCTAAGGGTAGTGGTCTGAGAAATTTTGATGCTGATAGAGGAACATTACAAAACAGTTCTACTTCGAGTGACAGTATGCGGGCAGGCGGAGTTAGTCAGTACAACAGAAGGTTTGTGATTATATGTCATACATGCGGCTAGGCAGGGCATAAAAAAGCTGAGTGTCCAGTGCAAAATATGTCTACTACTCGCCTGTGTTACGAGTTAAGATCTTCAGTGAAGCTGAACGAGATCGAACTGAACACGGACACAGTAGTGGAGGTGAAGATTGGAAACGCGTTGTTTAAAGCATTGGTCGATTCAGGTTCAAGCCAGACATTAGTGAGACCAGAATATTTGGGAAAGTCAAATGTGCTGAAATATGATAAGCTGAGAGTCTGTTGTATTCATGGCGATGAAAAAGAGTATCCTAAAACTGAGATTGTGATTGAAATTGGCCAAGCCTATAAGTTATCAGTTGGAGTAATTGACAAATCCATTTGTAATATTAGGCAGAGATGTACCTGTGTTGGTGGATTTGTTGCGGAGTGAAAAAAAAACGTAGCAGATGCTATGGGTCGTAACAAGAGCACAGGCTAATCAAGAAGAGGTCAGTAAACAGCTTTTGCAAGATTTACCATTCAATGTGGTTTGTAAAAACAGGAAATCTAGGAGGGAGAAACGTCATGATAAAGGTATGGGTACTGAAGTAATTGAAAATGTGACAAAACTGAACACAGATGATCTTGAGCAAATTCCTCATGATATTGTGCAGTTGCAAAGGCAGGATGAAACTTTGAAACCGTTATCTGAGAAAGCTAAGGCTAACAGTACAACGTTTGCATTAATTCAGAAAGATCAGCTGATGATCAAAGATAACAAGCTGTACTTAAAGGGTTACTTCAGAATTTAGCATTAAGCTTTGTATTAGTAGAAAACCTGTAGTATTTTCGAATTACCGTGCTTTCCACCCTCATATCCCCCTGAGACAAGAGATTTATGTATTTTTTGTCTGGAAAAAATCCTCCGATGACGCAAAAATCGTCATTTTGCGTCATCGGAGGATTTTCTGTCCTGAGGCTAAAGACTACAGCCAGTAGATGGCATTGTTCCGCATGTTTTTAGCCCGCCCATACAGGGTGGGATCTCACTCACAGAATGTACACACAGTCAGCCGTCTTTCTGTGGAAGCTAAGCTAGCAGGCTCTTGTTCTGTGGAGAAAGCTGAATAGTAGGAGAAAGCTGAGTAAGTAACCATCCTCCTTTTCCCGGACATGTCCGGCGGGCGAGATCGTTCAAAATGTCTGGGATTCAGCTTTTGCTTTCTGCGGTCGCCATTCATTGTTCACATGCACACCTTTCAATCTAACTGAATTCATTCCGATTGGTGAATTTGAATGTAGTGTTTACATGAACGCTAAACAAGTGATCGGTTGATGTGCGTTTTACCATTGCTAAGAAAAATTCCCGCTCCTCCGTGAGAGATGGGAGACCCGGCGCGTCTCAGTAATGACGCCACCGGCCTCGCGCCGTTCTCCCGCGGCTGTCAGCCTCGTCCTGCTCGCCACAGTAAACATGATGAATGGCGACTGTAGAACGCAAAAGCCGAATCCCGGACATTTTGGACGATCTCTAAATCCCTCGCAAACTCATCACGTAGGCTAGCTTTGTTGTTTTCAACTGCAGTGCGCACTCTTACCGGTAGGCGTGGCCTCCTAAGGCAGCGAAGCAAGTGCATTCTGGGAGTTGTTGTCTTTCATCCACATAAGCCAAAAATACATTTTCTGGCTTTTCTCAGTCTAGAAAGCTCCAAATTCAAAAATTTCTTCACATTTCTGCTACTTAAATGACCTATTTTAAATACACATTCATCTTCCCAGAGGTGAAGTATCCCTTTAAGTGTTGAAGGTGAGAGATTGGTGGTGCCTGAGAGATTAAAAGTATTACAATTGGGTCATTCAGTACCGTGGGCAAGACATTTAGGTCAGCAGAAAACACTGTCTAGAATCGCTTGTAAGTTTTATTGGCGTAAGCTCTATACAGATGTTGTGGATTTTTGTAAATCATGCCCAGAATGTCAGCTGGTGAGACCAGCTAAAAAAAGTGACAGAGCACCTCTTGTAAGTTTACCTATTATTGACATACCATTTTCTCGTATTGCAATGGACATCGTAGGACCTTTGGAAACTCTTTTCTGACAAACCAGGAAAAACAACATTGCATCATAATATTCGTTTGCTTGCAACAGAGCTGATCAGGCAAACTCACTGCAGAGTACCAGCACGCCTGATCCCAGCCTTGAAAGAGGAAGTGCAAATGATGCTGGAGTCTGACATCATCGAGCCTTCAACAAGTGAATGGTGTAACCCAGTTGTACTGGTGCCAAAGAAAGACGGGACACTCAGATTCTGCGTTGATTTCTCAAAACTGAATGCAGTATCAGCTTTCGGCCCTATATGCCGAGAGTCGACGAGTTGATCGAATGACTAGGCAAAGCTAAGTATTTGACAACTTTAGATCTGTGCAAAGGATATTGGCAAGTGCCGCTAAGAACTTGACTGCTTTTCGTGTTCCTGCAGGGCTATATCATTTAAAGTACTGTATTTACCGTTTGGTCTGCACGGGGCCGCAGCAACCTTCCAACGCCTGGTGGATCAAGTGCTGAGGGGTCTGGACAGCTTTGCAGCAGCGTATATTGACGTTATCGTCATTTTCAGCGAGTCCTGGGAACAGCATCTGGAACACCATAGGTGGTTGAAAGAATTAAACGGGCAGGTCTGGTTGTAAACGCAAAGAAATGCCGGATCGCCAAATAGGAATTTTCTTTCTTGGGCTACATTACTGGAGGAGGTTCATTGAGACCTCAAGTAGACAAACTACAAGCAATTTTGTCATGTGCACCTCTGTCATCAAAGAAAAGTGTCAGATCCTTTTTAGGTTTGATAGGCTGGTACAAAAGGTTTATAGACTACCTAACTTTGCCAGCAGAGCGGCGCTGTATCTGTTTGATCTGATATGGTTTATAAAAGAGAATTCTGCTGCAAATTTGAATGCTTCTGACTAGGGATGGTATTACAACTGTGGCGAATTCAAAAGAATCCTGCTGTCTGTCTTTCTCTCTCTGACTGACTTCACACTCTTTTTTTTTTTAGCGACAGTTTTATTTGCTTAGGCTGTTTAAAAAACTGCAGCTGATGTGACTTTCACAATCTGTCAAACAGAATTGGTGCTCCAGCATGGAAAAATTGTGCAGATCATTTTCTGTGCATTTTTAATTGCTGTGCTTAAGGCTGGGATGAAATGATCAAGCTAAATAAATAAAAAAATTAAAAGTGATGAAAAATTCAACAAGTTTTCTTGTTGGTTGGCAGTTAATTTGCTGGTTTACCCTTATTCATAGGTGTATTAACCTTATTCCAGATGCCATAAATTAATTGATTCAAACACAATTCTCATTTATAATACAGAGAGTTCCAGTCCTGGATGCTGTCAATAAAGCCTTCCGGTCGTGCAGAATATAGTAAGCATAGTACGCACCCATAGAAAACACATTGTTCTTGTTACATATATATATATATATATATATATATATATATATATATATATATATATATATATATATATATTTTTTTTTTTTTTTGCATGGTCTCTTATTCCTTATTAATTCTTTATTATTCCAAGCAGCTTCTAAATAATTTTTGACGAAAACAATTGAATTTGAATTTGAATTCAACATTGAATTTGAGCACTGCTCAGTAAACATTTGAAAACTGATGGTTATGCTGAAATAATAAAATCAGTATCTGAAAATGTTCTGTTTATTTGTGCACAAAGCCCTACATCAGAACATTTACCAAGCTGAGAGGAAACTAAATTAAATTTACTCTAATTTATCCAAAGACCTGAAGTGGCATGGTGAATGCAGTGTTTTAATGATTTTCTTTTGCTTTATTTCACCCAGTTACCCTGAGAGAATAGCTTTTATTGGGCCAGAGCTTTCCATGGACTATAATTAAATGCGTTTTTCAATCTCTTTTTCTTGTGTGTGTCAGCGGTTATGGGTAAATCACAGTGTGAAAGACAGCCTTCACGTTGGTGTTTTGTCCGGATGAACCACCTCTTTTTGTGCTGAAGTCTGTCTGCAAATTAGGTAAAAGAAAAGCTTGAATAAAGACAGTGGAGATGTCTTTCTTTCTCTGACCTTTTTATTCTTTAATGAGGGTCTGCTATCTGGAAGCACCAACTACGCTAATGAACAGAGCAGGAATGAAGACAATGCTATTAAAATCACAGCACTGAATTACACTTCAGACTGCTGTCATAATGTAGGCCGATCACATTTATAGGAGAGTGCTGTGACTGGAAATTTAATCTAAACTAAATGACGTTGACATCAATTTAGGGTTCTCACACGTGCATTCGCTGATGTGTACAGAATACCATAGTAAAATATTCAGTTTTTGCTGAACCACTTAATCAGTGTTGCCACAACACCACTACTGAATCTACAAGCTAAGCATGACCAATGTAGTTTGATTCCCCAAGACCTATTTTTAGGATCATACACATAAAGAGCTTGTGTGGGCTGATTCCCCAACGAATGAGTTTTTTTTTTACTTTTACTGCATATAGTATGCGAAAGCAAGTACGTCAAATGTTTAGTAGCATATGTCCAAATTCATAGTATTTGAAAGACAGTGGGCGAAAAGTACCCGGATGACCTACTGCTTCCAACGAGATTCTGGAGTGAGCGTTCGATGGACACTTGCATGAGGCCAGTTAAATATAAGAGGAGTTGTAGATCACGCGATAGTAGCTATGTTTCCATCCAAAGTTGTAAATTGAACTTACAGTGTTTGTGCCAAATTAGAATATCGCATAAAACATTCTAGAAAAAAGTGTTCAAGGGAACAAAATTGTCGCAAAATATCTGTGATAAAAGTGGAAGTTGCTGCAATCAGAGAAGCACTGTGGCTCTTTTTTACATCATAAATGACTTGAGTCTCAGAGTGCGCATGAAACGCAATAAACGCAGACATTTTATCTTGCGTTCGGAGGCGGAAGCCTGGTGTTTGGGATTACAATCGTGTGAGATACTTCTGGGAGATAAATATACCCAACCATTTTGATGATAGACTTTGGCTCAGACATTTCAGAATGACCAAACCAACAAAGGAGATTCTGCAACGAAATTGGTCCGCTGTCCAGTTATGCCATCTCGCATGATCTGTTGAGATAGTCACATGGCTTTATTCTGTAAATGTGTTATGTCCGTCTTCTTTTCGGATACATTTTCTTTAGAATTTATGTGCATCTTGGCATTTCCTTCCAGCATTTTGTATGCTATATCCCAAAATTTGCATAAAAATAGGTGGATAGAAACAGTGACAACATGGTATGAATTGTATTCATGCTACCCATATTCATAAAGCATACATTTAACAGGTGCAAAGTACATATCAAACCAAATGTAGTACCTTGATAGTATGCGATTTTTGACGCAGCTTATGAAGCATGTCTTTTTTGGGAATCACAAGCCTACAATGCAAGTCAGATTCTCGAATGATTGACTCTTTTTAGTGAATCAGACACATACAGCACAAGCAGTAAAGACTGACTCCTTAATGAATGACTCTTCTGAGCCGGCTCTTTTTAGTGAATCAGAAGTAGGCTACGGTCCCCAGTCGAATAAATTATAACTTTTTTTTTTGTGAATAAAAAAACACAACTAAACATTAAGTGTAACTAGTTACTAGCTTGTTGTTTATATGACATCATGTAGTTAAAGATTCACATTACACTGTAAAATTTTAAAATTGCTTAACTTATTTTAATGAGTTAAAGCAATGTAAAAACATATGCTGTCATTTTTTCTTTTACAGTGTATGCATTTTTTCCGTAAATATATATATTTTTTAATTTTAACTGTAAAAGACTGTAAAAAAATGCTTCAGTAAAAAACTGTTAATTTGTTAACAGTAAGTTCCCTAACTATAAATGGGGAAAAACTGTAATAGATCTAACCGTATAGTTTTGACAGTAAAACACTTCATTTTGCCATTTACAAAAAGAACAAATCATCTCATAATTTACAGTAAAAAAAATGTTAATTCCCAGAATTCCCTGTGTGGCACTTCACATTTGATTTTTTTTATAATTGTTTCTTCTTAGATTTTTGTTATCATTTATGTACATTATAGGGTTTTATAAATTTAATAACATTGCATTCTGGTCTGGTTGTCAGTTGTATGTTAGATTTCAGTTTTGATAGCTTTTATAAGACGCACGTTATTTTTGCTTATATTTAGGGTCAGGGGTTTATTGTTAACCTGGCGGACAAAATATACTTAGAAAGAGATAAAGGGATTTGTCGTTGCAGACTCAGAGATGTTCAACAGAGCTCTCTGATGGAGAGATAAAAGAGGGCTGACTTTTGTCTTCATGAATTCAAGTGAATGAATGACTGCCAAAGTGCAGGTTCTGTGGCATTGTAGAGCTCATCGTCTGTGTTTTGGGCTTCAGTTCTCGCTCTTCAGACAGACTGCCTTATGCATGAGAAAGATCCCTCTTTGGGCTCTGAGGGGGTACGTGTCCCTGTCTCATCTGGATGGCAGTCATGCTCCAACTGTGTTTTATGCTCCTGAGGAGAAGCCTCAGGTCCTTTCACATTCTCTCTCTCTCTCTCTCTCTCTCTCTCTCTCTCTCTCTCTCTCTCTCTCTCTCTCTCTCTCTCTCTCTCTCTCTCTCTCTCTCTCACACACACACACAGGCTCATGGAAAATAGTGGCCTGGAATTCAAATGAATGAACAATAGAGCAGGCTGAAGCCTTTGACCACTTCTAGTTGAATCCAATACAAGTAGTCCTTTATCTCTGCGGCATTTAAAAATAATCAAACCTGACATTTCATGTGGGCTCCTGGGAAATAGAGGCATACAAACAAAATATGTGATTTAAAGTCAAGCAAGTAAACAAAACGTCTGGTGCCAAGGTGATTTCTAATATCTGTGGGCATCAGCTCCGTTTTTCAAATGACTGGAGGACTTTCATTTGCATTTTTAGTCTCTTGAATATGAATTCATCCAAAATGAACATCCTGCCATTATTTACTCACCCTCATTTCGTTCCAGCCCCATAAGCTGTTTTCTGTGGAACACAATGAAACGCATTGGTGACAATGTGTTTAACACTCAATCAAGCCCTCCATTTGAGATATGCAGTAAGAAAAGCGTAAGCATCACTGTGCGGGTGGCAAACACTTTGATTTTTGAAGCAGGTTGGAGAGATAAAAGGCTCAAGTGTTTTCCAGATGATTCTGGCTAGAGACAATGAAAAAACAATCAGGGACATTTTCCATTTCAATGATTTGTCCTCTTGTGTTTGTTTTGATGGCTTATTTTTCCTTGACTATGTTCAGATCAACAGAAATGGTGAGTTTATTTTTCGACGAATGGCACCTTTTAGATGGAAATGAAATAAAGCATCCATTGTGAAGATGTTGGCGCATTCTGTGCTCAGTGGTTTTTATAAAAATTAAACTATCAAAGAAAAACGTTTTAAGGTCATGTCAGGATGTGCAGACAATTCATCAATTACAAATCAGTCATTTAGATAATCAAGTTCTTTCCTGGTACAATCAGAGACTGACAGAGACAAAGTGATTCATGCTCAGTTTATTAGATGGGGACAGAATGTCAATATAATGGAGACAAACACTTTCTTTAAATCCAAAAAATTCCAATTCCAATTTTAAATTCCATGGTTAAAATGCATGTTAAAAGCAACATACAGGTGTATGCTCATTGGAAAAATACAAAATGATATTTTGTCGCTTTTGACATGTTTTATTACGCTATATGTGTCGCGACAGTTCGGAAATGAAATGTCCAATTACTGGCACTAAAAGGTTAATGCTCGATCGCGTTTGAAAATAACGTACTGTAACAGCTACAGTACATGAAACCTAGTGTTCATTTCAACTGGAAACTGCAGTGAATTGTATGTGAATTGTACAGTGAGTTCTGCAAAAAAATTGGTAAAAACTAAGTACATTTTTCATCATCATCTTCCCCTCCCCCCCACCCACACACACACAATTCAAACTGGTGCCATTAATGGTAAAATTGCCTCAGTCTTGACTGTATTAGGCTGACACAGGGTGGTTTTGGGAGCTCTGACAGTAATAAGAGAATGCACGACTGGTTTACGATTGTGCTGGTTAAACTGTAATTGTTTGCTTCTTCCTTTCTGAGTTTAATTGGCTTAGTTCAATAATGAAGTGGCATGAGAACAGCTCTGCGCATGAGTGCGCTTCATTCTGTAATTGAGACATTTGTTTGACAGCGTGAGATCCCCAGGCATGTGGCATTCGTACTGTCTCACTTTAGTGAAAGGCGGATGATTGGCAGTGATGTCACTGGGTGCCATGAGCCGTCGCCGAGCTGCTTATGCGAGTGATTATCGACGTGTAAAGTTATGAATGTAGTGCCAAAACTGTGGAAAATCTGTCATAAAATGATCCATGGATGCAGCACTGTGGGCAATCAACAAATGATGAGTGTATAATGATGAAACATTGCAGTTGTATATTAAAAGGGTAGTTCACCCCCCAAAAAATAAAATTCACCTAGTTGCACCATTACACCCTAGTTAAGGGTGAGCTGTGTTGTGAATAAACCAACCGAAGCTCATTGGAAAAACGTGGCCCTACCTACATTTTTGCTAAACTCCAAAAACTTACCTAACTTTTACATATTTCACTGCAGTTTCCAGATGAAATAAACACTAGTGCCTGTAAAACACCAACAACTTTGATTCATGTTCACATAAATTACAGGGGCAGATTATCAATTACTTATTTTCATGTAGCTCTGTGCACAATATTATGACCTCAAAACACGGCATGATTTGTAAATTATTACATTTTGATGTTTGTATCATAACCAGCTCCATATGTTTGGCTTTTCTGATGTAAACTGTGAGTCTCGATAAATGATCTCAAAGCCTTGATACGAACTAAAATTGCTTTCAGCAAATGTATTTTTTATCTCATGCTTTTGTTAACAATATTGCTTGGGTCTAGTTTAGGGTAGAGTTTAGGTGGCATATTATTTTCAAACGCTGATAGAGCATTAACCTTTAGCGCCATTTTATGAACTGCCACAATACAAGGCATGTTTTTCCAAAGAGCCTGGGTTGCAACCAACTTATGAGATTTACTGAAATCCTGCCTTCTCCTTTCAAATCTCATTCATTTTTAGCTAAATTATTCCTTTTACATAACAGTAAAAGTGTTACCATTTTGTCAGTGATAGACTAGAGAAGCCAATTCAAACCCACAATTGTTATACTCTTGACTTGCATGTGAATCAGACCTCAAACACTGCAATTTATTTTCTGCTCTCATTCTTCTTGGCTGCTTCGACTGTGACCTTGGATCAGAGGACTGAATGACATAGACATGACACGACTACCTGACAGACCTGTTCTCTCTGATTAATGGCCTCATATTGAGGGCAATGTAGAAGATGGACACCAGTGAAATGCTATGAACTCACTGATACACACACACACTCTTGTCAATGTTAAATTGATTTATTGATACTATGTGCACTTCAATTAAGAGATTACATTTCTACAGAAATTCATTACTTGGGATATGTCTGCACTGGTGAATTGAATACCAATTTACAATGAACATAATTACCCATGTAGGCATCTATTCAAGTTATTTTTGTTTAGCTTTTATTAGGTTTAGTGCAAGAGTAAAAAGAATGATTAATTTCTACTGTATAGCTGTTTGCTGGACACATGGCTTGCTGAAACCCCAGGAGAAAAGATGTGGTATCGTCTGCTTTGTTGTTGAAGGTTTCTCCTCTTAGTGAAGCAATCGATCACATAGTCCATTTTAGCCACGAAAGAAGAGAAACCGGGGTCCTCTGATAGCGGCTACTGATTGATTATGGCACATAAATCCAATGTTATGACAAGAAGAGCAGATAATTCACCTATTTGATTTGTGCATAAGCCATCTGGGGGAAATGTATAACCTTTCCTATCTCCTAAAAGTAGCCACAACCAGCCCTGTAACGATGGTTTCTGACAATATGCAGCATTTAGACAGATGTTAGGACTACAGTCATCCATTACAAACAAAACTGGAGTGCAGAAGATGAGATTATCTTCACGTGGTATGGTTACTTCGCAGTTGGTCTTTTTTGAGACTTAGATTAAATCTCACAATATTTGTTTATATGGGTCTTTGGAATACTCAATTCTGATTGACTTTAAAATTATAAAACAATTTAAACTCTGATCAATATTTCATGTTCACCTATTTATTTTTTGTGGAAAAGCTATATGTGTATTTAACAGTGTTATATGTAATATCAAATAACTTGCGTTAAGTTCTGTCATGACAACTCTCTGAGTGTATGGTAATGGATATGACCGTTGATATGTTTGGTCTTGGCGGAATAGATCTTTTACGCTTCTGTTGCTGTTGTTTATTGCTGCTCCTGCAGATCAAGTATGGGACTTGCTACTGCCAATACATACACGACACGCTGCTGTGAGCAAATAAAACATGCTGCTGTTGTACAATATATCATACATGAATTACCCGTAGCAGATCTATACAGGTGGAGCTGGGGAAGGTGGGGAGTTTCTAAAAGCAAAATGCAACAGAAAATGCTGACCAGTATTTGAAGGTTGAGCAGCGAGCTCATTGGCTACTGATACAGCAGGAACCAATCAGCAGTGCCCTATAGAATGACGTGATTGTAAGCAGATTGAGTTAAGGCCTATCAGTCCTGCGCAATTCATGACAGAACTCTGTATTAACTTGCATTTCAGGCAATATTTGGCCAGTTTTATTTTAGTTTTAGTTTATTACAAGCCCTATCATACTAAATTTCATATCATACTAAAACTGAATAGTAGTAGGCCTACATCAGGTTCAATCTCCCATCATTCCGCGGCTGTCAGGGCAGCAGCACCTCAGCGCTCCAATCTCTTTGTATATTTTCATTTTATGCCTTCATGGAACAAGCTATAAATATTTTCCATCTCACTTGTCTTTTTTATTAAAGGAAATTTGATTGGCTGAAGGTAGAGTTTATTAAAACTGTATTTCCTCAGTCATAACTGTATACAGCATTTCTAGCGATTGTGACAGATGCTATTATTCTTTCTCTTTCGTGATTTAATCGCAATGGGCTACTGGGATGTTGGCGGCTGCTGTCCCACACAATGGTGAGAGTTCATGGAAGTTGACAGCTATGACTGATAACCTTCTCATACTCTTTTCCTTTCTTAAAGAAAAGGGCATAAGAAGTAGCCTATGTTGTGACATTAAAAAAAAAACACATTAAAAATGACAAAGGTGAATTCATCCAAGAAAGCACAGTTCTGCAAAACATTCAGGGTCATGTCAAAAGACTAATGACTTATCACACATTGTGACAGCAACAATTAAGCTGCGTATTTGCAGTGTGCTGAACATTGCGTGAATTTGAGGACTCCTATAATTAGTGCCCAATCGTCCATGTTGAATGCTGGTTTTGACATCTCCTTTCACAAAGTGACAAACTCACCTAGATGCCTGACAAATAATAGAGTCTCACAATTTGCGTAATGTAATTTCATTTAAGCAACATCACAAACTTGCAGTGTACCTGTAGATACACATAGGCTACTTTTGACTTTTGTTTATCTTCGGAACACAAATTAAGAAATTTTTAATGAAATCTGAGAGCTTTCTGTCCCTCCATTGACAGCTATGCACTTTGATGCTTCAAAAAGTTCATAAAGAGATCATAAAACTAACCATATGAATGACTTTTTTTTTTTCAAGATGGCGCCTGTGTGTTTGGCTTGCCATCTGTTGCTCTCATGGTTTCATCTCTGCTTGTTTGCTGTGTCTGTAACCTGCTGTACTCGTCTAGTCTACGCCCGTCAAGCTCTCCTAGACATCCGGTTCTCTGTTGTGGACTCATTCACGAACTCTCACACCGTGGACGTGGCCTGCCTCTTTTACAAATCGCACAAGCCACTCCGAATGGTCATCCTGCACGATATCCGCCGGTGGCCGCTCAACACCTAGCGGAGAAAGCGCAGGAGGAAACGAGGAATCCGAGGAGGATACATCGCGAAACTGAAGGCTTATTTACGAGATGGCATTTCGTTTCGCCCACTGGATGTGGTTTACCGGTGGCTCCGTCGTCCTGTTTTCCCCTTGCACCTGCGTCCTGTCGCTGATCTCCAGTGTTGGCCTCTGCTCCCGGCGGCAACGAGTTAACCACAGAAAAGCGTCTTCATCTCACAATACTATTCCTCCACCTAAGATGGCATTAATAAACTCTGTGGTTAATAAGACCTTTTTATTAAATGACTTCTACTCTTCACATAATTTGGATTTTATGTTCATTATAGAATCCTGGATAAAGGTTGGTGATGTTCTCCCTTCTCAGAACTGGTTCCAGCGAACTGTAAAAAAAAGTAACTCTCCTCGTATGAATGGACGCGGGGGTGGGTCCCCCTCACTCTCTCTCCTCACGCTGCCGGTTTGTCCCTGTAACGGCCTTCCCCAGCTTTGAAGATCAGCTTCTCCACCTAGACTGGAATGGTCCTGTTTGTCTAAGAGTGATATACAGCCCTCCACATTCTACTAAGGATTTTATACAGCAATTTACTGAGCTTATCAACAATATTGCCACAAACTATGATGCTTCCTACTGGTGGGCGATTTTAATATTCATGTTTGCTGTCTCTCAAATTCCTTGTCGCATGAGTTTCTTAATTTAATAGATGCTTTTAAACATAAGCCTATTTTATTCTCACTGTCTCTTCTGGAGCTCTCTCAACTCACTATTGCACCTGTTACATTGTCGCGGTTCTACTCTCCACAGTTTAGTACTAACTTTGATCTGTGCTTTGCTGAACTATGCTCACACTTGCACTTGGATCAACCATTATCTGACCTGGATGCGGATCAACATCTTAGCCTTTTAAATTCTGCCTGGCTTAAGGTAGCAAATGTGACTGCTCACAAGTGCAAACCAAAATCGAAACTGTGGCAAAACTCTGACACTCGTCACCAAAGACAAATTTGTAGAATGGCAGAACGCAAATGGAAAAGAGACAGGCTACTTGTCTCATTCCAAATGTTCAAAGACTCTCTAACATCATATCAGAATCATGCCAAGTCTGCGAAAGCTGCTTATTTCTCTAACTTAATTGAATCCAATCACTCTAACCCAAAGGTTCTGTTTTCTGTCATTCAGTCTGTTGTTAATCCTTCTGTTAACACACTGTCTGTTGCCTCAGATGCTCTATGTGAAGGCTTCCTAAGACTTCTTATTAACAAAATCACTAACCTACGACTTAGTGTCTGCCCTAATTTAACTGTCCCCCCAATCTTGACACCTGCTTCTGCTTTTTGATCCTATCAACCTCCAGACACTGAAGGATGTGATTGTCAAGCTCAAAACTTCATTTTGTCCTAATGATATCATTCACCCGAGATTTTTTAAATTAATCATTGATTCGGTTGGGCCAGGTATGGTATCTCTTATCAACAAGTGTCTCAAAACGGGCTCTGTTCCTGCCAATCTTAAAGTGGCTACGGTCACTCCTCTACTCAAGAAGCCTTCACTAGATCCTTCTGTTTTAAAAAATGTTCGGCCTATCTCTGTCTTACCTTTAATTTCTAAGCTATTGGAGAAAATGGTACTGGATCAACTCCAACACTTTTTGTCAAATAGTTGTATATATGAGGTTTTTCAATCTGGTTTTAGGTCTACTCACAGCACTGAGTCCGCCCTCCTGAGAGTGCTAAACGATATTTATCTCTCCACTGATTCCGGAGATACTGTGGTTCTTGTTCTCTTAGATCTTTCATCAGCTTTTAATACCATTGTTCACCCTACTCTTTTATCTAGACTTGAGTCTTGGGTGGGTCTAAAAGCTTCTGTCCTGAAATGGTTTTAGTCATACCTGTCTGACAGAAAGTTTAGAATAAAGATGGGTAATTTCTCCAGCTCTATGGCACCTCTGACCTGTGGTCTTCCACAGGGCTCGATTTTGGCTCCTTCTCTATTTTCTCTATACATGCTACCTCTGGGCACTATTCTAAGGAGTAATGGAGTTTCCTTTCATTTTTACGTGGACAACACTCAAATTTATATTCCAATCAAGAGAAACAACCCTGCAGCCATGAATTCTCCTTTGCGATGCTTAGAGGAGGTTAAAACATGGCTAGCCCAAAATTTCCCATTCCTAAATGAAGACAAGACTGAGGTCATTGTTTTCAGCCCAAATGAAAACTTTCAGTGTATAGGTCCAGAGTTGGAGAGTCTATCGGCTTTTAAATCCCCAGGGTTGCGGAACTTAGGTGTTCTTGTTGACCAGCCTTTAAAATTTGACAAAGAGATCTCATCCGTAATCAGTTCCATTTTCTACCAACTTTGTCTATTGGCTAAAATCAAAGGCTTTCTCACCCCGAAAACTCTGGAAACGGCTGTTCATGCATTTATTACGTGTCGGCTAGATTACTGCAATTCCTTATATTGCGGTATATCAAGTTTTCAAATTGCTCGTCTTCAGTTGGTCCAAAATGCTGCGGCTAGACTTCTACGTAAGTGTCGCAAATATGACCACATCTCTCTGATTCTCAAATCTCTACACTGGCAGCCAGTTCGACAGAGAATAGATTTCAAAATTCTACTCTTCGTTTTTAAATCTCTTCATAACTTAGCTCCTGCCTATCTCTCTGAACTTGTCCATTCCTACACTCCTTCCAGAGGCCTAAGATCCAACGACCAGGCTCTGCTGGTAGTCCCTCGCGTTAGACTCAAGCGTAGAGGGGAGTGTGCATTTGCGGTGGCAGGGCCACGACTCTGGAACAACCCTGCCTCTAGAGATTAGTACGGCCCCTACTCTGTCTGTTTTCAAGTCTCTGTTAAAAACCAACTTTTTCTTTAGTATATTGATCTCTTCTCTAATGGTTGGTTCTACTACTTTATATTTGAGTTTGATACTGTTTTGCCACTCCTGTTTTTACATATCGTCGCTGTCGGGCGGAATCCTCGTATCTCCAAAACCGTTATTTTCCAGGAAATAAAAAAAACTGCATATTTTTTGAGTTATTAAACATTGTATCGTTAAAGTTGGTATTATACCTTATATTGCTATCATATACTGTTGTGTACCAACATTAACACAACATTTCCCCAAAATCATGTTTAATCGGAGATACGAGATTTATGACTTGGGAGCAGGGAGATACGAGGTTACGCTGTCATTGATTAGAATGGTACGGACACAGACGTCGCTGCTGCCAGCAGTGTTCATCAAAGTCTGCGGTCACTTTGAGCCTTTTGACAAGAGATAAGGCTTTAAGAGCTATTCAAAGCTAATGATTGTGGTTACATACATCTTCCTAAACTCTATTTTAAAGGTTTAAGAGCTATAAGTGAAGCAGAACAAAAAACGATGAGGTGACTAGGCTGTCTAATTGGCGGAAATTAGCTTAATCTGCACGCAAACTTACCTTCGTGGGCCACGGGCTTCCTTCAGCATTACAGCTATTGATTTTTAACAAAACAGGCTCAAATGTATCTAACCTAACTATTTTCACTCGTTATTGTCTAAAAAACAGACAGAGTTATCCAAAGATAGGCTTACTTGGCGCCAGTAGACAGACCTTTTTTCTCCCATAAATAAAACCTGCTACTTGGGGTATTTTACATGTACAGTGCCAACTTCGAGTCAGTAAAATAATAATAAAAACAATAATTTAATGCTGGTATCCAAACCATTTAATTCAATTCAAGTATTATATTAGATACATTTTAAAACTTCAATGCACACGTATAATAAGCCTAGTAATAATAAGCCTAGTAATAAGTAGACATTTAAAATACATCAATAACTGATACCATAGTTTAACACAGATAAAATCAGAGTTACGGCTTGCTTTACGTGTTGCTCGACAAGGATTTCTTAATCATTGCGACTTTCAATCTTGAGGAGACAAAATGCCGCGGAGGCTCCTGAGTCCTGCCGTGGAGTGAAGAAGAGGTGGAGTTATGAGGATTCATTGGACAGTTGAAGTGTAATCTATATTTGAGTCTATTACTGCTTTGCTACTGTTTTATTTAATTTTTTTTGATGAGTCTGACCTTGCTTTGCTACTCCTGTTTTACTATTTTATATTTGAGTCTGATACTGTTTTGTCACTCCGGTTTTAAGGTTTCGCTTAGCTTTTCTGCTCTTATTTGTGTTTTATGTGTTTTTATGCAGGTCTTACTATATTTTAATCTGGTTGTTCTGTAAAGCACTTTGGTCAGCCTGGCTGTTGTAAATGTGCTATACAAATAAAGTGAACTTGAACTTGAACAATCGCAGCCTTTGCGATTTCATAATCACATTAAGCCAAATCAGTTTATGCGCGATTTCATGTTAATTGTGATAAATTGTGCAGCCCTAAGTGTATACATATGTGTTACATCCACCAGAGGGCACTCCTCCCGTCACCCTTGCTTTCCCATCATGAACTTCAATTTCAATAACCCACTGCCTGGACTCATTTGGTGCGTACCAATTCGCATACTATCCGTCCTAAATAGTATTCAAAAACAGAATTAGTACATCCCAAATTGTAGTATGTTGAAATGAGTGTTCCAAAGATACCCAGACGGTCTACTATTTCCGGTCAGAATCCGAAGTGCAGATCGATGCGCACTCTAACGGCTAATATTGCCCACAACCCATCTTGCGTTGGATGAAGATTCGGTTAGAACTACAAACACGAGTGAAAAGTGTTAAAAAAACTACAGACATGGAAGACACGCGAGTCCGGCGGTTTAGATAAAGGGGTTTGAGTGATTAATTATCATTATCTAACCTGACGAAAATGTATTTATTCAATGTTGTCTACATTATATTGCATCTGCAGCAGCATTGTGAACTTTTGTAAAGATACGTTTAGCCATTAACTTTTAAATGCATCATTATATTCAAATTGCAAACACATGAGGAGAGTCTCCGCATGAAAGACCCACGACTGGCAGATGAACGTGCTACTACATTTCTCTCCAAAACGGTCGGAAATTAAATTAGATTGAATGGAGGATTTTAACTGTGACAAGATGATTGACAGGGCAGTTTACGGTGACAGGATGCACGTGACAGATCTGTCCGTTAAAGATGACGAAGTAGTATGTCTCAAAGCTTGCCTACTTTTTTTGCTACACTCTCAAAAGTATATACTTTTTCTTCACAAAAAGAGTACATACTTTTAGGGTGTAGTATATGTAGGCGAATTGGGACGCAGCAATTGTTTGATCACTTCCACCTGTGTGTCATTATCACATTATGCCTTTGTAAGCCCTGTGTTTTCAGTCATTCTTTGCAAAGTCTTGTTTGTTGTCACACTGAGTCCTATTCTGGTTTCCTGTGTTTATGGTTTTGACTCTTTTGCATTGTTATTTGGATTCCCCTGTCTGCCTGTGCTTTCTGCCTATTTGGATTGTTTGCCTATGTGTTTGACCCCATGCTTATTATATGGATTTATGATTCTGGCTGTTACAGCAGTTACATGTCAATATGATGGTAAATAAAGCTTTTCTACTGAGTTGTTAGAAGACTGGCAAATCACGACTGGCAGATTTTGTTTTTAGTAGACGTTTTTATATCCGTTTTTTACTTCAATTTGTTTATTGTTCATGTCACTAGCATTCTTACAATTCTATTTAATCCATTTGGTTGCAATTGCTAATAAAGCTACCGGGCAACAGTCAAGTACACGCCAAAGTCAGTTTTTACTCTTATTTGATGCTTGAGCAATTGTTTTAAACCAAAATGACCCTTGGTTGACAGTTTCATATGTGAAAAGCCCATAAGACTATGAGGACAGACTCAATTATCCACTGTCTGTCCTCCTCGACACGGGTCGAGTTCATTCTTCCTTTTCATTTTTCATCTGTTTGCTGTTCATTACTGTCTATTCATGTTATTTCCATCTATATTTGTGTGCAGAAGCCTATATCTACACCTCTGGCTTGTTCAGACCCATTTATTAGTCCTGACAGACGTTGTATTGTTTTGATTATTAGCTTTATCAAACATTGCAATTGTACAGTCTGTTGAACTGCTGATCATTTTTTGTATGTGAAGTCAATGCAACTGAAGTGTTTAGCTGGATTGTAGATTACAGAAAGTCAGAAAAACATGAATTTGTCTTTTTATAATGAGTCGTTATTCTTACATAAGATGTCTTTTTAGGGGCTATTTGTAGTTATAAGCTGCATGTAGCATCATGTGACATGTTTGAGTTTTCATATTTAACATGTGCCAAAATTCCATGCATGGTGCTGTGCCACATGTGCACATTTAGCATTCAGTGTGTCAGCATGAAAGATCAGTATGACATGTCATGTTCTATTAATGAGACATGTTGCGTGAGAGGGTTTAGAAGGAAACTGGCCTTCATTAAAATCTTATGTACTTGATTTCACCTGCTGCAGTACAGATGCTCTTCACTGGACACCACACACTATTTTTACATATTGTGTATCATTAGTGGTGCTGAAGCCAGCTTTACTTTACTATTGCTAATATAAACCCTTAACCTATTTGAAAGTTGTCCCACAGTTGTTCTGGCTGCGGACATGAGTGATACCTCAATTTTTCTACGATTTGATTATGGGCTGGTAAACAATAAAATTAATTTAAAAAAAAAAATTTCCAAAAAAGAAAAAAAGGCTGAATTACCCCGTTCTAACTGAGAATCTTATCATATATCTGTTTAGTAAGCATGGTGATTTTTGTTAGGCTCTCATTTAGAACATTGAACAACCTAGCAACCATACAGCAACAACCAAAAAACTACATAGAACAGCCTAGCAACCATGTGGCAATGCCATTGCAACTACTTATACACATCGTATTGGCTTTTGTATAGGCAAGCAACACTAATATTTTCTTTTGCATTTGTTGTCTGGTGTGTATTAAATGGCAGTCAGTAAGTCACATTAGACAGTGCTTTTCTCAGTATGACAGCTTCCCAACATTACTTCTTTTTTCTGAATCTGAAAACTGTTTTAACTGTGAGCAATAACGATTCGCAGAAGGACACCGGATGGCCGTTCGTACTTCAGTAACCGTGTTTCGTTTCCCTCAAAGGAACCAGAAGGTTACAAATCTAACGCCTCATTAGGGCTTCTGAGAAATTAATCAATGCATTAGACCTTTTGTGTTGTTTACTGGGAGCATGTTGTCGATAAAAGAGCAATTATTGTAGATTCATGAATAAGCTGTGACCATAAATGTTCAAATCAATGCAGAATGTTTTTTTGGGGGGAAAGATACAAGCTTCGCTTTGGACATTTTTCGCTTTTTTCCAAAACCTTGTGAGCTCTGCATGCAAAGCGCATCAGAAGCTTGAATCAATACAGGCACAAGAGGAATGATGCACACACACACACACACACAGAGATTCTTGTGCAATCGCTAGCTCCTTACCCTAACCCTACACTCACCTAAAGGATTATTAGGAACACCATACTAATACTGTGTTTGACCCCCTTTCGCCTTCAGAACTGCCTTAATTCTACGAGGCATTGATTCAACAAGGTGCTGAAAGCATTCTTTAGAAATGTTGGCCCATATTGATAGGATAGCATCTTGCAGTTGATGGAGATTTGTGGGATGCACATCCAGGGCACGAAGCTCCCGTTCCACCACATCCCAAAGATGCTCTATTGGGTTGAGATCTGGTGACTGTGGGGGCCATTTTAGTACAGTGAACTCATTGTCATGTTCAAGAAACCAATTTGAAATGATTCGAGCTTTGTGACATGATGCATTATCCTGCTGGAAGTAGCCATCAGAGGATGGGTACATGGTGGTCATAAAGGGATGGACATGGTCAGAAACAATGCTCAGGTAGGCCGTGGCATTTAAACGATGCCCAATTGGCACTAAGGGGCCTAAAGTGTGCCAAGAAAACATCCCCCACACCATTACACCACCACCACCAGCCTGCACAGTGGTAACAAGGCATGATGGATCCATGTTCTCAAGGGCGTAACTTTGGGTCTATCATTGGGGGGGTTAAACTTGCGGCATATTTATTTATTTATTGAATAATTTTCTTGTGTAAAAGGTAACATGCTAATTTACGAACATCTAACCAGCCAACTCCAGTCAACAAAACAAATCATCAGCTAACTCAGTGTTTCTCAAACTTTTTCTGCCATTTCCCACTTCGGAGGTAGGAAAGGGTTCCGAGCCCCACCTGTCCCCAATCACCCCAACAAAATGTTAATAAACTAGGCTTTAAGTTTAACTGTTAAAATGTTTTTTATTAACATCACATTTTAAAAACTTAACATCAAATAACAGCATTAAAAACTTTCAAATAGAGAAAATGAAAGTGCAATTATATTATCACTTTGCATGAAATAAGACACAAAAGTAGATTAAAAAAATGTGTTTGCATTTAGCCTCTGATAACATCAAATTCAGAAACTGAGAAAATACAAGTGTGGACTAACGTTAGTTGTGCTTTGATTCATTTTGTCACTTTGCAAACTCCATGCAAAAAAAAAAAAGAACGAAAAAAAATATAATCTCGAATTCCTAATAATGAACGTATTTTTTTAGGTATTTTAATAAGATACGTGGCGCATAGCTGCTACAGCTCAACTAACGCGATCGTTATAAAGGTGTTTGAACAACAAAACACATCCACTTGCACATATTTGACAATCGGAATATCAGATATTTCCTGCTATAGCTAACAAATTTGTGAAATTTTTAATAAAAAAGGAAATAAAAGCAGATCATCAGTCATTCAGCGTGACCGGTGTGACAAGCAATGAATGACTGACGCGTCTCCATGGGAACCATAAAGTGATACTACGGATAACGAATAACAGTCGCCTTGAAAAACTTTTAAACTTACGTGTGAAAAGTTTAAGTAAGGCTTACATTTAAATGTGTCTTTGTTTTGTTTTGAGTGTATGGTCAATAAATAAAGGAATAAAAAAAATGGGCACAAAACCTGTTTGTCGCGCCCCACTTGTCATGTCTCTATTCCCCACCAGTGGGCCGCGCCCGCGCCCGCGCCCCACACTTTGAGAAACGCTGAGCTAACTTAACAGCTAACTTATCAATAGGGGTACCTCCGTTTGGTCAGGATTTTTCCTCTTTTTGGCTGGTGTCGACCAACAATGAAAAATCGTTGTCTGGCTGCCTTTCAGTGTCATTTTCATCTTTCCATCCGTTAGCATGTACCGTCAGCTTTCTGCGAGTGGTAACGAGTGGTTATTTCAGTCAAAGTTGCTCTTCTATCAGCTTGAATCAGTCGGCCCATTCTCCTCTGACCTCTAGCATCAACAAGGCATTTTCGCCCACAGGACTGCCGCATACTGGATGTTTTTCCCTTTTCACACCATTCTTTGTAAACCCTAGAAATGGTTGTGCGTGAAAATCCCAGTAACTGAGCAGATTGTGAAATACTCAGACCGGCCCGTCTGGCACCAACAACCATGCCACGCTCAAAATTGCTTAAATCACCTTTCTTTCCCATTCTGACATTCAGTTTGGAGTTCAGGAGATTGTCTTGACCAGGACCACACCCCTGAATGCATTGAAGCAACTGCCATGTGATTGGTTGATTAGATAATTGCATTAATGAGAAATTGAACAGGTGTTCCTAATAATCCTTTAGGTGAGTGTATATCACAACCTTAACCCAATTATAACCTTAAATAACCCTAAAACCATGTCTTTACTCTCAAACAGGCCTTTAAAGGGTTCTCAGAGAGTGAGGAACAGCCAAAATGTCCTCACTTTACTCTCTTTGTCCTCACTCGGATGGTCTAAAACTCAAACTGGTCCTCACAAAGATAGTTGTACAAGAACACACACACTGCAGAATTTTTTTCTCATACCAGACCCATTTGATGAGTTAATGATGTGGAAATGCTAATCATACCTCAAGGTGGCAAACTTGTCTTAATGATACAAGCGTTACTCTCCGGGCTCTAATTAAAAGGCCATCGTATCTGCTTCATTAGCTGTGTAAGGCAGAAATGAGGTAACTGATATGTCACTCTTGGATTATCTTCAGGAAGCTGGGGGAAGGACAACAGAGGTCTTGGCTTTCTGCCTTCAGCATCCGCCAGATGTCATATGCACATTTCTGTAATGATAGATGCAAACATCTCTAGGATGAAATTATGAGTTGCTGTCTGTCTGACATGTTTAACAACGAATGGAGATTAACTGAGGAATAGCATAACTATTATATATATATATATATATATATATATATACAGTAAAAAGTTTATGATTTATAGGAATTTATATGGCATAATAACGCAAAATAAAAAAATAGAATCAAGATACAGATATTTGAGCATCAGTTCATTTCCTGCAGTGGCAAAGCTGGAAAGAACTCAAATCAAAAGTTTCTCAAATGTTGTTTTTCATCTCTGAAAAGTCCAGAGGTAATCCGTCTTTTCTGACACTGACTCGGTTTACCTGTAATCTTATCAGTCCTTTTTTCCCCTTCAATTTCATTTGGTCTTTGACTTTCAATTTTACTGACTCATAAAAATGTCCTGATTAGTTTAGTGAATTTGATTAACCTGAGCACAAGCTTGAGCCACAGTTTCTTTCATATTGCACTTGTGCTGCGAGGATTGCTAATAAATGTTTTAGCGACATTCTCAGAAAAAGGTACCATTTGTGTGATGTATGTATCCCCAGCTCATATAATTAATGGGATACTGAATGCAGTCATAATTGATTGATTTGAATTCCCAAATGGTGGTCTTCAAGTGTTGGTTGGTTTCTGCCTTGGTACTTTGAGACCGAGAAAATATGAAAGTTCAGCAGTAACCTTTCCAAATGAAATGAAAAAAATATTAATTTCATTTCCTGGGAATGACCCTTTTCTAAGACCTGCTGTGAAAACTAGTTTTCAAAGGACCTCCTGGGATGGGCTGTATGAGCTAGAAAGGCCCATACAAACCTCTGTGTCAGAGATGAGATGTTAATGAGTGTGTCTCAGCTGTAATTAGACTCTGACAGCATCCACAGACTCAGTTTAATTAACATTTGGATGAGAAGTTTGGCATCACTTTTGATACCCAGCCACATAAAAGCGTGGATCTATTTAGCATTTCAAACATTTAATAAAGGTTATCCAGACAGATAACATGTTTTAATGTGAATTCTTGGAAATATGTTTTCAGTTTAGTGTTTTGACATTCAAGCAACGCGTTTAAGCGTTTAGGAGCCTGGCAGGGTACTTGATGGTGCAAAAGAGAACAAAAAAACTGAATTAAAAAATGTACGGATATGTGAGACTCATAACTTATCCAGAGCACCATCTGAAAGAGTTATTTGTTGTTGAGATTCTGTAAATCTGTAATCAGCATTCAAAATGAGCGTTCTTCAAGTGATTGACCTAGTAAGAGTTGAATCCTTGAATGTAAAATGACTACAAGATGCAGCAATTATGATAGCTAATAAAACAGATGGCTTTTTACTGTTTTCTGTATTAAATGCACATACACTGATCATTTTCTTTAATGGTTATGTGATAATAATACTCTACTGCTGGGATTTGGATGTTTGAATGTGCAAGGCTTGCACTAATGTCTCTGATGAGTGAGATTTGCATGTTAACATCAGATTGATTCATTAACTGATGCTCATGCTGATGAGAATCTCTCTCCACGGGTCTATTCTCGCTCCACGTCAAGTCATTCGGTGGTGCGAGACGAGCAATGCATACAGAGGGAATTTCGAGAGGAGTTTGTAGCCTGCTATATTTATGTTGGTGATTACGTTTTTTATGGCCAGTTTTATTGAATAGCACATTATTGACACTATAAGCCCCCTGATGTGTGAATTTCCTTCATTCGTGCCATAAGTCTCTATAATGAGAAGCTGAAGGTTTAAAATAATTGTATTTACAAAAACAACAATGTATCTTTGTTTCTGCGTAATGTGGTACTACGATAGATAGATAGATAGATAGATAGATAGATAGATAGATAGATAGATAGATAGATAGATAGATAGATAGATAGATAGATAGATAGATAGATAGATAGATAGATAGATAGATAGATAGATAGATAGATAGAGTGAGTACCGGTCAAAAGTTTGGAAACATTACTATTTGTAATGTTTTTGAAAGAAGTGTCTAATGCTCATCATAAATACAGAAAAAAACAGTAATATTGTCAAATATTATTAGAATTTAAAAAAATGGTTTTCTATTTTAATATACCTTAAAATATTATTTATTTCTGTGATGCAAAGCTGAACTTTTAGCATCATTACTCCAGTCTTCAGTGTCACATGATCCTTCAGAAATCATTCTAATATGCTGATTTGATACTCAGTTATTATCAATGTTGGAAACAGTTTTGCTTAATATTTTTTGGGAATCTGTAATACTTTTTCTTTAGCATTTATTTAAAGTAGAAATCTTTTGTAACAATATACACTACCGTTTAAAATTTTGGGATCAGTAATATATATATAAAATATATATATATATATATATATATATATAAATATTTTCTAACAATATAAATCTTTAATATCACTTATTATCAATTTAACACATCCTTGCTAAATATATATATATATATAAAAAAAATATAAAAAATAATTATATATATATATATATATATATATATATATATATATTTTTTATTTTATTTTATTTTATTTTATTTTATTTTATTTTATTTTATTTTATTTTATTTTATTTTATTTTATTTTATTTTATTTTATTTTATTTTATTTTATTTATTTTTTTTTTATTTTTTTTTTAAATAAAAAAATGACCCCAAACTTTTGAATGGTAGTGTAGCCTATATTGTCACAAAAAAATCGTCTACAATTTGTAGAGAAACCTAGAGTACAAACTCAAGATACATATGTTTGAGACTGAACTGAGGAGATAAACGAAGAGTTTATATATAAAAGTTTATGATGGGGCCTGAGGAACGGGGCGATGATGTGGAAAAGAAAGTGAAATATGATGAAAGAGAGAAGGAGAGACGTGGACAGAACTTGAGGGACTGAATTTCTCATAATCCCAGCAGTGAGGAAATTCAACAGAGCAGACAGCAGAAATCACTTCAGAGATCAGTTATTGCACTTCTCAGGCCTGACACTCAAAGCTGTGTTAACCGCTGACATTTAACTCAATATGATAGATAAACAACTATATAAAATGCTCAGGGGATTGTGGGAAATCCTGATTTTGTCTGACTGTGGTGAGACTATATTATTACATAGGAGCTCTGTAATTGTTGGAGAAAAATGTTTGTAGCTTTCCCATTCATCTCAATGGCAGTTGTTTGGTGGGCACAAGCCTGACATCTTTGCTCATGGACAATTATTTTTGAAGCCAATCACCTAAGCCAGAAATGTAAATTAATGTAATGTTTTTTTGGCAGTGGAATGAGGCGTTCCTGTAGCTCAAACACTAAGGTGATGGGTTTGATTCCGAGGGAATGCAATAATTATAATTATTCAGTATAATTCCAAAATGTCCACTTTCAGGCCGTGGTACACCTGTCTTTTTACTCTGAAATCTTTACAGATTTTTTTATAAGGTACTAGAAATGTAAGAATAAATGTTATATTAGTAATATTTTAAAATGAACACTTAATGGACTGAAGCAATAGGCTTTGGAGAAACGTTTCTCAATCATCAGTATAATTTAGTCCCCCAAAAGCAATAAATTGTTCCTTCAAAAAAGAATTGGGGGATTTTTCTGAATATTATTTAATATGTCGGGCTTTACAGTGTTAAACAGCCCTGTTGTTTGCATCAGGCAGGCGGTTTTTAGAAGTGACTCTCTCAGCTGCGGTGTTCTGTTACCACCTGCTGGTGTATGTGGATGATAGTCGACTACACAGAGGCAGATCACAGCATACGTATGACATGAATATCCAAATGAACAGCATGCTATGTGCCAACACTGGTGGATCACAGACACTGTCCCAGAGCATTGTCTTAATTACAGGCCTCCATCTGGTCCAACACCAAATCTGTGTGCATGAAAGTGCCAGAACCCCCATCCAAACGGTCATAGCCGTGAACTCTATCACACTTTAACCTGCAGCAGCTTTAGCTTTTGTTTGTGCGTCTTCCATCATTAGCAAACAGTAGAAAGGCTGCAGGTGAGTCATCTGCCCTCTCTCTTTCTCTCATGTGCTCAGTGTCTTGGCATGTGCTCCTCTGCACATTCTCCTGTCAACAGTACCTAACGCAGACGTCATGGGGGTGGTGCGGACCGGCCCGACCTGGCCCGGCAGATCAGCGTGGGTTTGAAGTTTATGAGTGAGAGGTGTTATTGTGCCATGGATGACTCAATGCATTCAAATCTCTGCATTACAAATGCTCACAAGCTCATTCTTTTGTCTGAGCTGCACCAGACAGCCCTTAAAGTCACCATGAAATCAGAATTGACCCTGGATGTATTGTCAATGATTTTATGATGCTTGTTATTTTTAGTTTTTTTTTCCACTTTAGATGTTCTACTAACTACAGTATAAGAAACTTTTGCACCTACAGTACGTGTCAACTAACTCTCATCAGAGTGTTAGTAGACTGTTAGGTAAGGGTTTGTAGAATAAGTTGACATGTAGTTGCAAAGTTACTTACAGTCAGAAAAATGTCTGTTGGGGGACCATCAAAATAATGTGTTAGCAGATATTAAAAAGTGTAACTGTCGATTTGCAATCCACTTTGTATTGTTACAATGTCGGTAGTAGCCTATATGTAAAAAATGAGTTCAACTGACTGAGAAATTCACGTTTATTCGTCAGCCAGGAGCAGTCAAAAGTCCTCCAGATGACGCGTTTTAGTAACAGAACAGTTATTGTAAGGGTAGGTTTGTCACTGAAAATTCTACCGTCCTATGTCTACTCTTTAAACAGCATTATGGTAAAAATGGAACACTATGGCAACAACTTTCTTACCTGTCTATGACGGTGTTTTGCTTCAGGGGTTTGGGCGGTTTGGGCTTATGACTAAAAGTTTGCTAAGAAGTATTTCCTACTAAAGCAAGCCTATCCGTAGTGGACTGGTGGGAGTGGCCTTGGATGGCAACAGTGCATTATGGGTGTTGAAGTTGTCCTACCTATTTTGGCAAAAGGGAAGACAACAGGTTTTTTCCCTTGTTTTCTCTAGTCAGGTAGCACTGATTTCAAAAACTTTTTCACCTTTCTACTGTATAGGCAACTTTCCTTTTTTGGCTGATGTCACTAAGCCATCTTTTTTTAACCCTTTACTTTCAACTGTCGTTCTGCTAAATCTCTAAGATGTGCATATGGGATTCATTCACTAATTCCATATTCAATACAAGTCAAGCTCAATCAATAATACTTAATAATGTTTATCAACACAAAAACAATTTCAACTTTTATAAAAAAGCAAAAATAGAGGCTACAGTCAAGCACTTACAATGCAAGAAATTATGACCAATGTTTGGAGGATTTAAAAGCAGGAATGTGAAGCGTATTATTATTATTATTATTATTCATAAATTCATAATATTCAAGCCTGTTAAAACTTGTGTATTATGCTGTAAAGTAAAACATTTTTTTTTTTGATTTAGGGTTGTAAGCATTACCTTGTCATGCCAATGAAGTTGTAAAACTGCATGAAACACTTCAGATTTTGTGTAACTCAGAACTTTTTTTTAAGAAAAGATGGGACATCTCAAAATATATATTGTTTTTGTTTTTGGCAATCAGCATTATCATGCCATTATGCAACATTAAGTGCTGTCGTTTAAGATTAACATGTATTGAACCTGCAACCTGGAATTTGTATTGTTTATTTTCTACCTGGGGTCAAGGAAACAATTCCAGGTATTGTGTTTGTGTGGAAAATAATAAAGATTCCATTTCATTCTATGTTAAAGTCCAGCCATTGTCCAGTTTGCACAAACAATGTGCTGCCATCTAGTGTCTAAATGCTTCCATTGCACAACTGATTATTTAAACTGCTGCTATTAAACCTGTTTACGGATCTTCATCTGACAGATATGACAAATGCATTGAATCAAATGAGCCATGTCCGGATTGACGGGAAAGATTTGCTCACTGCAGAAAACAACATATAAACCTGCTGATGTGTTCAAATGAAGCCTGACTGGCCCACTGCCACAGCAGGCAGGACGACAGACATGTTGTCACCATCACTCAACACATTCATCGTCAACGTCACTCAGCACATCGTTGTGAGTCAGGGATTTCCATGATTCATGTCTGTAGATGAAATAAGAGGAAGACAATAAATCCCTCCCCTTTTCTCTCTCACCCTCAGCCCTGTTTATGTAGCTCCGATTGGACACACCTGCTGGTCTCCCTGTGAAAGTCCCAATGCACGATCAGGCCCACGGCCCACAGGGCAGCCGGAAAGAGACCAAGGGGGATTTTCACTCTATCTCTGTCTCTCTCCATGGGTAGAGCTTGCACTTCCTTCCTGTGAGGTCATAAATCTGTCCACAAGCACATGCTAATGGTCTAATATTAACAGTGTTTAGATTCATCTACTCTGAGGACAGACCTCACCTGAGGGTCCCACTCATATTTAAAAAATCATATTCAAACTTTTACCTTCACTGTTCCTCACTGGTGGAATGAAATTTCCAACCATACCCGAACAAGCGAGCCCCATATGACATTTAATTAAATTACTGTTTTTAAAATGTTATTAAATAGTTTATTTTACAGGGATAATGTGCTGTCCATGATTGCCCCATAATTAGCTTCTGAGCTTTTAAAAAAGTACATATGGATATGTTAAAAAATGAATTGATGAATAACATGCATAAAATATCATAAGTGTTTAAAAAATACTTTGAAAATAACAGTTAGTAATAATAGTAAGTTGCACTATGTTAAAGAATTTTGTATACCTAAAATATCTGGAAAAAAAACAACAAAAAAAACTGAAGTTAAATATTAAATATAACAGGTTATTAGACTACAAATTGTTGATGTCCTCTAAATATATTATAAAATATAATGTGTGTGTGTGTATGTACAGTGTGTATATATATATATATACACACATACACGCACACATACACACATTGTTGTGTGTATATATTATAAATATTTTATTAAAAATAATATAAAACTCATTATATATTTATAGTTTGTACTATACTTTTACAAATAATACTTTTCATTTACTAGCATATACCATGAATTATTTTATTTATTTTTTGCAATTTAGCGATTTTAGTGTTTTAGCTAAAAAAATTTTTGTTGATGCACGCTCTATATTTGAAAAATATTTTTAATATATTAAATATCATTTGACTTTTCCATTTTTTTTCTCTGTTCTAGCCTGTACTTGTACTAACAAGCTTGTTACTTTAAAACTTGTATTTTAACACTTCTCATGTTACATGCTTTTTTTTAAATGCATTAATTGATTTGTTGTTTTCCTCATTTTTAAGATGCTTTGTATAATGTGTTAAAGGAATAAATGTAAAATCAAGTCAAGCCATTTGAGATCCTAAGTAATGTGCTGCAAATCATTCTGAATTAAGATTATTATAATATATAATTCTTTGCTTAATAGTTACTGGCTAGTATGCTAATGTGCACATATACTCGTTCAGACACAGACATGAATGAGTTTTCTGTTGACTTTTGCTACAGAATGTCATCCTGTTATGAAAAGAATGAGCAGTTAAAGCAGTTCAAGATCAAAGCTCCATTTTTCTAGAAACGAGTAGAAGGGAACACAAACACACACATCTGCTATGTAGGTAAACACAGAAACATTCCCTAAATTCTTAACCTTGATATGAAAAAGAGTCAGCGTGTTACTATTTTGCATATTTTATTACAAAAATGAAATGCAAATGTTTAAAACATTTTACAGACGATTTTTTACAATCTTTTCTTTGCCCTGTTTGTGAACTAATGCATTACTTTTGCAAACAACATTCATTTTTCATTATATATAATTTGCGCTTAATGCAATTTACATTAATTATATTTATTAAATTATGTACAGTGTTTCCAAACAGTGACCTAACCACAGAAATGCACCTGTTTACAGGTGTTGGCGGTGATGCTCTCAGTTTTGCCCTTGACAGTTCTCGTGCTGGAGCAATGAGTGTGAATCACAGTGTGTTGTAGCAGTGCTGAGGCCCAGCGTCCTGTAGGTAACCCATGTGCCAGGGCAGAGGCAGCGTCTGGAGTGTGTCCCCGTAATTGTCTATATGATTCGGGCCACAAGAGCCCCAAACTCCTGGCTGATACGTCCCGACATCCCCTCTCCGTCCGTACCTGGGTGGGCTTGCCACACTGCTAGGTGGGTAAAGCTGGGCGTCAGCTGAGAAACACGGGTAGTGAGGGGACGGCGGACAACCAGGGCCCGTAAAAACGTGTTGCTCGGAGGACAGTCTGTGCAAGGGGTTTTGTATATGGTGGGTGAGCGGCTGATGCCAGGATAGGAAGTTTTGGGATTCGAGGCGGACAGGAGGCGACGGCTCCGTCTCTGGCCACAAGCCGCCCGGCGGACCGTGACAGTTGAGGTGGCTGCAGGGCTTCCCCGTACTTGCAGGTGGGTTGTTGGTGAGAAATACAGACAAAGCAGAGATTCGATTGATGGCTCTCTGGAGCGTGGCAATCTTCGACAGCCGTTTTCCGCCCAGGTCATGATGCAAAGCCACTCGGAGCGCGTTGAAGGCCTGGTTATAATCCATGATGCGTTTCCTCTCTCTCACGTTGGCCGCCACTCTGCGTGCTTTGGAGCGCACCGGTCTGCTGCGTTTCTTGCTCTGTCTCTCCTCCAGCTCGCTTAGGGTGCCGTTGGGGTAACACCCTGTCAGGCTGCTGCCATCGCTGCTGTCCAGCTCCTCGGACCCTTGAAGACTCCCATCCAGTTCCTCCTCGGAGAACTCGGAGCTGGTGAAGCTTCCTCTGCTCGCCATGGAGAACCTGCAGACTGTTTCCAGTGTCATCGACCTCCCGTGAAAGAGTCTGGATGGCGCTTTCACACACTCCTCTGTCGACCTGTGATTACCTGTGATGCCTCTCGACAGGTCGGGCCTCTCTTTAAAGCACCTCGTTTAGGAGTCACATGGTACAGTCACCTATAAGAAATGCTGGTGTTTATGAGCTCCCCAAGGCAAATTCAGCTACTCCCTCCTCAGACACGCCTTCTGCTGCAAGATCTGCACAGCCACATACAGGCCATGGAAGAGTGAGTAAAACTCAGACGCAGACAAATAAAAACACAGACACTGAGTATGTTTTAGATATGTACACATCTCATAAACTGTAGGAAAAAGTGAAAACATTACTTTTTCATGACAACACTACCATCATCAGAGATGGAGAATGAGCTTTTGGTGCCTTTGAAAGAGGGCAAGTTGACCTTGAACTTTGGCAAGGCCCGGATAGAGAAAGTGCTGGCACAGATATTACCAAGCAATGTGACCAACTGACATCTAATAACAAACGATGCTAGACTTTTAATCAGCTGGCCCCAACGCTTTTAGTGGATGGATAACTTCACATGTAGTTCATTATATAATGACATAAATTGATATGTAATATATTTAGTCTCTGTGTGTGTATCTTACTTATAAATATAATGCATACTGTATATGCGTGTGTGTATATATACTGTTATAATTCATGTAATATAAATACATTATTATCAGTGTTGGGGGTAACACATTACAAGTAACGCAAGCTGCATAATCAGATAACTTTTTTCAAGTAACTATAGTTACTATAGTAAAGTAACCCATTACTTTTAAATTTACAACAAAATGTCAAAGTTACTTTTTCAAATAAGTAACGCAAGTTATTTTGTTTTCCCTTTTATTGACTGACAGCTCTTCTGTCCCCATGTTGAGAGAAATCAGAAGTGCAGAGGCGTTGTGTTCGCTTATTGTAGTTCTAGACTAATGCATTTACTCATCTCGCTTGCACAAAAACAGATTTTGTATTCCTTAAAAATGAATAAAAACAGTGAAATGCAAACAAATAATAAGACATTGCTTATTATTAACCAATGTCTTTGCTGCTGACCTTTGATGATCCAATTCAACCATACTAATAAGCAAAAATGACTGTAGATAAACATTAAAAAAAATTATAATTGTTTTATTGCTGAAGTAAGCGTGTTGAACTTTCTTCAGCAGCACAGCTTTGTTTGAGCTGCGCCCTCTACTGTACAGGTGTGAATTTGCATTTCCTTCAGCCTGAGCCTTATTCTTTTCACTTTTGGTGTGAAAGGGCCTTTACATTTGCCAAAAATAGAACTTTTTGTTATTAAAAAAGCAAGCAAGCAAGCCCAGCCCAGGTGAGAAAAAGTAACGCAACAGTAACGTAACGTAACACATTACTCTCCATAAAAAGTAACTAAGTAATGCAATTAGTTACTTTTTATAGGGAGTAATGCAATATTGTAGCGCGTTACTTTTAAAAGTAACTTTCCCCAACACTGATTACTGTTATACTGTTTAAGTAAATAAATAAATAAATGTAGAATTACGCATATATTATTTCAGAAAAAAATCATATTATATATATATGCGCAAGTATGTAAGTATGTTTTATACGTAATGTATATTGCATACCACACATTTATTGTTAATTTACTCATTTTTATTTTGACACTTCATTTTAAAGCATTTTTAGCACTTTGTGTTAGTGATAATGGCTGAACTTGTGCTATAGTCTTCAAGGGCAGCGTCTCAGTTTTCTGGTGTGTCTTGTGATTAATTACATGGGTAGTTCAATCTAAATTTGTCTGTTAGTGCTCATGACAAATTGTACATTGATCAAATAACTAGTATTTTGTGGATTTCCTCTCATGTGTGAATGACTTGCGATCCATTATTTACATTTGTCCACAGATACAATTATCATCTCCAGTGTGCGATCTCGGCGCTGTGTTGGTGCTGGGCCTTGTGGGCCATATAATTTGAGTGTCTTTGTAACAAACCATAAATCAAGCCCGAACAGCACCCGAGGATAAGAACAGAAAGACACTCGGACTTCAAAGCCTGCAAAAAGAGAGCAGGTATTTGACAATTATAACATGGCTTGAGCAGCACAGTTACACACTGTGGTTAGCGCTGACAGGGGGAACGCACATTTTGTTTGGTTTGTTTTTGATAGATTGCATGATGATCATGCTTCTGGTTGTGCAATGAGGAATCTGTTCTGTATCTCTACAGATCTTTGTCCTTTCACTGCCCGCAGACTAATCAGGTCCTGCTGCTATATCATGTCCTCTAATCTGAAGAACAGTGGCTGCTGCAAGTCAATAGTTCAGTGCTAAAGCACTACTGACAGCTCGTCATTCATGCCATGGATAGCAGTCATCCTCCCGGTCTTTGCTGTACAATGTTTCCATTTTTTTTCTGCCATGGTTATTTGGTCATATGATTGATAAACGAATCATTTTGGGGCATCCAGCCTGTCCTGTGCTCAGAGTTAATGTAGGGCAGAAAGACAGACAGAATGAGAGGTCAGGCTTCTTCCTCTGCTCCTCTTTTATGGAGGCTGTCTAGGCTGATTGACGCCATTCCCTAAAACAATTACACGGCTAACAGTTGGGCAGTGAGAGTGCAGTTACTTTGGGACTACTTGTCTTGTAGACCATGAGAAAAGAAGATAATTTTGTCTCGAGCATAATTTGTCATTATTAACTGCAAGGAAATAGACATTTTTGCTCTAGAAGCAAATATGTCAATATAATTATAATACATTTTACAAGGGTTATTATCATTAACTAAAACTATTTTTTTTTTAAATCAATTGAAATAAATCTGATATATATATATATATATAAGTTAAAGCACACAAAAAAACTAAAAGTAAAACTGAAATTAAAATAAATTAAACCTAAAAAGCAATATTACAAAAACTAATAAAATTATAAAAGCACATAAGGAAATTACAAATTTTTTTTACTAAAATTAACATGAAAACTAAAAATATACAAATTTTAAACCTAGAATAAAAACTAAAATGACACTTTTTTTTTACAGTCCTGTCTGATAATATTTTTTCATAAACTGTAAAGTTATGTTTTTTTAATGTTTAATACAGAACAGACAGAAAAGAATAGACAGAAAATGACTTTTTTTAAATCCAACCAAATTTGAAAATAATACTAAAAACACTTAATAAAACAAATGTGTAGATATGCAGACACACTATATATATATATATAATAAAAAAAATGTACAAATATGAATTGTTGAGCAAGAGAATGCATTTCTATTTGAGCTTAACTATAATGGCCCTCAGGCTCAGAGATTAAATTTTTGACATGAAATTGATTGATTCTGTTCAGTTTTGAGGTGCCAAAGCCAGTTTTAATCGCCGCACTAACAACGAGTTAGCACAATGGAAATTTATAATAAATATTTCCATTGAATAATCCGGCCCAGGAAGAGATCAGCACTCCACTCAGCAGCCTCTGATTTACGAGGGGCCCCTGAGAGATTTATGGCCTCCCAGAGAGAGCACGAAATCTGCACCTCGGACCGTCCAAATCTCTCCCTTCTGACAGATGACAAGACACTAGCAATTATCAGCCGCCAAGAATAAATCAAAGCCTTTACTGCTCGTCCTGTGACGCCCTTAAAGAAATAACCGTTTTCAAGGTAAGGGGAACCTGCCTAACCGCACTTTCCTGAGATTTGTAAATCTCTGGCCTGAGCCACTATAATGAGCAGTTGTTACCCACGTCTTATTAGAGGTCTGTAGAAAGCGTTATAGATATTTATTTCCTGAGGGACCATTAACGTAATGAGTGAGCACAGCTCTGTCCACTAACCTTGGCATTGCACTGGTATGTTAATGCATGTTTGCAGCACTTCCAGAGGAATTTTCACACCTCTATAAAACTTAGTTGCTCACTCTTAAAAGGATTTCCCCCTTCCTCTTAAATAAAAAATAAAAAAACAACTTACACATATATGTTGGGTTTCCATGTTTCATGGGGGACATTTTGTACTGTACAAACTGTATATTCTATTCCCTAACCCTTCCCCAAACACAACCCTGAAAGAAAAATTTCAGCTTGTTTAAATTTTTACCTAGTATGACCAAAAATGCCCTCACAAGATTTCTGGTATTACTATATATCCTTATGTGTACATTTTGTCCCAATGGCCACCATAACCTGAACCACAAACACATTTTAATCAATAAAATATATTTGTTTGCATGAAACTGTGTTTACAAACTTTATGGGTGAAACAACTGAAAAATAATAAATGATATGCTAATAATTTGTAAATTAAGAAGGTAAACGTTTTTACACAACAACGATGTACTAAAAATGTAAAAGTAAAACTAAATGTTTTTCCTTTGCGTTTTTTGCGTACAGATGACAACGTTGTCAAAACAATCCCCATCTGCGAAAATGACTAAAAATGCTGTATTATTTATGCCAGGCCAGTAGTTGGCGATGTCACTGTTAAGAAACACTGAGCCTGTAGACTGAACACGTTATACGCGTGCGCACGACGTCACAGTTTTCACAAATTCGATTAGATTTTTTTGTGGTTTACATGGAGACGATAATGGTATCGTTTACAAAACCTTGCACCCGTTTTCAAAAGTTTGTGTTTTCAGGGCCCCAAAAACGCCGTTGATGTGTAAATAAACTGTCAAAATTTATAAAAGTTTTTATCTGAAAACAGTGTCATGTAAACGGCGCCTTAGTGTCCAAATTTCCATTTAGGGACAATAAAGTATATTTTAATGTTCAAGTTTTTAAGGTTGAAAATGTGTAATTTTGTTACCAGTTTTGAGTCGCACCAAACAATCTTGTTAAGGCTGATTTATACTTCCGGAGTCTCTACGCGTTGGTTTTCATTTATACTTCTGCGTCGTTGTCCGCGTTGACGAGCAATTACACATGCAGAGGGAGCGTGTGAAACCCATAGACAGTATATAAACTGGACACAGCGACCCCATAGGTTTCAACGGAGAAAAGTGAAGTCAATTAGAAGCTCTCACTTCCTGATGGCTGAGCGTACTGCGCAGACTCAAACTGAGCTTGACGACGTAGATGTGACGTGAGCAACCCGTCTGTCTTCTAGTAGCTGTGCCAAGAGAAATCTGAATCATTCCCTTCCTAAACTTGCAGAGACGGAGAGCGGTGTAGGAGGTGTCCATGAGCTAGGAGCAGGAGCAACTTTTGCTAAGTATTCTGATGAATTATTTTGTCATTTTGCTTCCACGTCCCCCCGATTGCCCGCGAGCTTCTACTGTGCTTTCTCTACTGTGCGACAGAGAGTCGTGTGGTTATGATGCAATCGTTAGCCTATTTTTACAAAAACTGCTTCTACGGGGCCATAACGTAAGATACAAGGTAATGGAGCCTTTTATACATTTTCGTGTTTCTTTAGAAATAAATAATGGACAAATGGAGTCTTTAAACGCCTCAGATGTAAAGTTATTCGCTGTCAAAGTGACGCCAAAATTAATGGGAGTCAATGGGATGCTAACAGCAGGTGATGGTCCGCTAATCAATGGCGGCGCCCGGGGAAGCTTCAATATTTTATGAAACCCTGCCCCTCTGGTTTCACCAGGGTTCTAGCAGACCAATCACAGTGCTTGCGTCTGTGTAGAATTGACGCGTTGTTACATTTTTGGAGAGGTGCACATCAGGGTACGCGTGCTACACACAGCCTACGACGTGAGTTCGACGCAGAAGTATAAATTGGGCTTTAGTTTACTTTATGTAACTGAATGAATCAGTATCACTGATCACAATTTTTTTTTAATAAACATTTTTTGTTATACTGGTTGAAACTCTCTTCCCATCCTGATAGCAGTCAATCATATCTTCTGTGGAAGTCTCAGAACCCAAACATGTTCATCCAATCATTGCATTCAGTCTGAATGCAATGATACTATGTCCTACAGTACCTGCCTGTCAATGTATTTCCATACCCCCGCGCACCTGCTCGCGCAGACATCACACGTCATCAGCATGTTCCATAAAGCAATGCCGATATCACCAAACACCACAAACTAACAGCAGACACCTTTTACAGTTCCTCCTGAACCAAAACAACGAGCTCACGGCCTCACGCCATGTCGCAACTGTAAGTACAAGACGGCAACGCGTGAAGTTTTTCTCGGAGCAGTTCTGCTGTGTGTGCGTTCATATGTTTTGAAGGAGGCGTGGCTTTGGAGACGCTCTGAGGGATCTCATGCTTTTAAAGCTAGCTTGCTATTGCTAGCCACTCCAAAATTGCCTACCCTCCCTTTAATCACATGATCATCATCAGAAACGGAATTCACTCCCATTCTGCTTCATCCGGTCAGTTTTTTACTGATATAAGAAAAAAACAAGGATGTTCCGTAAAGAGACCTGGGAGAGTAATTTTATGCTGTATCTATATTGTTTTACTGTGGGAAGAGGAGAGGTGACTCTTGTGCTCCTCCATTCTTCAGACTTTATAACCTGCATCCAACTTTAGAGTCATCACGTTTCCCACTCTCTCTGCCGAGGTGAGAGTCTTGTGAGTCACACACAAACACGTATCGTCTATGTGTCGAGTGACTCAGAAAAGTTTGTGGAAATTATCCCTTGAGAAGAAGCTTTAACCATTATCTGTGTACAGGAAGTCATCATACTGCAGCAAGGCCTGCCTCTTAACAGCGTGCATGCTTTTCAATATGAAATGCCTTCAGGGAGCACTTGCTCACACATATCTACAGTATGTTTACAACATAACAAGGGTTTACAAGAGTTGTCATCATGGTTGTAAAACTGTGACGCATTCTTGTTTGGTAGTAACCCAACATAAACAATACAATATAGTGTGTAATAAAATAGCTCTAAATAAGTCTCTTTTTTAACAGCACAATTTCTCACTTTTAAAAGTGATAATAAAAAACGTTAAAGTCACTATGAAGTAACTCTTTTTTTTTTTTTTTTTTTTTTTGGGAATATTGCAGTATTTATTATAAATGATCTATTTGTGCATATCTTTTTTTTTTTTTTTATTCATGTGCCCTCATAATCTTTAATCAAAAAATGTCCCTCACTCTTGCAGCAACATCTCTTCTCTTCTTCTCTCCTGATGAACTATTTACTGGGGTGAAGGCAAGACAACCTGTCACTCACATCACATCACTGTAATAGCAAACCACAATGATATCAATACATTTTTTACTTTTTTCACACTATTCATAATAGAGAAGAAAAGACTATTGCAACTTCCATTTCATGCTGACTTTAAAATGTTTAAACTCAAGCTTTAAAACATGCACACAAAAAATACTTTTTAAAATTAATTTAATATTAAAATGTATAAATAATAAAAAAAATATTAGCACATATTGCACATAGGGTACAACAGGGCTAAAGGTGTATCAGGGTAAAAGGCACTGTTGATTTTATTTTCTTCTAAACAGAACATCCGCTTTTCAAGATGCACGTGGAAATTTGTCTGATCCTTGACACGATCTCGGCAGCAGCGCAAAGTTGATTCTGCGCTAATTTTATCTAATATTTGATGTTTTTTTAAAACATTGTAGATTTAAGTAGCAAATGAGAATTACTAAAATGATTGAATATATTTTCAGACAAATGTATTCTTAATGATTTTCGGTTTTATTCAAGGCGCACTGGGGTGAAAGGCAGAATGATATGTGCCATGATAATAAATAGCATGGCTGACTTTTCTACTTGTTGACATGGTTAGATTCAGATGGTAAATATCATATATTACATTGGGAATCCACCTTAGAGATAATCACCATATTTATAATGAAACAAAGCAGGAGTTTGAAAAAAAAAGAGAAAAAAGAAAAAAAAAGATATTAATCATATCATATAATAAAATATTTATTACTAATGTAAATCTATAGTAAATTATTATGGGATCTCCTTCAATGCTTTCAGAATCTTTACTTAAAAAAAATAAATAATTCTGTATCTTTAAAATATATTTTTATATTAACATCATTTTAATGACAGTAGCCTATATTTATTGAACATAAAAATAATTATTTTGTTTATCAAAATAAACAGAAAATAGTACAAACTTTGCTAAAGTGATTGTTTTGAACAAGTATTAACTTAGACATTTTACCTTAAGTATTTGTATCAATAATGTGTCTTTTGCTCCATGCCACCTCATACATTTAAAAGATTTTTTAACAAAATAAACCACTTTTATGATTTATTTTCACACAAAATGTGTTGCTCCATCAATTGTTCAATACAAACGTTTATATATATATTTTCTGCGATCATACACTATGGGAGTAGTGAAAACAAAACATTGTTTATATATCTACTGCCTTGCACCCGTGCAAGATTTTTATGAAAGCAGCATCACCTAGTGGTGAAAGCATGAGGGGCCAGTTCACATATTTAATATAGCCTATTTCACATAACATCCCTGACCACTATTCAATAATGTAAATTTCTATTCGCAGATAAATTGCCTTAAACCAATGACTATTTTCACACAAACTTATTTTAAAAACAAAAAGCCACTTAAAATGCGCATGCGCACATAGTAGGAGATAAGCTTGAGCGTTGTTGAGTGGGTGGACAACATAAGGGTGCGTACAACTAGACCATGAGTTCATTTTTGGCTGTTCCTTTAAAGTAAATGGATACAGTATATTACACATTTATTGAAGTCAAATACCACTGGGACAATTTAGCTATTACTAATAATAACTAAACTCTTAACAAACGTGCCCGAAAAATCTTCTGTGATTGAGAGCTCGCGCCAAATGAAGACTTGTGATGGATGTGACACAAAGAAACACGTAGCCTAGCCTACGTTGAAAAAGAGATGCGAACTGTAAAAATAACAATAATTTAGATTGGTAGTTACTAGTAGCAACTTTTATTTAAGGTAAGTTTATGCTGACATATTGAATTTCTCATATATAAACGAGCACTCTGGTGCCCAGCGTTTCTGATATGTTTAGTCATGATAAATATTTATACAAATTATTTCTGTATTTCACATAACGAAAAGCCAAATAGTATGCTTGTATGATAGGGAAAGCCCTGAAATGCCTCTATTTTTGTCCGTTATCTGCCATGACAGCAGGGGGCGCTGTAATGTGTTGAGCTCAGAGGATCTTTGAAAGTAGGGATCTCGGCGGCACTTTTCCAGTCGGTGTCGGCGTAAACCATGGTGTAAACCCATAGACTGTAAAAAAAAAAAACCCAAGCTTTAAATATTGACTTCTTCTCTCGTCTTATGAATTAAGGTAAAGTCTGTATGGGTTATACGTTTTGCCTGCCTGTCTGGTATTTTGTCAGTAGGCCTAACGTTACTGTTATTGTTGCTGTAGATTTGATTTTATTTAGAGCCTTTTCCTGTGCAACATCTGTTTTGTTAACATTAATGCATTACTCCAGGGGACTGTTTTCAGGCCAAAGACCCCTTGGTGGACATGAGATGGGTCAGAGACCACCATTACATATTATAAAACTGAATATTGCATTTTCAGCCTGGCTTATAATAATTCAGGTTGTAAATTACCATATTAGTGTGTGTGAGTGTGTGTGTGTATTCATATTTATGTACAGAGGTAAGAACTTGTACATTGCATTTTAATTGTGCTTAATTTTTCTTAACTCAATAAAGAATATATTTGATATATTATAAATCACTGTAACAGTAATTCTATTGTAATTTACCTTTTTTTTTTTTCTTTTTTTTTTTTTTTCAGCATCATTCTGTCATTCTGCTTTTGCCTCAGGCTGACGGTGACACTGATGATGACCCTGAAATTCTGAATGGTCCAGCAACTTTGTGAAGGTAACACTGGGTTATATTTGTAGATCCTGCTGATTTGCTGAAATACTATGAGATATATGAGCAAGTATTTTCTTGCTAGGTTTGTTTCAAGGTGCAATCTGATATTCATTTAGTCTTTAAAAGCTCAACCCGACAATGATTACTCTGCATCTCTCCTGCTCTCTGTGTTATTTCTGAAATGCGTTCCCACTGATGACGGCAGATTCGAGATGCCCTGCTGGAACCTTCTTTCAGAGATCAAATATAATGGTCTGAAATAAGCGGGAACAGATGGACTCGGATCTATTTTAGTAGTGTGATCTGCGATGCAAGAGAATCTGACGGATGCTTAGAAGCTGGCGTAGCAATCTTGGTTACTTTCCAGTCAATTTTAGAGTCAGAATTAATTATTTATGTTTGTTGTCTAATCATTCTGTTAAAAAAACAGGACTCTGTTTTTAGCTTTTACACAAAATAAAGTGCGCAAAAACCGTGCTAGGCCTTAAAGGGATAGTTCACACAAAATGTTTTATTCTGTCCTACTCACCCTCATGTTGTTCCAAAAATGTATGAATTTCTTTCTTCTGCTGAACACAAACGAAGATATTTTGAAGAATTTGGGTAACCAAGCAGTTGATGGGCCCTATTGATTCCCATAGTATGGCCAAAAAAAAAAAAAAAATCAGTTTGTGCAGCTTCCAGTGTCATAACTGCTTGTTTCCAGTAGGTGGAGCTGTGTGCTCACTGCCAATGTGACTGGATGTTAAAGATCAGTCATCGGTATATCAGCTTTCCATGAAGGTTTTGGTTTAAGTGTTAAGTTTCCTTGGAGTCAAAGGTGTTAGTTTGAGCTCTCCAACAAACACTTTGATGCATTTCAGGTGGATGTGAAGATAATGTGAGACTTCAGTTTCTTTTCTTTTTTTTCCAGTGGCTTTTGCCTCTGTTTATTAGTCACAGTGAAGGATGGACAAGAAGTTACTGAGGTGAGACAGGGGGGAATGGGACTGGCTCATAGTCTCTAATAGACTCTCAAACCTGCATTACTTGCGTAAGCACGATGGCTCAGGCCTGTCAAGAACATGTGCTACACTGCGGCTCTGACAGAGAGCGTCTCATCTGAGTGAATCTTCAGCAGATGTCTGACCCGTATTCTCTCAAACTCCTGCTGTGAAATGCTCTTAGTTAAAAACAAAAATGACCTAAATGAGTGGAATTCAACATCTAAAAGGGACAGTTCACCCCCAAAATTAACAATCTGTCTTTATTTACTAACGCTCATGTTGTTGCAAACCCATAATGCTGTTCATAGGGACATAAAAACCAAAAAAGCACCATAAAAGTATCATTAAATTCAAATTCTTTCAATAAGCCATACGAGCTTTGTGCGAATAACAGACTGAAAGTGAAGTTATTTTTCACTGATAACTTGCCTTTCCCTTCACTAAGCTCGCATTTACATTTAGTAATTTTGCAGACACTTTTGTCTATAGCGAATTACAAATAAGGAACATCACAAGCAATTTATTATTGGACAGTACTTCCAACAGTAAACTAGATAAAGATAGATAAAAAAAAAAAAAAATTATAAGATTTAATTATAGGATGTGCCTACAAATATTGTTGCAGGAAACTAAATAAGCTGGACCAAAAAATGCTTAAATTATAATATAGGTCTTTTTGAAGATTGTCTTCAAATATTGTCGTAGCATGCCACATTTGGTTATACACATGTGATATCCAGTGTTATTTTGACACTGATGTATGTAAATGGCTGTTAAAAGATTTTTCCAAAATTCAGAATTTGTAAATAATGACAGAATTTATAATTTTTTGAGTGAATGATTGCTTTAATACTAAGGTGAACATCATCTAGGCATCAGTGTAAGTTATTGTATAAAAGTATTGCATTACTTGTTACTAATTACTAAATCCCATATCAACCTTGACCAGTTGAACAATATAAGGATAGACATTTTAATTCTTTCAAATAAATAATCTAAAATTGCATGAATTATTCTTGAACTGACCAAAATATTTAAAAGGAGAAGGTTACATGAAAAACATAAATTTCAACATTAGACGGTACATTTTGATGTAAACCCACTATTGTTTTATATAGAATTGTTCTATAGTCAGTATTTGATGCGATTACATCAGAAGTAACTAATTAAGTTACAGGAAAATGAAGAGTAATCCCTTACTTTACTTTTTCAAGGGAAAAAATTACACCCAACACGGCTTGGCATGTGTTTTTCACTGTGTCTTCGTGCAGCCAGAAACTTTGATTAGCAGTTACACACTTCAGCATCTGCTCATGAAACTGGTGCTCTCATCAACAATGCGCGTAACATCAAACGCTCTCCTGACGGAAATACGGTATTACCGTAGTGTAACAAATCGAAGTAGTGTATTATGCAGTGGTCCTCTCTTCATCCTGTTTGTAAAGTCTGTTCTGTCAGTGAAGTTGCCCTGATCTTTCCCTTGTATTTCCCCCTCTAGTCCTTCACTGCAGACAAGAACTGACAGTATCCCTCCTTCCTACACGCCCTTTCCACTGACCTTTCCTGTCGGCTTTTTTTTCTCGGGTCCAGGCGCGACTGCGCGAGTGATGAAGCCTCTCAGTGCTCAGGCCAGTATGACTAAGACAGAACAAGATTACCTGTGACATAGACGGGAGAACTGATGCACCAGAGTGTTTGTTCAGTGACACGGGTGTGCTGCAGTGCATTGTGGGACTGGATTCAATGCATGTTCCAATGAACTGCCTCATTCGTCTCGATATGACCAGTCTGTGGTCTCTCTCTCTCTCTCTGCTTCTCTTCCTAATGGGTAGGAACAGCTGTGAAAAAGCAGCTCACACTAACATCAGCCATTATTTCATTACTCTGAATGTTGAAGTGTGCAGAGAGCCGAAGTACGTTAATGACGATAGCACCATGTCAACACGGAGTGGATGTGGCCTTTATTACAGGGCTCGATCATCCTGATGCATTACACACATGATTGTGTGAAATGTAGAGAGTGATCATGGGTTTTTATATTGATAGGGAGACTTTATCTCATGTTATACGGACTGGAAAAAAATCGACCAGTTTGTTGTTTCACATTAGAAACGTTTTCAACACTGCTTTGGAGATAGAAAAAAAACCTTGGATTTTCAGAGATTCCTCTAGATTAAAAATACACTCTATTAGAGTCAGGATGTTTGACTAGTTGTGTGTTAAAGAGAGAGACAACTATCCAGAGAGCCGTGCTGTGCTTTAGTGTGATGGCGATTCCAGTAAAACACTGTCCAAAAAGTTTATAGGAGCCTCGCATAGCCAGACTTTTGATTATTTGTGTAATATTTGCAACTTATTTGGAATAAGATACCATCTGAGCGAAATGAAAAGTGATCAAGTTTTTGTTTTTATGTGCTGGGAGGTGGATAAATTTGAACAATAATGGACTGTGATTGACTGGAAAAAAAACAATGTGCGGGAAATGTGCCTCATTCATGAAACGCATGTAGAATTAATGTTTGTGTAAATCATTCATAAAGCCATTCTGACGTAAGTTTTCGGATTCATGAAAGTGTTTGTATTTTCAAAAATAGTTTGTTCGTAAAACATCAGAACACTGAAGATACTGCATTTTAATAACTTACCATAATAATATACGGAGGTTACGGAGTGCTTGTGAATTCAAAGGAGAGTTTTCGAGAAGGTCCCTTTTACATACAAATTAGTCTGAATTTATTTATGAATGTTTTAGGATTAAGACCCAATGTGTGTAGTTTTGTGATCAGAATTCGGAATTAGTTTTGTGATTCTGTCTTTCAAAAATTAATACATTTAATTTATAAGAAATAAGTTTCATCAGCCATAGATAAAGTCTTGACAATAAGATATTTTCAACAGTAGTCCAGAATTAACCATTTTTATTTTTGTTATTAAATGTTTATTTTTATATTTGCTACAAAGAATCATATTTTTCATTAAATCTAAACTTTGAAATGTAAACATTTGCAACAAGATGAAAACGATATAGATACAATGCACAATGTAACTTGATAAATTCATAAACATTTCAAAATATTACTGATTAATTAGTAGTTTTCAGCACATTCTTACTATACATAAAAATGCACTCTCTCACTGGCCCTCGCTTCAGTGATCGTCACTCACCGGTGATCACCAAGGCCTTCCAGATGGTAAAAGCCTCTTCAAGAAGTCTCTAAATGTATCCATTAAAAGCATCATTTGTACAGCCAACACAATGCAAAACAAATTCACAACCTTAGATGATACTTCTTTTGATCATATTTCAAGGCCTGCTATGGGCAGTCCTCATGTTATTATGCATAATCCACCTCAGTCGTTTTCAAGCTACAGATATTTAGCCTTTTTTTATTTATTAAATATCCGTCATATATCTCTTTAATAAATGTGTCTGATTGGTGTAGTCATGACCCTAACCTGGCCTATTCAGGATTTAAAGTTCAACTAGTAATTCAGTCATAACTCAGACTAGTTGTCTGAAAACATGAGGTCCTTGAGACCTCATTTCTTGAATGGACAAAGCTCTCATTCTAAGTTCTCTTGTGTCGAGAATCGAGATTGATCCTATATATTTCAGGGTCAATATCCAGCTTGTATCTAAAAAGAGGCCATCGAGAGAACGCTTACAAAGCCAAAGGGTTAAATGAAGGGAGCTTTTTTGTTGCTGCTCGCCCAGAGGGAAAGCCACAGATTTTCCCTATGTTTTCATCTGTGCCGCGCAGCTAACAAAAGAGCTATTGGAGATCAGGTTTGTTGTCATTTGAAAGCAATGACCTTGCCTCTGCCTCTTATAACAGGTCATACTGTTTTGGCACAGAAGCACTCATCTGGATGCCTCGTCTCAGTGGGCCGACCCGCAGAAATACCTCCATAATAATGGAAGCAGTGATTGTTCACAAACAATCAACTGGAAGGCAATCCGGCTGATAAGAGAGACGGCTTTAGCAAGGAGATGGGTTATGAACATGGCAATGAGAGGTGCTAGATCTGAAATAGGAAAGGCAGAGGCTCTATAACCTGTAATCCCAGAGACAGCCAAAGCCCTCGGCAGTCAGTGAGAGTGGCAATCACTGATGGATCACCTTTCTGACCTGCCAGTCATGGCATAAATGGGTGCAGTGGTATTTCTCAGTGTGGTTTGTATAAAGTTAAATGTGGGTTGCTTGTCACCTGGTGGTTTAGATTTGTGGCTGAAAATACAAAGGTCATGAGGTCAATGTTTGGAAAGGGTGACCTAAAAAACTGGTTTATCAACCTAGCCTTTCAAAAAACCAGTTAGGCAGTGTTTAATCCAGGAGACTGTGGGTCAGGAAGGGAGATGTGGTAGCTTTGCGCTTAAGGATCTGCATTCCAAATACTGTGGTTACGTCCCTTTGTAGCTTTTTGTTTTTTTCCCAGAGGATGCACTACAAATAATCATCATCATTATGAGTGACTGGGTTTTGTCATTTTCTGTCATGCTCTATTTTTATCTGTTAGTAAAAGTTTGTAATTCTGTTTTAATGTGGCATTGATATCACAAGAGTGTCTGAGGTGAGAGCTCTTTTAGTCTTGCAAAATGCTGTTTTGAGTCATGTTTTATTGTAATTTTTTATAATATTCCATTTGACTTTTTTTCACCAGTTTCGTGTGCAGTATACATCAGAGTCAGACAGGTAATGAACTGTAGATGCTGTATGAGACAAAAATTATAATATCCTACTTAGCCAAAAAAACTAAATGGAATGTGGGATTTGACAGGATTTCTTTTGAAATTTCTGTAAAAATGTGGATACAATTCCAAAGGAACCTAATAGAATTATTCTTACAGCATTCCAATATAATTATTACAATTACCAATAGTGTATATATATGTGTGTGTGTATATATATATATATATATATATATATATATATATATCTCACAATTACCAATAGTATAATACAGTGGTGGTCAAAATTGATGGCACCCCTGATAAATATGATAAAAAATGGCTGTAAAAAATAAATCTCCATTGTTTATCCTTTTGATCTTTCATTCAAAAAATGCACAAAAATCTAACCTTTCATTGAAGTAAAAGAATTGAAAGTGGGGGGTAAATCACATAAAATAAATGTTTTTCTCCAAAACACGCTGGCCATAATTGTTGGCACCCTGTTATTAAATACTTTTTGCAACCTCCTTTTGCCAAGATAACAGATCTGAGTTTTCTTCTATAATGCCTGATGAGTTTGGAGAACACCTGACAAGAGATCAGAGACCATTCCTCCATACAGAATCTCTCCAGATCCTTCAGATTCCCAGATCCATGTTTGTGCTTCTTCTCTTCAGTTCAGCCCACTCATCAGGTCAGGGGACTGGGACGGTCATGGCAGAAGCTTCATTTTGTGCTCAGTTACCCATTTTTGTGTTGATTTTGATGTTTGTTTTGGACCGTTGTCCTGATGGAAGATCCAACCACGGCCCATTATAAGATTTCTAGCAGAGGCGGTCAGGTTTTGATTTTTTATCTGTTGATATTTGATAGAATCCACGATGCCATGTATCTGAACAAGATGTCCAGGACCTCCAGCAAAAAAATAGGCCCACAACATATAAGATCCAGCAGTATATTTAACCGTAGGCATGGGGTACTCTTCATCCCTGTTGGCACCAAACACATCTGCTGGGTTTGCTGCCAAAAAGCCCTCTTTTTTTCCGTTTTATCTGACCATAGAATCCGGTCCCTTTTGAAGATCCAGTCGTGTCTGATAACTGAATATGCTGGAGTTTAATTTTGGAGGAGCGAGGAGGGTTTTTCTTGAAACCCTCCCAAACAACATGTGGTGATGTAGGGGTTGTTTGATTTTTTTTTTTTTTGGCTTTCTGACCCCCAAGACTCAAGTAATCTCTGCAATTCTCCATCTGTGATCCTTGGAGAGTATTTGGCCACCCAAACTTTCCTCCTCACCGTGCATTAAGACAATATAGACACACGTCCTCTTCCTGGCAGATTCGTAACGTCTTTAGTTGATTATAACTTCTTAATAATTGCCCTGATGGTCAAAATGGGGATTTTCAATTCTTTAGATATTTTCTTACAGCCACTTTCTATTTTGTGAAGCTCAACAATCTTTTGCTGCACATCAGAACTATATTCTTTGGTTTTACTCATTGTGATTGATGATTCAGGGGATTTGGCCTTTGTGTTTCCTCATATTTAAACTCCTGTGAAACAAGAAGTCATAGCTGGACAATTTCATGTTCCTAGTCACCCTGGTGTGCTAAAAAAGGTAAATATTAATGGGAATATACTTCAGAGACATTTTTCTCATAAAAAATTCTAGGGGTGCCAACAATTATGGCCAGCGTGTTTTGGAGAAAAACATTTATTTCATAATGTGATTTACCCCCCAATTTCAATTCTTTTACTTCAACGAAAGGTTAGATTTTTGCAAATTTTTTGAAGGAAAGATCAAAAGGATAAACAATGCAGATTTATTTTTTACAGCCATTTTTTATCATATTTATCAGGGGTGCCATCAATTTTGACCACCACTGTGTATATATATATATAATATATATCTCACACACACACACACACACACACACACACACACACACACACACACACACACATACATATATACACAGCCAATGTGCTATGGTGAGTGTATGGATCCGTAAATCAGGTTTGGAAACTTGAGTCAGGGCTCTCGCTTGGTGCATAATCAGGCGCCTTCAATATTTCATATTAAAAACACTTTTCCAGACAGGTAATTAAGTGTTCTGCTCAGCTCCTGGATCAGATATGGCACCGTAAATGATTCTAGTTGAGTTTGGACAGGAATTGAATTGATTGAAATGCACTGCTCTTTGTCACTCCTGGAGATGTCACTAGAATGAAGAGTTTGTCAAGTAGTTTAAAATTATGAATCTTATATACTGTTTGAAAAAAAAATTTTGTGACACTGTGTGGTCCTCAAATGTTAGTTGAACATGTCCATAATGTGATGAACTAGACCTGTGGTTACTCTGTAGGACACCTGTGTGAACTTGAGAGGAACTTACTCCATATACATCCACTAAAAACGACCAAAACACCAGTTAAAAGTCTTTGGAAAATGTCTCTCTTTAGACAGAGAAGTGAAGTTATTTTTGAGACACTAATATAATTTGTATGTAAATGCAACTGGGTTTGATTTTTTTGCTATCTAATGCAATGAAATTCATACATTTTTAGTGTGGCTTAAAAGTCCAAATACTTTTTAGGGCCACTGTAAATTTCATTACGGTTCAGTTGTGTGTATTTGGATGGGAGTATGTGTTCTGCAAGCCTTTGTCTTTTTCAGCTAAAATGTGTATTTTTCCATTATTATGAAACAAAGTATTCACTAATAGGCAGAAAAACCCATAAAGCAAAGTTATGTGGAGAGGAAATACGTTGATGTTATCTTCTGTAAAAACAATAAGACAGCAGCATATTTGGAATGAATGCAGAAAGGGAGGGGCGGGCTTTAAAAGTGTTTTTGTGACTTGTTGATAAGGGAGCGCCTGTCACTCCAGTTGAAGGACAGCTCTAAGATGTAACTGTAAATGTGTGTGTGTGTGTGTGTGTGTGTATGTTTATTGGAGAGGAAACGGCTTTGAATGACCTGTTTTATCTGCAGGCTTATATCCTGCTCATTTTCACTATGGAGTCTCCTTAACTCTATCTTCCCATCTCTCTCTCTCTCTCTCTCTCTCTCTCTCTCTCTCTCTTTTTCTCTCTCTTTAAATAGCTTTGTCTGGAATGAATGAAAGAGCATCCATCTCTCTCTCTTTCTCGCCTTTTCTCCCCGGAGTTCTGGGCTGATTAGCTTATGAACTGTGAGTGACATTTGAGTGTTTGATATTGAGGCTTTTGTGCACTTTTGTGTTTGTGGGTGTTAATGCTTTTCGCTCGACTGATTTGCATTGCCGAACCGAGAACGTCTCCATTCTCATGCATGAAGAGATCTTATCGAGATATAAATGTCTCTGATAGCTATGGTGAATTTGATAATGAAATGAATTAATAAACAATTTGACATGTAAATGCTCTTTCTATAATGGCAGCGGAGGAGATGATGCGTGTGCGCGCACACAAACAGAGTGACATCTGTGCACTTTGAGCAGCAGCTATTTCTGGAGGGTTGGATCGGGCCCGGTTACTGCCAATGATGAGGTATTGATTGGTTGAGAAATGTCAGTGTTGAATAACAGCCCGGAGCTGTGAGGGAATCAGAGAGAATGTTGCGATTCTCCCGTCGGCCACTGGGGGAGGCTGTGAGCGTTCCATTACACATTGAGACGCTCTGGAAGCTGGACCGCAGAGCGTATGGCCCACATTACTGAAGGGCCACGACAAGCTGCTCTCAGAGGAATAGATGCTTTTCACAGTGCCCGTTCTTCTCGATGCCTCGGCTTATATGACCCCCGATTGGTCTGTGATTTCTCCCAGCTTTGCTTCTGAACGTTCATTTACCTGGAGAGGGGAAAACAGGACAGATGTGAGAGCAGGCATGCAATGGTCACACATCCTGTTGGAGGAATGGAAATGGAGAAAATGAAAGGGAATTACTTTTTTCCCTCTATATTTGTCTCCAAAAAGCCCACAAAAACATAATCCCCAGCTTTGAGTGTGTGTGTTTGATACAGGGAGAAGAAGAGGGAATTTCAAGCATGAGGCCGATAAATTGAGACTGTGACGTTGAAGGAATCTGATTATTGGGTGAATTTTATGAAACCTGTCAAGAACATGTCCAAGTCATATTTCAACCCAGAATAAAAAAATAAATAAATTGTATCATTTTGAAGGCTGCGTCCTACAAAGGTCGCATTTGTCTGCCGCATTCGTCATTTAGGCTGTTTCATTTCAGTAAACTGTCCACTACATTCAAAATTCATTAAGAAATTACAACAATTTATGCTTCACTAGGAATAACGGTCAATTTTATAATGGTTATATAGTATATATTTACCGTAATACAGTTTTGAAACAAAATTGTCCTAAAAATGTTCTTTATGCAGAATATAATAATAATGTTAGGTAACACTTTATTTTACAGTGTCCTTGTTACATACAGTGGGGAGAACAAGTATTTGATACACTGCCGATTTTGCAGGTTTTCCTACTTACAAAGCATGTAGAGTGTCTGTACTTTGACACTGTACTATACACTTCAACTGTGAGAGACGGAATCTAAAACAAAAATCCAGAAAATCGCATTGTATGATTTTTAAATAATTAATTTGCATTTTATTGCATGCCATAAGTATTTGATCACCTACCAACCAGTAAGAATTCCGGCTCTCACAGACCTGTTAGTTTTTCTTTAAGAAGCCCTCCTGTTCTCCACTCATTACCTGTATTAACTGCACCTGTTTGAACTCGTTACCTGTATAAAAGACACCTGTCCACTAGGGGTGGCACGGTACATGAAAAAACATCCGAACCGTTCGGTTCGCTTGTCTCGGTTCGGTGCGTGTGTGCGTCGCACGGTTCGGCTTCGACGCATGCGCAATGTAGCCTCGTGCCCGTGCTAATACAATGCTAAATCATAAATCAGATGTATGTAGAATAACATTATGATGTCCAGCAATCGATTTAAATAGTACACTGGGTTTACTTAGACATTTAATGAGATCTACTCCACTATGTTGTTTTTTCACGTGAATAAATACATAGGTCAACTGTTTCACAAATGTAGCCTACTTTAATGGTCCAGTGGCAGAACTCTTGCCAAGCGCGTCATAGGTTCATCAAAACCGATTATGTTTATCAGTGGTTGTATATCAAGCAGGGACAGATTTGTGTGAATTTTGCTTTGTGATTTCACCGGAACGAATAGAGTCTCCTCAACGGATTGAAGCGCGCGTCCGAGTGAAGACTGCGGCGTGTGCGCGAGCCACAAGAGAACACTGTATCAGCGCCACTGATCGCAGCGGCAACGAGCACTTTGATCGCTTGATTAAAAAAAACAAATTTCAGCGCTAGATTGCTTCTTATTTAACAAGCGAACGAAACGAATAATTTGCTAGTTAACTGGAGATGTTTTATTTATTTGTATTGGTACATCCGTGCCGCAAGATGTTTCAAAAGTGGTGGGGACAATATCGACCCTGGGGTACATGTCCCACCCGCAAATTACGCCTATGATGACGAGACACGAGGAGAAATTGACAAAGAACTTTCCGACACAGCCCATGTAGCTCTCCAGATGGATGGACCTCCAGGGCCACTGAAAGTTTCCTCACGGTGACCGCTCACTCACTATATTACTTCGAAATGGGAAATGAGAAGCTGCGTTTTTGCAAACACGCCCCATTTATGAAATAAATCAATTAATAATTAGATAATTAAGCTATATATCATATGCTGAAGTAAATTTTTGGAGTGTTAAAGATTAAAAGAAAAAAATAACAACAAGAACCGTACAGAACCGAAAACCGTGACCCTAAAACCGTGATACGAACCGAACCGTGGGTTTTCTTTGAGACTGCGGTCCCAGCTCTCTTCGGGTCATTGACCAGGTCCTGCTGTCTAGTTCTGGGCTGATCCCTCACCTTTCTCATGATTATTAATGCCCCACAAGGTGAGATCTTGCATGGTGCCCCAGACAGAGGGAGATTGACCATCATCTTGAACTTCTTCCATTTTCTAATAATTGCGCCAACAGTTGTTGCCTTCTCACCAAGCTGCTTGCCTATTGTCCTGTAGCCCATCCCAGCCTTGTGCAGGTCTACAATTTTATCCCTGATGCCCTTACACAGCTCTCTGGTCTTGGCCATTGTGGAGAGGTTGGAGTCTGTTTGATTGAGTGTGTGGACAGTAGGGGTGGCACGGTTCACAAAACCATTAGTAACACACTACGCCATCATGGATTAAAATCCTGCAGCGCATACAAGGTCCCCCTGCTCAAGCCAGCGCATGTCCAGGCCCATCTGAAGATGATCCAGAGGAGGAATGGGAGAAGGTCATGTGGTCTGATGAGACAAAAATAGAGCTTTTTGGTCTAAACTCCACTCGCCATGTTTGGAGGAAGAAGAAGGATGAGTACAACCCCAAGAACACCATCCCAACCGTGAAGCATGGAGGTGGAAACATCATTCTTTGGGGATGCTTTTCTGCAAAGGGGACAGGACGACTGCACCGTATTGAGGGGAGGATGGATGGGGCCATGTATCGCGAGATCTTGGCCAACAACCTCCTTTTGGAATCTCAGTAAGAGCATTGAAGATGGGTCATGGCTGGGTCTTCCTGCATGACAATGACCCGAAACACACAGCCAGGGCAACTAAGGAGTGGCTCCGTAAGAAGCATCTCAAGGTCCTGGAGTGGCCTAGCCAGTCTCCAGACCTGAACCCAATTGAAAATCTTTGGAGGGAGCTGAAAGTCCGTATTGCCCAGCGACAGCCCCGAAACCTGAAGGATCTGGAGAAGGTCCGTATGGAGGAGTGGGCCAAAATCCTGCTGCAGTGTGTGCAAACCTGATCAAGAACTACAGGAAACGTATGATCTCTGTAATTGCAAACAAAGGTTTCTGTACCAAATATTAAGTTCTGCTTTTCTGATGTATCAAATACTTATGTCATGCAATAAAATGCAAATTAATTACTTAAAAATCATACAATGTGATTTTCTGGATTTTTGTTTTAGATTCCGTCACTCACAGTTGAAGAGTACCTATGATAAAAATTACAGACTTTTACATACTTTGTAAGTGGGAAAACCTGCAAAATCGGCAGTGCATCAAATTGTTCTCCCCACTGTATTTTACATGTACTTACCATAGTAATAACAGTAAATTATGCATAATTACATGCAACTAACCCTCAACCAAATCCTAATCCTAATCCTAAATACATGTAGTTGCTTAATATTACTCAGTACTTAAATATATAATTACACTGTAACAATGACACCTTAAAATAAAGTGTAACATTTAAAGATAATTGTTGTATTACATATTTTATTTTTTTGGGTGAAATGTGACCCAGACTTGTTTTTATGAGATTCACCCTGTAATCCTCCTCCTGCCCCCAAATAAACCTGAATAAATAAATCAGAATCCCCATGACATCGCAAACTGTGCAGGCGGTGACTGACATTGTCATCCGTTCATTCCTCTTAAGGCCCCAAAAGGCAAATGCCAGAAGATACAATATTCATGCGGCCACTGACAGGCAAACTCAAGGCCTCTTTCTCTCCCTCCCTCCCTCCCTCTTTCTTTTTTTTCTTTCTCTCTCCCTCTTTTGAACAGGCAAACAGCCTTTTCAAAGATGAGCATTTGCAGCTAAATGTCCCCCTCACACAGACGATGCCTCCTGGGTAATATTTTTGGTCTGATTCTGTGAAGAGGCTGCATGTTTGTGATTTGGCTGCTGAAACCGAGCTCTCGTTAGCTACAGTAGGTGCTTCGCTCCTGGGGGACGATTTCGGGTGCAGCCAAGATTCACTTCACTGCAGGGCAGATCTTCTAGCAGCTTGAGCTCTCAGCAACATCCTGTTCATTCCTGAAGGCAGATTAAGCATTTCTGCAAATCATATTAATGATGAATTACATGGAAGACTCTCCTGGTGAGATGACACGAGTGCGCCATATATGAGAGCCCACTGGCCCCGCTGTGTCTCCTTGATCAGAGCTAAAGGTGTGTGTGCTATTAACATAATCAATGCTTGAGCTGCATCCTTGGCGCTCTGCTGGAGATGCTTTTGTTCCTGGCGGTGGGCTGACCGCAGAAGAGGCTTTGTGGAGGTCTGCTGGTCAGTGTATTACAGGGGTCATTTGTTGCCATTAAGGACACTTACCCCAGATTGTCTCTCAGGTAGAGACATACTGCTCCTCGATCACTGCTAAAATCATGCCAATTCCGTTCACCTTCATTCTGGAATCCATGATTTTATCTCCACTTAAAGAGATAAATTGACCTTATTTACATTTCCCTGGTAATAATATACTTCTTGATGTATTAATGTATGTTATTCTAAAGAGATTGTTGTGGTAAAGTTCATCAAAATGTAATAACTTGTTTCAGAGGTCGAGAAAGCTTTCTTTTCTATAGCCTAACATGTCACAATTCAATCAGATCCCACCCTACATTCTATCACTTAGAAATATATCACATCACAAAGCATTTGGTGTCATTGACTTTAAAGCCAAAATAGGAGATTGATAGATAAATACACTTCTACTCCCAGCAGCCCTTCAGAACAAATATTATATCCGCAAACTTTAAAGTGGGGGTATTTAGATGCTTCATTGGGTTTAGATGACACTAACAAGGAAATGCTGTAAGATTCAATGTTATGACAGGCGAATGTTACAGCAAACAGGAGCGAGTCTTTATTGAGACTTTGATAGGATTTGACACGAAAAGCTAAACGGACACTGCGGCAAAACTCTTTCTAGCTTCCTGACTGTGGCTTTCCGAAATTAGGCTGACAGGTCTTTGACAACATCTATTTAAGAAAAAGAGGAGGATTAATGAGTTAATTAATCATTTTATGTCATTCTGAAAAAAGACCCAGGAGAGGTGTCTCACAGCAGACTGGCCTTTTTCTCTTCCTCCCTCCCTTTCTCTCTCTCTCTCCTTCTCTCTCTCTCTCTCTCTCTCTCTCTCTCTCTCTCTCTCTCTCTCTTTTTGGGCAAAACGTAATTGTATTCAACGATATGCAGCAGCTTGCTATTTTGGCCATAGTTCTTAATTATGATTGGTGTTATTGCTCTCCAGAGCAGAGCAAATTGCTGTTATGTTGTTTGCCTGGGCCTAATCTCATTGGCACGTTGTCACAAAAGTAATTATCTGTCATTTAAATTGATGCCATAAGCTCAAGACAGAGGCACACCTGCTGCCACCAGCCAGGCAGAGAGGAGTAAAGATCAAGACTCCTCCTCCTCCTCTCTCTTTCACTCTCTTATTCTGGCTGAATCTTAATTCATATGCATTTACAAAGTCTACTGTATGTAGTGTGTTGACGATGGTACTTCTGCAGTACAGTAGGCCAATATCAATGTCTAAAATTGGCACAGTTTACCTGAATTCTAGGAATGCATGATACTGTATATCGGTACCATCAGAATTTTTTTATTTATTGGTATGGGTTTATATTGGATATTTAATGTTCTGCTCATTTCCTTTTACATTTACATTTATTTTTACATTTAGATTACCTTTGCTGTCACTTAACATTCAGTTAATCTTGAATAACATTAATAATTTAATAACCCTGTTGAATGTAATCTCTTGCATCTCCATCCCACAGTGAATATTTGTTTATGAGACTGTACAGTACATTATAATGTTGTGATGCTTAAATGAACTTTTTAACATTTAACATTTAAAATGATTGATTTTAGTTTTATTTTTTTATTTAGGCAAAACATAGTTTAACATTTTAATCCCATCAGTTTATTGCATTGGTCAGAATTTTAATATTGGTGGATAATTTGGGACATACTTTACCTAGCTTTGCATAATATAAAGGATGAATTGCATGCAGATTGTAATTCAGTCTTTCCCAGAATGTGCAAAGCACTTCCAGGGATGGATGGATAAACTGAAAAACAGGCACCTGGTTGTATAGTGAGAGACTAAAGACCAGTGCAGATCACTACATTTTTCTTAGATGCTCTGTGCAGGAGAGTTTTTGACATGAACTCAGGAAAAGTTACCCATAATCCTCTTCAGACCTGCAGCTCTGTGAGGGATCAACTCCTGATGGATAATCTAACACAGGGTTGGTGAATGCTCTTTTCAGCCAATGAATAACATTAAAAATTCAAGCAGCAGAAGAAGAAGACAATGATGAATCTGACCTTATTAATTTTAACTTTGGATAAATAATGCAGGGCTTTCTGTTCAGCCCCTCTCCCTGTTTCTCCACCTCCTCCCCCTGATGGCAGTGCCCCCGTCAGATCTCTGATGATCCATTAACATCCTGTTCACTGAGTCTCTGTCTAAAAACAGCCGAGCGGCTGCGGGTTTTTTGCGGAAAGGACAGTGAAATCAGGACGTGTGTTACGGAAACAGGGACCCGGAGACAGAAAAGCAGGTGAAAGAGTTTTAGCAGCAGTGGGCAGACAAACAGGTAAATGGCAAACACAAGGTAGAGGAGAGCACAGGACACAGACACTGGAGAGAAATGCTGGGGATGAACACTGGAGGAATCGTTGAGAGGACACAGATCACACAGGTAAAGACACAGGAGGTATGGGTCCAAACGTTCCACATACTCGGGATAAACGAGACTGGACGATGAGGGAACACAAGGTGAGGGGTTTAATGGTGAAGTTAATGAGGGAGATCACTGACAGGTGCAGGTGATTGTGATGGAGGTGCAGGCATCCTGGAGTCTAAATCCGGAGGGTGAGCATGGTATGCAGACTCCAGGGCGGTGCCAGCAGCTTGGGAGACCAGGGCCGAGCAGGCTGTGCAGGCGGCCAGGGCAGAACAGCCATCATGGCCTTTCCATGAGGTCCAGGTTTGGCCACTCAGGCCAGGGACCTATAGCCCCCCCACAAAAAAATGTCTTGGGTGGAGCTATGGGCTTACGCTCGGGAACAGACACAGGCTCGGGAACAGACTCTGACGTGGTGGCGGCCATCTTGGCCGGAGACAAACTCTCAAGTGTGGCGGCGGCCATCTTGGCTGGGGGGCAGGCGTCCTGGAGTCTAAATCCGGAGGGTGAGCAGGCTGTGCAGGCGGCCAGGGCAGAGCGGCTATCATGGCCTTTCCATGAGGTCCAGGTTTGGCCACTCTGGCCGGGGACAGAAAAGCAGCTGAAAGACTTTATTTAGCAGGAGTGGGCAGACAAACAGGTAAATGGCAAACACAAGGTGCAGATGATTCTGAAAGAGGTGCAGGTGTGGACCAAGGAGGATGCTTGGAAATGTAGTGAAGGAGGTGGTGACTAGGCTGGTGGTGACCGTGACAACGTGCTGCTGAGAGTATGAGAGTGTTCAGGTGGACTGATTTTTTTCATTTGAGGTGGGAGGTTGTTTATTCGCTGCTTTCTCGTGCACAGAAGAGCTGCTGCGCAAACATCTTATTATTTTACAAATGTGCTGACCTTGCTATGCCATTTTCCGATTTCACATCTTTTTGGAAAACATTCCAATTAACGTTCAAAGTCACGATCACAGCAAACACTAACAAGTAACATCAAACGCTTTTTACATTTTTAGAACCTCAGAAATACTTGGCTGTAATAGAAAAGAAGGGATTATATCTTTAGTGGAAACAGATAAATATAAAATCTTTTTTATATTTGTATTTTTAAAAATAAATCTTTACATTTTATATATTTTTGAAGAATATAAGTGGCCAATGGAGAACACACTGCAGTATTGCTTTGTGTTTTTTAGGGTGTTTTGGGTGGTTGCTAAGGTGTTCTGAGTTGTGAATTAGAGGTTGACCGATTAATCGGTTTTGCTGATATATCGGTGGTGATAGTTGATTGGTGGAAATATCATTATCAGTTGAGTTGTTTACGTTAACACGTGAGGATGCGCGCTATACGGAGAGAACACGCTTCATGGAGAGCACTGACACTTCAGATGCGCATTTAAAACGGCGACAGCGAAACGGTATGAATATAAAACACTAAATAGTTAAAAGTACATATTGCTATATCATTATAAACATGGTTTGAATTACGTGGGAGCCAGTGGGAGCTGAGCTCCTATAGAGAGAGGATGAGCTCCCATGAAAGCCGTAAAATCATACACCTGTGGGCGTCTCTAAAAATCATCAGCACCATTATTTTAAATTAAAAATAAAGCACTTTTTCCTTCAGACTACTGTAGCGTGACTTAAAAGATAGGACAAGATGCCAAACACATGGATCTCGCGGCATCTCGGATCGTCATCACACTACATCCTTATGCTTCGCTTTCTGCCAGGACTTTTACTGACTTTTCTCAACTCACAGAAGTGACGTCAACGTCCGATCTAGCAGTAGCATAACCCATCAGGCAAGTGTTATTTTAAGATAGGCGTAATTTGTGGGTGGGACATGTCCCCACCACTTTTTGCTAAGGTCGATATTGTCCCCACCACTTTTGAAACATCTCGCGGCACTAATATACCAGTACAAATAAATAAAACATCTCCAGTTAACTAGCAGAGCATTCATTTAGTTCGTTTGTTAAATAAGAGGCGATCTAGCGCTGAAATGTGTTGTTTTTTAAATAAAGTGATCAAAGTGCTCGTTGCCGCTGCGATCAGTGGCGCGGATACTGTGTTCTCTTGTGGCTCGCGCACCGTCTTAACTCGGACGCGCGCTTCAATCCGTTGTGGAGACTCTCTATTCGTTCCGGTGAAATTACAAAAAAAATGCACACAAACTTGCCTGATATACAACCACTGATAAACATAATCGGTTTTGATGAGAAAAAAACCCCTATACGAGTGCGGATAAGATCCCAGAACCTAGAACCTTCTGCGACTGGACCACTTAAATACACGCTTAAAATTGTCGGATCTATTTATTTATTCACGTGAAAATTCTCACCACTAACAACATTTATTAGACCTCATTAAACGACAAATTAAACCAAATGTAGCCTACTATTTAAATTGAATTGTGTTAGCAATGCTTTTTTATTAAACATTTTTATTTATTTACAGTAGGCTACTGTGCAAAAGTCTTAGGCATGTTAATTCCTAAAAAAAGGTTTTAAGTCTGATCTCACCATCATCGAGTCCGTCTGTGATTACATGAAGAAACAGAAAAAACTGAGACAGACTAAATCCAGAAGAACTGCGGGAACGTCTCCAAGATGCTTGAAGAAACCTTCCTGCTTAGGGATATTAACATGCCTAAGACTTTTGCACAGTACTGTACATTACTATGCTACACCGCGCCTGCTCATAGGCTACTTTTTTTCTTTTTTTTAAAGAGACCCCCACAAAGATGAAATCATAATTCGAACCCTGATTATAAAGTAATTAATTTGTTGACTAGATGGTGCATTAGCAGAGAAAGAACAGAAGTATGTTTGCCGTCTAGGCTGAGAGGACTAACATTAGTAGTGGCTAACTCAAGCGATTAAAGCAATGTGACAAAAACACACGCAAACCTGACCCAAATGTTTTATGACGCAATTGTTACCATCTATTTCCATTCGTTTATATCCAGCTGGTCACTTTTATTCATTCATTAGCCGGCGAAGTTGCATATTTAATGCTAGTGATGTGATTGCTTTCTCAACATTAATATGTTCATGCAGCAGACAGAAACATAAACAAATCAGAAACACATGATCTTTTTTTATCACTTGTTATTTTGATTAGATAATCATCAAGTGTTCTAAAATAGAAGCAAATAAAGTGGGAGACTATACATGTAATATAGGTCTACATTTATGTCATTTTAATGGCCATCTTTAAGCATGACTCTTTGGATTTATATGAAATGGTAACACTTTACAATAAGATTCCATTTTTAGCATTAAGGTTAATAAATGTTGTAGAAGTATTATTCATTGTTAGTTTGTTAATTTCAACATTTAGTAGCCTAATACATTTTAAATTGAGTTTAAATTTTTATTTTATCTGTTATTACCTTTGTTAATGTGCTATGAACTAACATGAATGATCAAGGTGCTGCTGAAATATTAATACACGCAGTAAAAACGTATATTGTATATTACATAATGCATATAGTGAAAGCTAGCTTATACCTCCTAGTTAACTGGGACTTCCCTAAATGGGACTTGCAAAGTGTTACCTATGAAATTTACATATGTTTCTAGGTTATAGCTAAAGAAACACACATTTGACCTGTAATATTTTAACGTTTAAATTATTTTCTGTAGAACTTCCTATTTTAATATATTCATATTTATATATTTATTTCATTTAGCACATTTCAGTTCAGCACTGTTTTACTTGGAGTGTTATGTTTGTTTTTAATCCAGTATCCATTTAAAAAAAAATACTGTGAATAATCGGTTATCGGCATGTACGGTCAAACCTAAATATCGGTATCGGTAAAATCCACTATCGGTCACTATCCTCTATTGTGAATAATATACAACATATCCACTGTAGTCTGATTCACAGACAAATGATTCTAATGAATTGGTGCTTTTTTAGTAAATAGAAAACATGCAGTACAATGAGTGTAGTCTGATTCATGAACAATCTTTCAGAGAACATAAGAGAACAATCTCTTTTGAACTGGTTATTTGAATTAATCATTCAAAAATAACATTCTAGACTTATCCATTGAACTTTCCTTCATTTATTTCACAGACCAGTTTTTGTTTGTGGTCAGTATATCTGTAAAATAAATTAATTACAAATTAAAAACGCAAAGTTTTGTACTTGTTGTACAGTTTTGGCCAAAAATGATGTCCGGAGGCAATATTTGTTTTGAATGACCCTACAGGTTAAATTAAACCATCAAAATATGAGGAAAACATTTACATTTTTTAAATATTTTAAATATGAGGGAAGAACAAAATGCTAAATTATTTGGCAAAAAAAGGCAAACTACACCTGCCTTTACATGCAAAACAAACTGCATAGGAAAAAAAAGGCTCACAGGAAAAAGCATATTGACTACAACATAAAATCAGTCATTAATATTTTGTTGGTTCAATATTACAACATTTTTAATATTTAAATAAAGGATAAAGATGCAAATTTGGCCTGGACATCACTTTTACTGTAGATTTGTACAGTTAACATTTTTGTCATGTATCAAGTAAGAAGGTTCCCTGTGTAATTTACAGAATTTGCTGTGAGAGATTTTCTTTCACATATAAGCAAAATGGACATTATATACCTGAAACGCGTAAAAATGAATTGGGAATTAATCAATGAATTAATTAATCGAAGAGTTTGAAATCGAATTGATTTGAACTGAAATCCATGAATTTGTATCTATACTGATATGGCATTCTCCTTTCGATTACTTTCTATTTTTTTTAAATTCTGATACATTTCTAAATTTCTTTTGCTCTTTTTAGATTTTTTACTTTATGTTCTCTTAATTCTCCCTGGTGAAATATAAACTGGTGTGGATGTTTCTGTCAGAAGCTTTGAAATCAACGGATGATTGTAGTTCACCCTTGCTAAATTGTGTTCTAAAAGACGATCCCTTTTGAAAATAAGACCATCAGACTGACGGGAACGAGACGAGCCCCGCTGCTTGAGACAGTGACATAAATAACTTGACAATGAGGAGTAAGAAAAATCCTCATTTCTTGTTTCCCGTTTGGTCCGGCTGAGGCTGTTCTGTCCTGATGACCGTTTGCAGGATTGGACGGAGGCAGCAGTGCCTGACTCGAGGGCTGATGCTCCACTGATTGCACAGATGTCCCTAAGAAGGCAAGTTGCCGTGGAAATGATGGATGACGTGAGTCCTGCCCCTCTGCCCTCGGCTATCAAGCGCTGTCTGGAAAACAACAGAAAACTTCTCAATCAATGGAGTGTCAGAAAGTTTAAAATGAAACTAGTTTGGAGACGTAAAGGATGTGCTGGTGTTACCTGTTGGAGAGCTTGAACTCCAGCAAGTTTTACAGTAAGTAGCTGTAAGATAGCTCTGTGAAAACCATTAAATCAACAAAAACAGCTGCAAAGGATATTTTAACAAGATGACACCAGTTCCCCTATAGACAATGGCGCATGATGTAATTGAAAGCAGTGTGTGATATTTAGACCAGGCGGGCAGCAGTATTTCCTTCATCTCTCTCAGTCGGGATCCATAACAATTCTGCCAGTGTTTGACTGTGGCTGCCGGGCTCCCAGCAGAACATCTGAATCCTGACTTATTGACCATCTTCTCGCCTGATCAATATTTAATGCCCCCTTTGACAAGATCACATTCAACAGAGTGAGAGATTTTACACTTCTTGGCCGGGGGTCCAGCGAAAAGACGGAATTTTTTTCGGTGTTATTACATGAAGGAACAGCGTTCAGAGGCCCTCTCTCTTCTTGCCTTGCTGACTCGTGTGATTTCTTTTCAGAGATGACGGAGAACATCTGAGCCACAGGGTGTGCGGTTCAGACCACACAGCCGCAGATCTTCCTCACGATTCATGCCTGCAGATACCATACTCTACTGTTAATTATGTAGACGAGAAAAAAATACTCTCATTTGAATCAAGGCCAGGAGTAAAAAACAAACAAAACATGATTACTTTCCTTGCATCACACGAGCGCCTACAAAATAACAGCTGATGAAATGGGACTAATCTTAAGGGAAGAGTGAGATAAGGCAGTTTGGCAGTCACAACATGGCTGACGCAACACTTCCCCCCCTTTAAGTTGGGAGACACTGTGTCTTTTGGATGAGCAAACACTCAAGAATAGTTTACCTAACAATGACGATTTTTGCCATCATTCACTTACCCTCAGGTCACTTGCATGGAACACAAATAGAATGTCTGTTTCTGCAAATAGGAAGTATCTCTTTTTCCCATAGTAAATGAATGCATTACTATGGTAACCAGCAATTGTATTCCCCTCATGCTAAACCACACCCCCACTGCATGAAGCATTGCCAGCTGTATCTTTATCTAATATCATCATTGAATAATTACGTATTTAAATCATTCTCAACATGTGGTGACAAACCTGTCCCTTGACTTTTTAGTCATGAAAAATATCCATGTAAATGGCATCGCATTTGACTCTATTGCATATTGTTTTGCAAATTTTTTTTTTTTTCAAATAATTTGATTTTCAAAAAACACTTGTTAACTTCACCTGCTACTTCTATAGCATTTATTTATATTTGAATTTTTGGATTGTTTTATTTTCCTGGGTTAAGCATTAGTGCATAATTGTTAATTTTGCAAAAATGAATGTAAGTAATAAAAAAGAATGCTTGTCTTTTTTTTGTCATTGGTATTATTAATGTTAAAACTGTATTTGTATTTGGAGATGTTGACAACCCCTTCTTCCTTTGTGAAATGCAATAAATAAATGAACAAACTTTACGTTGTCCTTTTGATTTGTAATGATGTCAAGATGTTAATAAATACTATCAAATACCATGGGTGAAAAATGAACTAAACGGAATTAAAACATTGGAAAATCAACAAATAGTGTTGTAATATTCATTTGTGTAATATTCTTTGTCTACATATTATCCAGTGTCTATTTTGGAGCCCAAGTAAAGACACGCACATCACATGACGGTAGTGCTGTTCCGTCTGTCATACTCAATGTTTTGCAGAGATAAAGAATGTCTCAGCAGAGTAAAAGTAGATCACCTCATATTTTATTGTTTTGCAGATCATTAGTTTGAATGAAAACCAGCACTCTGCCTTCTCTTGAAGCAGAAGAAATAAAAAGAAAATATTCAGCTCTTTTTCAGTCTACTGAAGCATGAGGGTAGTGCCGTGGGGAGGGACACTCTAGTCATTTAGCCAAAAACGCAAGAGAGACCTGGGCTTCGGTCCAACCTAAAGACTGTGAGAGAGATCCAACCGAATCAGGTTCCAGAACCAGACACCGGTGGAGTATTAAAAGCTTATCCTGAGGTGTGATGGGCGATGTGAATCCTATTGGGACATCCAACTGAAACAAGCTTCTGATGGTTTGTAGCTGCTCTTCCAGCTGGTGGGCCAGTTTTTGAAGTTGGTAGACCATCTTGGACCAGCAGCAGACCCCCAACCATCATATTTCCAAACCTAGCTTGTCCACCTTAATCTGCAACGACCTAGTTTTCCAGCAGGGAACAGTGGGAAAGTGGTAGTCTGTAGAAATGTGTTCGTCTAGATCTTTTAAGGGGGTGTTTCATTAACAGACATGCTGCTGTACGTGACACTGAGCTGTTTTTAAACATTCACAGCTGAGAGAATAAACCCATAAGGCGGTTGTTTATAGTGCAGCTGTATTATCTTGTTCTCTCTACAGCTGCTGTGTGTCATAGTGTCATGGTCTGTCTGCTCATCTTTAACCTTTCTCTCTGTCACCATGTGTGCATGCACATTACAGAGCTACTGAATAGGACACTTATTCAAAACACTAATTTGTTTATTTATTAACCCTTTCATGCGTAGAGGTCACTACAGTGGACAGCTATTAAAAAGCCATTTTCTTATGCTTGATAGCATAGTTACCATTAACCAGTACAGTGGAGACTAGTGCATCATCCACTGCCACCATGTGGCAAGCCTTTTTATGTGGAATTGGCCGATGGCCAGTCAGAAATGCCAAGTTGCTCTGGAATATCCATCCTTTCCTTCTAGAAGACTCTTGCAGGTAAAATGTTGCAACACCTAAGGAGTCATATCATTGTTAAATGTTCCAAGAATTGATTTTAGATTGGGAGGAAATTTAGTGTCCACTAAATTGTACATCATGAATCACTGTATTTCAGCTTTAGCTACTGTCTATTACTGTCACTTCCTGAACTTCATCTGCAGTAACTTTTTTTTTGTCTGTAAATAAATGTATTTGTATACATTTGTAATAGTAATGCATGTTACTTGTAATGCGTTACTTTACTCGTAACATCAAAAAATAATCTAATTACGTAATGCACGTTACTAGTAATGTGTTACTCCAGAGGGTTTTTTCAGAGTGGAGAGCTAAGAAAGAAATTTGTCCATTTTGATTATAATCAGAATTATCAGCTAATGGTAAATTGGCGTACTCTTAAACTGGAGGGAGCTTGAGAATTTTCTCCATAGTCTGAGTTGTATCTTCACCGGTTGTAGAAATCTTTGATAGAATTGTGTCCTCGTGTTGTGATATCACGTGACATTCACTTGTAAGTTCTTCTCTGTCTGCTGGTTGAACAGGAACAGAACTCTATTGCAATAATTGAAGCTGTATTATATTTATTTTGTACATTTATAGTTTTCACATTTTATATCAATTTGTTCATTGGTTTGTTAAATACACACAACATTGCTGTGTTATTACTGATTTGGATAATACAGTACAATATAGTAATTCACGAGTTTGTGTGCCCATATAATCTTAGTGTAAGTGGTAAAACGGATTTGGCTTGCTGTCTGCTAGAGGGGCTCAGAGAGGATATTCTACTCGAGCTCCGGTTGCCCCCTATTACACAGGCAAAATATGGTACAAAAGGAGGAGAAGGGAAATAGGAGGGATGCCGAAAGAACTAATGATGAGAAGTGGTAAGAGGCTGGTTTTTATACTTTGGTATTAATTAGAAGATTAGATGGGCTACTCATCACGAAATTACAATAACTACACTAATTCAGTTAAATAACATAAACGCATACTGTCCACTCAAGTGTAAATCTGAAAATCTCTTAAAATATGTGTAAAAAAAAGTTTGTTTGTTTTTCATGCCCTAAGAGCAATAATAACACAAGAAAAAAAATCCTGACCGTGGTTATCATAATTCATGCATGAAAGTGTTAAACATGCTATAAATAAGTGTTGGGGTATGTTACAAGTAACACGTGAAAATAACAGGTTTAACTGCCAACATGTTCACTGACATCCCACACATATAAATAAATATATATACATATTTTTCACATGCATCTATAAGCTAGTGTGCTCCAAAAAAAGGACAAAATTCGCATTTAGAAGACCAAACCCAATGTTGAAAATGAAAATCAATGTCAGAATCCAACGCCAGATTGACATTAATCTCCAACGTTGTACAAGACGTTGTATTGTATTGACTTTCATTTCCAATGTTGGGTTTAGTCTTCTAAATGCGAATTTTGTCATTGTTTTGGAGCACACTAGCTTAAAGATAACAGTAAGGCTACCATATTCATACTAAAAGCCAAACAACTTTAAATCCGACGTCGGGTTCTGACGTCAATCTGACTTTCATTTCCAACAAAAATGCAACCCCTGCAACCAAAATCATCCCCTGACTGACGTTACTACTTTCTATTCAAGGACCTTGACAGAATTATAGTGGAGTAAAAAGTACCATATTTGTCTTTAAAATGTAGTGGTTAAATAATAAAACAATATACACTCACCTAAAGGATTATTAGGAACACCATACTAATACTGTGTTTGACCCCCTTTCGCCTTCAGAACTGCCTTAATTCTACGTGGCATTGATTCAACAAGGTGCTGAAAGCATTCTTTAGAAATGTTGGCCCATATTGATAGGATAGCATCTTGCAGTTGATGGAGATTTGTGGGATGCACATCCAGGGCACGAAGCTCCCGTTCCACCACATCCCAAAGATGCTCTATTGGGTTGAGATCTGGTGACTGTGGGGGCCATTTTAGTACAGTGAACTCATTGTCATGTTCAAGAAACCAATTTGAAATGATTCGAGCTTTGTGACATGGTGCATTATCCTGCTGGAAGTAGCCATCAGAGGATGGGTACATGGTGGTCATAAAGGGATGGACATGGTCAGAAACAATGCTCAGGTAGGCCGTGGCATTTAAACGATGCCCAATTGGCATTAAGGGGCCTAAAGTGTGCCAAGAAAACATCCCCCACACCATTACACCACCACCACCAGCCTGCACAGTGGTAACAAGGCATGATGGATCCATGTTCTCATTCTGTTTACGCCAAATTCTGACTCTACCATCTGAATGTCTCAACAGAAATTGAGACTCATCAGACCAGGCAACATTTTTCCAGTCTTCAACTGTCCAATTTTGGTGAGCTTGTGCAAATTGTAGCCTCTTTTTCCTATTTGTAGTGGAGATGAGTGGTACCCGGTGGGGTCTTCTGCTGTTGTAGCCCATCCGCCTCAAGGTTGTGCGTGTTGTGGCTTCACAAATGCTTTGCTGCATACCTCGGTTGTAACGAGTGGTTATTTCAGTCAAAGTTGCTCTTCTATCAGCTTGAATCAGTCGGCCCATTCTCCTCTGACCTCTAGCATCAGCAAGGCATTTTCGCCCACAGGACTGCCGCATACTGGATGTTTTTCCCTTTTCACACCATTCTTTGTAAACCCTAGAAATGGTTGTGCGTGAAAATCCCAGTAACTGAGCAGATTGTGAAATACTCAGACCGGCCCGTCTGGCACCAACAACCATGCCACGCTCAAAATTGCTTAAATCACCTTTCTTTCCCATTCTGACATTCAGTTTGGAGTTCAGGAGATTGTCTTGACCAGGACCACACCCCTACATGCATTGAAGCAACTGCCATGTGATTGGTTGATTAGATAATGGCATTAATGAGAAATTGAACAGGTGTTCCTAATAATCCTTTAGGTGAGTGTACTCAAATCACTTGGGTACAGATACTCAAAAAGTGTACTTAAGTACAGCACTCATAATTTTAACATGCATTAATTATTTTTAAAGTATTTGTATATTTTATTATTAATGTATCTATTGTTATTCTTTTTTTACACTTTTTAATTATAATTTATGACCTGACATTTAGTTTGATGTTGTTGCAACATTTGCAGTATTCCTGGTAATGTGTTTGTGTATGCCAAAGTAGAGGAGTTGTCTTCAGAAAATTAAATCCGCACTTTCATAATCACCTCTGACCAAACAGGGGGATACTGTTTTTCATAGCAGGAATTAATTAAACTCACACCATGGGACAGGATGACACAGTTTGATAATATATTTTGAGTGATATGGGCCATTGACTGCCTTTTCATTGCTCATGAACAATAATGAGGCAGGCAATAATAATAATAATAATAAAAGAAAAGAAAAAAAAACCAAGAAATATCTGTGGATCCATTCACAGTGCAGATTGTTTGTGGGTATTAAATTGTGCGTACATCTCTGAATGAAACTGGAAAAGGAACCTATTGTCAAAATGTTTCTTAGCAAATTGCTGTCACTGCCATTGTGTCGCGTTTGATAGATTCAGTGTTTTTGAAAAGAGACAGAATAGAAAAGTGAAGATTCATCTGGCTTGGTCAGCTGTCCACTGCAGGGATTTCATTCTGGACATCTGATATGCTGATTGTTTTTGGCACTTGTAGCCGAGGTGACAGCTCCAACAAAAAGCATGTATCATTTTATCAAGGGTTTTATTTATTTATATATATCTATGTGCTGCTTTAAGGCATGAAAATGGGCTTTGAGAGCATCTGGAATGGGGGACAGTGAGCTTTGCTGATGCTGCATATTCAAACATGCAGAACTCCCAAGCTATTTTCTTTCCTCAAATAAAGAATTAAAATAAGCTCCTTTAAAGGCTGATTTTAGATATCAGCACTCCCACGGCATTCCCCAGCTCAACGCGTTTCCTGTGGTTTATGTATGAAGGTTGAACAGAGGACACATGGCTGCACGGGAGCCTGTGTGCCTGTGAGTGTGTGTGTGTGTGAGATTATACAGATCTGAAAAACAGAAAGGAAACCCGTAGGAACGGGTACAAAAAACATCCAACAACCTTACTAATGAGTTAGATTGGATAGTTTATGTAGATATACAGTGTATTTATTATTTTGATATGCTACAGCCATCAAAGCGGCACTTTTGTAAACATTTAACACCTTTGAATGTTAGTATTTTAAGAAAATTACTAAATGTGATCGTTTTACTATTTACCGTAGTAGCATGTTCATTTTTTTGAATATCTGTCAAAGGCATTGCATGTTCTTTTTTATTCAGCTTGCAGTATTTTTTGTTGTTGGTCTATGTACAAATGCAATGTTTTAGTGGCATCCTCTGCCATACATTTTCATCCAGCTGTTTTTGAACACACAAATGTTTCCTATGCAAAGTAATGTGTCGGAATTGGGGTTTTGTGGACCATAATAGTAAAGGGTTTCCTTAAGATTGAACACTGAACATTGAAAATAACTGTTTTTGCACATCCTTAAAAGGCAGGAATGCCAATTCAGGTCTCAATAAAATCTCACACAACATAATAAGCATGAGAGTTGCTAAAGTTAATTCTGAAGCGTTTATATGGTTGGGAGAGTGAGGAGCGCATCTGCTTCAGGGCTGATTTGAACTTTCTGCAGTCAGGATGGCGTGATTGATGCTCTCGCAGCTTCCCGTGTGTGTTCCTCAGTCGCGTTTGCTCCGAGGAAACTATTGATTGGGACGAGAGAAATCGTTCAGGCTGATAACAGTAATGAACGAGCTGAAGCTTGCTTTGGAAGTGCAGCATGGCGTCATAGAACATAAAAGAGATGGAAGGAAAGGAAAGCATTAACTAGCATGCTGGTCAAAGCCAATCTTCTCAACAGGGATGCATTCTTTTAAACTGTAGTGTCATTTCTGCTCCCACTAGTGGCACCAAAATAATTACCAAACCAATTCATATCACTTTTTTTATTTTGTGAAAATTGTATTTAGAGTTTAAATGGAAGCTGTTATAATAACCGATCTGACAACAGATTCCCCGGTGAGCGTAAAAGCTTTGGCGAGAGCATAACTTTTTCAAATTAAACCGCTATGAGACCTTAATTATTTCATTGGATTGGGGTCAAGGATGAACTGCAACAATGTAATTATATTAGATCAGCCAGAACTCAAAAGGTTATTTCATAAGTTTGGCAGTACTGCGAAGCTGGTAAGCCAAAGAATCCGTTCAAAAACAAACCTGTCAACTCAATAAAGATATAATAAATATAATGTGAATCTGGGCAAAAAGAGGATATTAGCGAAAACACATTTTCGAAACATCTCATCTTTTGATAACCGTGCCGTGGTTTGGGAGAGGGGAGACATCTTCCCGGAGAACTTCTCTCCGCCGGCACGGCTGTTTTTCCCTCCCAGAAGGTCGTTTGGTTAATGCACATTTTGGTCTTCACAGGCTCTTAACTGCTTTTTAATCAGTGATTATTAGAGATGTGGAAGGCTGTGCAGGCGCCGGAGTCCCCAGACGCAGAAGAGTGCCTGTCAATATGTCATGTCAATTAGCTCACGGCGAGACGGCCCCCTCCATAGCTGATCTACTCCAACACTTCCTCCGCCTGCACGAGGAGGAAATGATCTCATCGCTGGGTATGCTCAGAATGACTTACAGCTATTTTTTGACAGAGAGTATGAAGTATGTTTACTGTGCACATACCGCTCTCTGTATGCGTGGATAACCGAGGTGACCCACTATTTGCAAAAACGTGCCGCTTGCAACCAGTGTAAATAGTGTATCCCACAATGCAATGAGCTCGACTTGACCTTCCATTCAAACTAGAAGCAAAATCAACTGCAGTTTCTTGATGTTAAAGGGATAGGTCACACAAAAATGAAAATTAGCCCATGATTTACTCACCCTGAAGCCATCTTCTTTCAGACAAATACAATCAGAGTTATTTAAAAAAAAAGCTTTATAATGGGAGTGAATGGGATCCTGTCTTTGGAAGTCCATCAAAGCACATCAATTCATGATTAAAGTGCTCCACGCGGCTCCGGGGGTTAATAAAGGCCTTCTGAAGTGAAGCGATGCATTCGTGTAAGAAAAATATCCATATTTAAAACTTTATCGACTAAAATAACTAGCTTCCGACAGACAGCCGTGCGCATCGATTTACACCAAAAGACTAACCTTGAACTTGACGCACAACGTAATGACGAACACGGTTGTTTGAACCGCGAGAGGCGTTAATTGCCATCATTACGTTGTGTGTCAAGCTCCGCGTGGAGCACTTTAATCATGAATTGATGCGCTTTGATGGACTTCCAAAGACATACACCCATTCACTCCCATTATAAGGCTTGGAAGAGCCAGGACATTTGTTTTATATAACTCCGATTGTATTCGTCTGAAAGAAGAATGTCATATACACATAGGATGGCTTCAGGGTGAGTAAATCATGGGCTAATTTTCATTTTTGGGTGAACTATCCCTTTTAATGTGTATATGTAAAATGTTTATATGTAATATGATGTATTTTTAGAATGTGCAAAAAAAAAAACCACACCAAATAATGAGTCATTAATTACTCACCCTCATGTCGTTCCAAACCATAGACTGTAAAAAAAGATGGACGACGCCCCTTCGCTCTCTTCCATTGATAAGAACTGAAGCCGCCAGAGTCCTGATCTGGCGCTGACATATTGGAACTTGAGTCTGCGCAGTAGCGATCTCGGGACCAGACCTGCGCAGTAGTGAGCAGGAAGTAAAGCCGCGAAATCAGCGCTCCGCCCTCACTCTCGCAGAATGCACTCAGGGAGAGTGGATTCTGCACACTTTTAATTTTTTTTATTGCAGTACGACAAGAGGCTTGTTAAAATAAAGTAAATACAATCTCCTCAGTCCTCCGAAGATCCCGAAAAAAATGTCCGTTGGTGCTTCAGTGACTACTTCGCTCGAGAACCTGTCAATCATGACGTTACACCACCGCATCACGTAACTAACTAAAAACCAACTTATTTTTGAAACAGACACTTGAACTTACATCAGCGTGATAAAAATGACAGCAAATGAAATAAACCACCTTTGGAAAAAAGATATTTGAAGTGTAATTTAATTGTTTAGTTGGTCTCACGTCCCGTTGAATAACATGGGGAGGCGGGGCTTATGACCTATACTAGGACCAGTCACCGGGGGGGCGATCGAGATGTTTTGGCTTCACTTTTCAGGGCTTGTGCGGCACGCTTGTTCCAAACCCGTAAGACTTTTGTTCATCTTCAGATTGAATTTAGGCTCATGTCCAAAGCTACCCAGTATGCTTTGCGGCTGCGTGAGTTCTGACCAAGGTTTTGTCCGATTGCTATTATAGATGCCCACTCTATGCTAAAGCAAGTGCACTAGCAATCTGCTTTCGTAGTTTGTTTATATGATGAGCGTCTCTGTCGAGGACGGTGTCGTGCACTCTGAGTGCTTATTTACCTTAATGTATTCTAAACATAGAACCGACACACTCACCCTTATCAAACATATCGTTAATTGCCAATTAAGCCCGAGCTTCAGACTGATGCTTAATTACCGCTAACGAGAGCCGAGTTGCGGCAAGGTCTGCTCTTCTCCCACGCACCTTTACCGCGGGAAACACTCGTAAACACACCACAGCCGCAGCTGATCCCACTGTAAAGTGCATCATGAATATTCACGCCGAATGGGACACACCGCTAAAGACGAGCTCCTGGCGGGCCACCCTCCGAGAATGTGCGCTTAGCATCCTGCTAGTTTATATGTGCTGTTAAGTGCACACCGCAGGACCAGGACCACGCTGAGAGCTGAAACCCGTCTCGTGACACTCATGACACCTGCATATGCAAATCTCAGCACTGCGGGCCTGTCGACACCGTCTCACCATGAGCTCACAGAGAAACGGAGTAATGGAGAGAGAGAGTTTTAGGACTGAAAGAGGAGGATAAGACGTTGGCCTATATGAACTATTTTGGGGATTTCTATGTATGATTAATAACGTATTGATTAGAAACAGCAGTTCATTCATGTGGAATTGTTTTTCGCATATGCATTCTCATAAAACTACATTATGTGATGCAAAAGTCGTTCGATTTTGTTATGACTATGAGCGTATCTTATTTTAGCATCTTGAAAACACAATCAATGAAAAGCAGATTAGCATATTTTGCTGACCGAGTGTCATTGCAAGAAAAAAACTGAATGGGACGTATTAGTAAACGTGGCATCAAAACAATATTTAGCTTTTAATGAAGGCAGGCTGTTTGTTGTCTCATATATTTGAGATTAAATCTCATCAACCCCCTTTGCGGTTTGAATTATATTATTAGACCGTACAGTAATAGAGAGCTCGTAGCGGGATGAATGATCTTTATCTCTGACAGAATCATATATTTGACCTGTCATCTCGTCTAGATGAATGATTCTATAGGCTTGCTTGCGCCACATCTGTAGTTAATACCGTTCAGCTATTTTGGTGAACTCTAAAAAGATGAAAGTTTAATAAGGTTCGTTTGACAGCATATATATGAGAACCATGTAGTTTTTATCTATCGATCAGAGGAAATATTTCTGAAACTAATAAAGATATGTGCGGCATTAGGTTTTATACCTCGGCGGATTATTTGCCGGGAGTTATTGTTCGGCTTAAGCAAAATGTGGGTTTCTATTATACTCCAGCGGCTAAGCACAGCTAAAGCCTTAATATCCATTTATGAAGATATTCATTTCATATTCAGCAAAATTCATGAGGTAGAAAATGTTATTATAGACCCCATGAAAGCCAAAATGAGCCAATTGAGAAAGAAAGTTTGCATGTGCCTTCTGTGAGCACCGTCTCTCCAACCAAACGCCAAAAGTATTTTTTTCCCCTCTGAAGTCCACTGTTTTCATGGCCATTGTCTTTTCACACAAAATGACTTGATGATTAGCAAAGCCCCAGTCCAGCTCGTGCCATAGGTTGCAGTGTAGGGCTGCATTTTCACACCTGTAAGTCATTTTCTTTGTTCCGAAGCACGGACTTAATTTGTTAATATGTTGCATTTTCTATCTGGTTCGGTTCGCTTTCACAAGGCAACATTTCAAAGCGTACCAAAATGCGTTTATGCAAGATACAGTCCTCTTATTGGTCAGAGTTCAACTGGTTTCATTCCTCTGCGTCATCCATCAAGATGGATAGAGACAATCGCTCCACTGGCTTTTTGTGGCTTTGTTTATAACTGTCAGGATACACGCAAACACTTATTCAAATGTAGCCTTGATCCCTGCTCTGACTGATAAATTAAATATATATAAAAATATATATTACATTTATAAAGCAGTTAGGCTTCGTCAGGACAGCATTCTTGCAATGCACAAAGAAGAGTAATTACTCTGATAAAGAGGTGCTCTTTGATTTTCAGCCATAAAAACTCTCAGAATCAGACACTGCTTCTTATGATACCATTTGTCGGATTGCTTTCACACCTCAAACCGCCCTGAGTTCGTTTTCAATCGGGCCGAGACCACCTCGTTTAGGCGATCTCGGAGTGATTGTTTTGGTCTGGATCCGAGTGGGATTGCCATGTTCATATATGCCGCAGCCTAAATATAACAACCAAGGAAGAAAGCAATCCGGTCGAATTCGTTTTCGATTACCTCTGTAAGTGGTTGAAAGTGGACAAGCTCAAAAAGTTTTAGAGGCTGTTTACACCTGTATTTAGCCTCATCAACTTGCAGTGGCGGATGGTGCATTTCACACTTAGGCCTTCAGTGGTGTCCTACCTGAATGAATCCATTAAGACTTAAATGACTGTTGTACAGGTTATCTGTGCGTTTCAGTTCCAACAATGAGTCTTTTCTATCGAGGCTAATGCTGAAAGTCGAGTCTGTCCCCTTGTATTTCTGGCATAAGATTTAATTCGCTTTAGTGCTGAGAGTGTCTGCTCGACAGAAGCCGTGGACACAGGGACAGTCACCGCAAAAAATGACGATGTGTACAGCTGCCCCATGCTCTCACAGATTTTGAAGGAAATCAATGAGATCAGCGGGACTTTTGCCTTCAAAATCAGTCCTGGAATGCATTACAGTCAGTTAATTCTGTTTTTACCCGGACAGATCGAATAGAGCTCCGTGACTCAGCATTAAGCTGGATAAGGCTGCATTTCACAGGTATATTCTCCATCTGTACATTTTAGAAAATCAAACAAATATGTCCATTTCACTGTCAGGAGAGGACGAGCCTTCAGCAAGTGATCTCCGCTAATATTCAAGCTTCTGTGAATGAGCGCACCAAACAGACGGAGCACAATAGAATAGTAGCGCAATAATTCTGACTAAAATACATATATTGCTAAAATATTTGTTGTTGGAGACAATAAATGTGACATGTGGAATTTTAAACCTACAAGTATATTTTTATGAAAGTGACCATCATGATGGAGTAATCAAATGCAGGCTAATATAGTTTGTGCTTTTGTTTTTATTTCAATTTTTAGTTTAGCCTTCATTGGCCTTCAAAATCATTGTTTTTAGAATGTAATGTGATTTTAACCACCTTTTTTGCACATAATATATTGCATAGCCTACAATACATTCACTATATGTGTTTCCATATCCTTCAATATCATCATTGTTTGTAGGATATCATTGGGATATCACTTGTGATCCGATCGACCAAAACACATCTTAATACCAGGTGTAAACTGGGCCTAAGATCTTACAATGACTTGGACTTAAAACGGATTACAATACAAGTGACCTTAAAAGTTATGCACTGAATTCCCAAGTCAAATTCTTATGACCAACCCCACGTCAGGAAGGTCGCTGACTCTCTGCATCATTAATAAAAGAGTGTGTCAGTTGACTAATTATCAATCAGCGTCATGTTTATAAATGAGCCTGAACATCTGCAGGCTGCTTGGGAATCTTGACAGATCCAGTGCTCAAGCACCAGTGAAGTGTTTTAAGGTGAGTTTCTTCTTTTGACATCATCTCTTCAGTAGATGGAGGACCAGCCGGTGGCAGCACAAAGACAGAGATCTCGTCGAGACAAGGACGAGGAGGTCGTGACAGAGACACAGGCCACTTAGTGAGTTTAGACAGCTGGACAGGCCCGGAGATGTCCATTTATGAGTCAGAGCTGATGGGATGGACATGGCCAAATTTAGAGACAGGTCTAAAATGCAGGGCAACTCAAACGTCCAAATTTATTCATCAAAGAATCTTAAAAACTGCATCACAGTTTCTACAAAAGTATTAGCCGTCTTCAACGTTGTTGATAGTAATAAATGTTTCTTGAGCAGCAAATCAGCATATTAGAATGATTTCTGAAGGATCATGTGACACTGAAGACTGGAGTAATGATGCTGAAAACATTCACGGGAATAAATTACATTTTTAAGATAGAAAAGTTATTTTACAGTATTACTGTTTTCAATTGTTTGATAAAACTAAAGCAGCCTTGATTGATCGATCATAAGAGACAAAAACATTTTTTACTACCCCAAACTTTTGAACGGTAGCGCACGGCACCTTACTTGCATGGTACGAACAATCACGATGGAAAATATCTATCTTTTTGTTCTTAAAAGCATAACAAGGACTCACATTTTTCCATCTGTTGCCTTTCCTGTCACAGCTCTAGTCACTAGTGAAAAGCCTGGGACTGTGCGTGCTCTTCAGCCAATCAGTGATATCAGTGAACAACTGCGAGGTGATTGGGAACGTCAACAGACAGAGACTGCGCTCTTCAGGTAATATAGACCTCCTTGCTTCTAGCCTTTTTAAATCTATTAAATAGTACCAGCTACGGCACAAAAAACGTTCACCAACTGCTGTGTACATCACAGACAGCACCCATGGAGATCACATTCTCATTAACAACCACCACCACAAAAATAACCTGAATCAAAATTGAAATCACTGAACAAACATCTTGGTTTCATTTTTTAATGATTTTGTATTTTTTTACATTTGAACATTACAATAGTTTTCTTCCCTCGCTCCGTTCCCTTCGTTTGTTTAAATATTATTACGTGACTGGCTCTATAAATCTTTTCGAGGCTCTGGCGTTTAGAGCGTGTGCCTCTGGCCACCAGACTACACCAAATAAAACAGTTTACATCTGCAGCAGGAAAAAGAAAAAGACACATTTACACCAGAATATACATATCAGATCATTTAACATTAAAAATTTGCAATTTATATATTTATATATATATATGTGTGTTTGACCTAAAACAGCTTTTCAACTTGAAAAAGAAATCAGCAGCTCTAGGTTTCGGGTCAACATTTTTTTTCTTTTTTTTTTTCAGTGTCTTCAACTGGCTGTATATTAAAATATGTCAATATTTCAGATAAAAGGTTCACTATGTCCTTGAAATGGATTCGAAGCACACCAGTAATAGATTGCTTTTCGTTTGGCTTCTTCTCAACCTGCGTTCTGGACGCCAGTGGCAGAAAAATAAAAAGCAACAATTTTTCATACATCAAATCTCCGTAAGGTCACTCGTGACAGCTAGCATGTGCAAAGAGAAAACCGCCATTCTTTTTGTACACAGTGCAAAGCTTCCTCCGTACACTTGATTTACTCAGAATAAATGAAATCTCACAGGACTGAGGTATGATTCATTAAAAATGTTTGTTTGCTTCAGTCAAAAGTGAAATAAACTGCTTCGTTCACGTACAGTCCACGACAGGTTCCAAAATCAAGAGGAACGTCCTCTATTAGACAACATTAACAACAATAGACAACATAGTAAGTTTCTTTTTTTTTCTTCTCAAGAGTATAAAAATGTCCGAATGTGCAGAACACAGGAAAACGTCCTTTCGTTGATCACTACACACAGTGTGCTTTGGACGGGAGTGGTGTTTCTGAAACTCCACGGTGAATGAGGAAAGATTCAGCTCATGTTATGTCCGTGAGTATGCTGGTATCACACCTGTAAAATGATTCAGCTCATGTCATGTGTATACACTAATTAGAAAAATCATGTGTTACTGGAGTTTTTTTTCTCACCATCATACGTCAATTAATTTCACCCTGATTTTTTTTTTTTTCGAAACACCATCAGAAAAATATGCCTGAACTGGTTATATGCAGTGAAGTATATTTACAGTTACATTTCTTTCTCTTATATTTGAAACCACCATGTTTGAAAACAAATGTTACAGTATACTTTTTTCTTCTAAATGACAACAACAAACACACACAGATAGATAGATATAGATATATATAAAAAGGACCATAAAAATATTGGAGTCCTCTCCCTCTGTATTGCCCAAAAATAGGTCATTATGATCAACAATGAGACTTCACAATTAAAAACAGCTACTAAGATTAAGTAATTTTCTTTCTTTTTTTCTTTTTTTCAATGGATGAATGGCATGGTGTCTTTCAGTGCGGCGTCTGTCCAAGTGTGCAAAAGAATTTTTTTTTTAACTGCCATCAAAATTGATGCGGACAACACTTGTGACACTTAAAATGAGCAAAGAAACTTAAAAGAATTGTGACAATCGCAACTGAATAACTCATTCATCTAAGTTTTTTTCTCTAAAAGCCAAAGTCATTTAAAAAGCATACAGAAAGGGGACAAAAGAAAAGAAAAGCAGGGAGTCCTGCAGTGACAGGAGGGCTGGATTACTGTTAACAGCAGTTGTGATGTTTTGTTTTCTGAGATGTTTTTCTTCTTTATTTGGGTCCACCCCCCCTTGTCCTTTCACCAATCAGAACCTGTAGTGCTTGAAGTCTTTATGACATCAACTGTACATGAACCAATCAGAGACTCTGGCCATTTTCCCAGGGCCTCCAGATGAATTCTGGTGATTCAAAACAGATGACGCATTATAGAACAGGAAACCACAAACATTTGCTACCTTAAGTGTTTTTTTTTCTTTTTCTTTAATCATTCTTGTTTAGACTATGAATGGCTACATAAAAGAATCAGAATGAAGTTTTCTGAAAGAGAGAAATGTGCATACCTTCAATGAGTTGGTGCTGCATCTTTGCTTCGCTTTCAGTGGTATCCATTTGTAAATGCTGTGGCGATCAAAGGACCCTGAAAGCAGATAATGTGTAAGATGTTGAGCAGAAGTTTCTCTTTTATGAACTGTCTGAGATTCATTCTTCTCTCATGTGCAGAATCAAGAACTCCACTTTAAGAGAACAATTATTCACAAATGATAAAAGTGCCAATGAAAGCTGTGATCTGAGTGTCACTGAGAGCAGACCTCCTGATGAAGTAAAAAGCATGGTTAGTTCGGCACCAGCAGATGTTTTGGATGCTGGTCTGTCCCTGGCACCACTGATGGTGGTCATGTCTTTTAGAGAAATTTCAAATTTGAAACATTAAAACAAATTACTTAATTGGGATTACACAGACTAACAGCAACTTAGAACTGATATATTTTAATAAGCATCATACAAATGATTTGTTCACTATCAACATTTCTATTCGTTTTTAAAGTGCCACAATTAGGCTATTTTAAAGGTTTCTAATTTTATTTTGGAGCTCTCCTACAACAGGTTTACATGAATCCAAGGTCAAAACCACTATTTTACTCATAATATACAGTGCAATACATAAGTTAATACACCCATGCTAAAGTTGACTAAAAAGAGGAATAAAAAAATCATCTTTTGGAAATTGAACTTAATGCCTTAATTTAAAAAATTAGGAAAAATCCAACCTTTAAGGACACCAATTTTCTTTGTGAATGAATAATGTATCGTAAATAAATAAATGTTCTTCCTTAAAATACATGGTGCATAAGTTTGGACACCCCTATGTTAAATTCCCATAGAGGCAGGCAGATTTTTATTTTTAAAGGCCAGTTACTTCATGGATCCAGGATACTATGCATCCTGATAAAGTTCCCTTGGCCTTTGGAATTAAAATAGCCCCACATCATCACATAGCATTCACCATACCTAGAGATTGGCATGGTTTTATTTCAGTTAGCCTAATAGCTAGTTTGATTAGCATTGAGAGCATCTTCTCGACATGTCGACAACACAAACCAAACTCTTCCAGACCTCAGCTACAACTACAGTGTTTGAGTGCGGGTCCAAGTAGACGCCGTTCATGGGCAACCAATGAAGACCATATGCTGTCATTATGCAAATTTGTACAATGTTCCGTAGGTATGTAACGAAGTGAGACTTGAATTACTGACAACTCGTTTCAGCAGTTCAGAATCGATTCTTTCTTTTAGGAGACATTAATTTTATTTGTTGTGTACTTCAACCTTTAAAATTTTGCAGGCCTTTTACATTCACAAACAGCTATATTACACACTGCATGAAAGGTTATATTTGAAAAAGAATAATAAGGGCACTTTAATATTTTTTTATTTCATAAAATACATATTTTGGTTTTTATAAACCCGCTCTCATCCAGGAGATCTGCCAAGATTACTGCCAAACATCAGGAGTTGTTTACTCAAATGTTTGATTCTTGCTTTTTTAAAGTGCCATTTCTTTTATGCTACTTAATAAAGCTGCTACAATCCACATCAGAGTAACTCGGAGGTGTCTAAACATAAGGAAAATTCAAGAAGAAAACATATTTGCTGTGATTCCTCTTCCGTGGAGCTGATCAGTCCTGAATAAATAAATCCTGCCCATTGTCAGAATGCGTTTGTGAACTTACAAACCCACACGGCTGATTTAGAGGGCAAAACGGCAACCTGTCAACAAGCCTTTCTGAGAAACACAGCCGCTTATCGGGCCTGTCATCAGACTATTGTGTGCATGGCAGAAGCGGATCTGTCTAATCCATACGAATAAATCAAAGTCAGTCTCACACCCGCTGCTTTAGAGGGCAGGAAGGAAAGGCTCTCTTAAGTTTATATTGGCTTTTCTACCAGGCTTCCTCATTTTAAGAATTGTGGGTAATAAAACTATTTTGTCTTGGACGTGTGTTAAAACTACAAGTTAGAGAGAGAGAGAGAGAGAGAGAGAGGTGGGGGGTGGGGTTTCCAGTAGGAGGTGAACTGGTGACACGTGTCAGAAAAATAAATGGAGACGAGCATTTTAGTTCTGCGTCATTTCCCGTGTTAATGTTCTGCACGGAGACATCAAGAACTACACACACACACATCTATCAGTCCAGCTGAACGAACGCACACTACATTTGGAATTAATCACATAGCACAAAACGCTCTCGCTCAGAAACACACTAATGCCGATGAATAAAGTTATGAATTCATGCAGTGGCATGTTTTATTTAGATGCCAGGAGGCAGAAATGAAGAATAAAAGACCCAAGTTTCTGCTCACTTCAGTTTCTAACCAGCAGTTAATGTTCCTGTCACCAATGAATTGTCTTTATACACAATAGACAGCTGTTTATTTGCAATTCTTCAACATTAGCAACCAATTTAAACATTTAACAAGGTTTTTTTTTTTTCATTTAAAGTGACTTACTTCTTGCAGAGGCAATCTCTAAACATAAATGTCTTGCTCAAGGGCCTAATAGTGAAAGTTAACGAATCAGGTTTGTAGAATCAAACCTTTTAATTACCAGCCAAGTACTTTAACCACTAGGCCAGTGGTTTTCATTCCTGGTCCTGGGGATCCACAGCTCTGCACATTTTGTATGTCTCCTTTATTTAACACACCTGATTCAGATCATCGACTAATAAGATCCATAGCTGTGTTCAAGTTCACCTTTTTCATGCCCTTCTCTCGCTAACTTTACTCCATCTCATTCACTCGGCTGCATGTCATTGCTTATGTTGCACGAGTGCCCGTTACTGGCGGAACCCTTGCAATGGTTTTAAATCGAACACCCTAAGCCCTTGATCCCTTGAAAGCTGCTATGGAGGCCACCATGCGAGTTGCTGTTGTAGATCTGCACAATTCAAACATCCAAACGATCTTATTCCTAAATGACAAAAATTTGGTTATGTCTATAGTATTGGAATAAAAGTTTATGGTTTGGATATAAACATTGATGTCTACGGCAGTGATCAAAATAGAGTAAGTGACCTTTCGAAAGTAACTTGACACTTCAAATAAAGATTGTATCAATCACATCGTCACACCAGTAGGTGGCGACAAGTGACTTAATTTGTCATTAAAGGGATAGTTCGCCCAAAAATGATATTTAAGCCATGATTTACTCACCCTCAAGCCGTTCGAGATGCATATGTCAATCTTTTTTCAGACGAACACATTTTCAGTTATTTTAGAAAATGTCTTAGATCTTTCAGTGGTTATAATGTGAAGCAATGGGGTCCAGCTGCTCCAAGTCGCAAAATGAGCATGCATCCTTCACAAAAATAATCCATCCGGCTCCAGGGGGATAAACGAAGGCCTTCTGAGGGTAATCCGTGCGGTTTTGTCGTAAAAATATACATATTTAAAACTTTATAAACGAAAATAACTGGCTTCCGGTCGTGGTCGACGCGCGTTCACGGAGATGGAAGCGTCGTGACGTATAACGAGCGTGACAGCGCAGCCAGAGAGCAGAGCAAAACAAAACTCTGCGTTCGTTCTACGTCACGACGCTTCCTACGCTACGTCATACGTCATATGCCAGCATCCATCTCCGTGAACGCGCGCCGACCGCCACCGGAAGCCAGTTATTTTCATTTATAAAGGTTTAAATATGTATATTTTTACGACAAAACCGCACGGATTACCCTCGGAAGGCCTTCGTTTATCCCCCTGGAGCCGGATGGATTACTTTTGTGAAGGATGCATGCACAATTTGCGACTTGGAGCAGCTGGACCCCATTGCTTCACATTATAACCACTGAAAGATCTAAGACATTTTCTAAAATAACTGAAAATGTGTTCGTCTGAAAAAAGATTGACATATGCATCTCGAACGGCTTGAGGGTGAGTAAATCATGGCTTAAATATAATTTTTGGGCGAACTATCCCTTTAAATCATTAATTCAAAAGATTCGTTCAAAAACACAGACTTCACTTGTTTCATTACTGGGTGAGTCATTGAATCATTTATTAGACTGATTAAAGAAATAAATAAATTCAAATTAAATATTTGTTTTAAATAGACAGCTCCAAATAACATTTTGTCAGAACCTCTAGTAAATTAGGTTATTCTGATTAGTTGTCTATTCAGAATCGTAGGAGAATTGCGATCTCTTTTCTAATTTTCGAATGATTCTCAATTTATCCAAAGTCGTGCAGCTCTGTGCTGTTGTGACATCACAACTGTGTTCCATTGTGGTCTATGGATCTGCCTGAAGTGTACATAAGAGCAGACTCTGTCCCTTGGCCAAAACCAAGGGATCGAGGGTCTGTCCAATGGCGGCAGGGATTCCCCGAGGGGAAGTGCTTAGGGAAGTTTGTGAGTGTCTAAAAGTGGAGTCAAAAGCTGACCATGAACTGAAATAAGTGTGTCAGATATGAGAGACATACAAAATGTGCAGAGCGATGAGTCACCATGACCAGGATTGAAAAACCACTGCACTGGACATCTTTTTTCTATTCTGATGGGAAAATCTCACCGATTCTGGCTCAGAAGTTTAGAAATAGTTCAGACAAAAATGATATTGCTGTCATTTTGGCATTCTTTTTACATTTTAACCATGGATGGCACATGTTGGTTATGAGACATTTGAGAACAATGAAAACAAAAGTACATTTTTATTCCTCAAACTAAAATGCGACAAAAGTCTGATTTCTGAAGACTTTGAATATACCATGCCAGTCGTATGGATCACTATTATGGTGATTTTTCAGGAGCTTCCATGAAAAAATATTATCAAGGTTTGAAACAGCAAGATGAGTAAATAATGACAGAATATTTAACTAATCCACCACAATTACATCTCTATCATTCTTTATCTTTCATATACAGCAGATGAAAACAGGCCTCAAAGTAAGCAACAAAACTGTAGAAATCTGCTGCAAACACTCGCATAAATCAAAACATGTGCTTCAGTTGGTTAATAAACTGATTTGTGAGAACAGGGTGAATAATTTAATTTCAATTTGGCACCTCATTATAAATGCTTTCTTCTTCAAATTGAGATCCGTGCTGACATCGAGCCGCAACCTGACGTCCGTGACATCTGCAGACAGAATCCGCGCGCTCCCCGACAAAAGCCAATTAAAGCAAGTTTTTGTGCAACGCAGGGGCTTTTGTTTGGAGACGGTGTCAAGAGCATCTGCTAGTTACAGGGACATCTGATTTTTGACAATTTGCTCATTTCCAACCATGGCAGCTTTTCGCTTTCTCTAAACTGTTTGTGATGCTTTTATTCCCCAAACAAAACATCAGCGAGACGAGAAGTGTCAGTCTAACGGAGACTCGTGACTCATTGGGGTATTTTTGAACATGTGGAATGGAACTAATTCCTCTGATATTCTTCTTTTTTTCCTTTTTTCCAGTGCTGCGTTTCTAAATTGCTGCGCTGACAATCAAGCCCTTGGCATAAAAAAGTGAGTCATGATGGAGGGAACAGCCAATCAGACTCTTATTTCTCAGTTGGAGGTTGAATAGAATTAAAAACTATGATGGATAAAAGGACAAAAGTGAGAATTTCCTCTGTACTTTTGGATGTCTTGAGTGAAAGAGCGCTGTACTCACTGCGATACTGTGATTGAACCCGGAGCCCGGCTGGGGGCTGGCAGCACTGATGTAATTTCCCACAGCTGAGTCCTGACTGCTGGGGCCGTACAGGTCTGCCACGGGTCCAGGACTGTTTGCACCGGGGAAACCTCCAGGCCGAGGAGGGTTAGCACCTGTACAGGACACACACACACACACATCAGATCCATGATGCATCAAATTTCAGTCACTAAGGTGGCAGAGACAGCTTCCAGCACAGAGAATCATAGGAAAGAATACATACACTACCGTTCAAAAGTCTGGGGTCAGTAAGATATACATTTTAAAAGAAAATAATACTTTTAATCAGGTGAAAGTAAAGATATTTATAATGTTACAAAATATTTATACTTAAAAATCAACGCTTTTGAACTTTGTATTCAAAGAATATTTAAAAGTGCATCAGTTTCCACAAAAACATTAAGCAGCAAAAACTGTTTTCAACACTGATAATAAGAAATTCTTCTTTATCACTAAATCAGAATATCAGAATGATTTCTGAATGATCATGTGACACTAAAGAGGAGTAATGATGCTGAAAATTCGGTGCGGAGTTTTCCCATGAGCACCGTGTTTTTAAGACATCTGCATTCTGTCCACTTGTTCGGTTTTTAAATGCAATAATGTCCTTTATGAACCACCTTCACAATTGGACAGCATATAGATTAAAAACACCCACAACATTTATGCAAAACAGCAAGCAGCCTGGTCTGATCGAATGCCGTTCAGCAGGTCTGATCGAAGGACAGGGAGAAATGCAGGCTTTCCTGCTGTGCTGAGCACGCTGTGAGCTGAGATTTCAAGGGAGTATGAACACGCATGTAAAGATCGAGCTTCCTTTGTGACTGCTCATTTCCTAAATCTCTCTTCACAGTGACGGAATACAGTTGAAGTTAGAGAGACCTCCAACAACTGAACATCAGTGACTGCACAGGTGTAAACTAGAGAAAGAGATGCACGTGTATGATGTAGGCTTACTGCAGTAGTCGGCCGTACACGGATTACATTACTTGCCCATCACAGCACGCAGTATTTATTAATTAAAATAAAAACCATTTAGTTCAGTTGGACAACAGACACTACAATTATAAATTGAAAGCGACTGCTCTGCCCCATACAGTGCAGCAAGAGTCAGATCTCCCGCATCACTTGGCAAGAGTAAAGCCCAATTTATACTTCTGCGTCGTAGCTACGTCGCAGGTTGTGTGTAGCACGCGTACCCTGACGTGCGCCTCTCCAAAAATGTAACAACGCGTCAATTATACGCGGACCACAAGTGCTGTGATTGGTTTGTGAGTGCAAATTCTAAAGCGAAAGTGAAAATCAAGTATCTCAAGAATTCATTTATATATTTGAATATATATAGAAATAAATATTAAGTTAAGCAATATTTTTTATTTAGCAGTATTTAATACTGTGGCTTTTGGTTAAATGACATAGATTGTGTTAAAATTAGTGATGACAGACAGCACTAACTAACTAACTCTCCTCCTGTCCCTGGCCGTGTTTCCCATGTCTTACCTGAGATCTACGGCTTACCTCGCTTTTACAGTCATTTTATGTGTGTACTGTAATCTTTCTTCCATATAATTGCTGGATTCTGTAAAGGTGCTGTGCTTTCTCTCGCTTTGCCAGAAAAAGGATTTATGCTCCAAATTAAACCCTGGGGCTAAACTGTTACTGCTATTAGCTTTAATAGCTAAACATGACTTACATTTATTGGCTTTGACTGGTAGCTTAGCAGCACCCATGCTAATTAAACCCGCCGGCCTGCGATTACGCAGCGTGTTTTGGAGACACAGGTGACTCATCTGTCCCGCTCCAGCTCCCAGCATTGGGGTTTTAATCGATGTCACCCAGCACATGCTTTGGCGGGATAACAAAGTGTTTTTGCTGAGCAGGGACAGACTTAGAAACATAGATATTGTCTTAACACAAAGCTACACACCAATGGTGTCAGTATTGACCCCTGAAAGACCCACAATGCATTGACTGTGTCCAAGTTGCCACAGCAACAAGCATACAAGAGACATTTGGACGGACCTTCATATCAGGTAGCGCGTCTGTATTTAATAGAGCTATCTGGAAACGCTCTAAACCCATACTGAAAGCAATATTAAGGTCATAAATTGAAGCAGCAAAGTCGAAGATGAGTTTCTGTTTCCAATGCCAACAAAAAATAAAACTAAAGAATATATTTTGTTGTTGTTTTAGCTGGAGAAATGTGTCAAAATCTAGCAAGAAGGAACAGATGAAAAGACTTGTTGCAAAAGTGGGAGGCCAATACAACAAAATATGTAGCAAATCAATGACTGTTCTGAACTCACAGATTGTATTCTTTAAATACTTGTCTTAATGCACTTGAGAGATCTTAAAGTCAACAGTAATGGTGTCCCCAACACATTTACTTCCATAATGTGACGCATTTCAGCGAATGAACAAGAACACTAATGGGTTTTTTCCCCATTTAAATCATGTACTCTTAGGAATGGATTTAGCTTTAGCCTTTGTACTGCGAATCCAAAGTTACCGGCAGCAGAATGAGCACAGGTTGGGCTCAAGGCCAAACCTACTTCATCTATGTAATCGCTGGTGTAAAGCGGGAGGACTACAGACATTTTCCTGTTGGCTGCCAAATGAAATGAGGCAAAGAGAAGTAGGACAGAAGGAGCCGAATCTCAAAGATCCACGACACCTGGCCTGGCACTGATTGGGACCGCACCGCAGATGGGTCACACAACGCGTGACTTCACTAGCTCTTTCAAAACAATGAGGCTTAACGTGCATCAGACAGTCCACAGATTCAAACCATGACTGGAGGGTGGTTTTCAATCCGATTTCTAAGAGAATCTCAAAATCAATGTAGGAACAGACTGAAACGAGTCAACCCTATATTATACTTCATACACATGTTGTACAGTATGTATTTAAGATATATAAATAATATATGATAAAGTATTTTATCCTAACAATGCCTAAGTATTTTATGAAGCATTGTTAGGAGTGATCTCAGACAGGTAGGACTGATTTCTTTGCAGTAAAACATGCAGTACATGAGTGGGTTGTCTCTGTATGTCCAAAAAAACATAAGGACACTCTTGTAATATTAAGGGGTATTTCCAAATATATCATAATGAATGGGTGTTAGAAGCAGAACATGTCTGATAAAATACACCATACACACCTGAGCTCTTGAAGTGGTCCGGGCTTGGGTGGTGCTGGGAGGGTGAGTTGCAGGTGGAGGTGACGTGCTCACTTTGCAGCATCTGACCCGTATGGGGCCCCAGGGTGGCATAGTCGGCAAAGGAGCAGGGAGCGGCCCGCTGGTCACCGGGGCCAGAATAAAAGCCGTAATCGGGGAACCCTAGGAAATACATAAAGGAGATGAGACGCGGCCATTGATACACGACACTATGTGATACAAAAAGATGAAGTGACTGACAGGTGACGACATGAGGCTGAATGATGCCCACATACACTCAATTTGTTAGTAGTTACACAGCATGATTCCCACTAAACCAAAGATCTTAAGAGATACCTAAGAGTGAACACATTAGATATGGTGGATAGGATAGTGAGAAATAAAACGCTGTCACATTCAGTGTGTGGTTCAACAAACTATCAGTGATGTTTATTGGCCATAAACATCAAAAAAGTATGTTAGACCTTAACAGACACACTTTTCATCAGGATGGCAGATTATGAATGCCTCAGAGGACATTATTTGATGGCTCTAGTTAACATTTATAGCTGGTCTCTTTAATCCTATGTGCGGGTTTGATATACAGAGAGCATGAAATGTCTTCAATGGCCTTCTAGAAAGAGCAAGATGATCCAATCAAAGAAAGCCAGGATCCACCACACAGGCTTTTACATCTTACGTCTCCCCTGCCGCATGTTTGCTTTTCATTGGGGTCTGGGACCTGCAGGAGCGTCCTGGAGTAGTGCCGAACATCACAGCGCTGATTATGCCCTCCACAGCTGCCAAAAGTAATCTGAATCTCTAAGTAGCTTCTCTTTCATCAGCTTCGCAACTTTCCCTCACCGTCCGCGGTTTGTGGGCAAAACGCCTGCCTGTCAAATTACACTCAAGTGTTGAAGAATGGCACAACTCCAACACCGCCTGCTTTCTGTAAATCATGACTTGAGGAATCACAGAAATGTGCCGCTGTAATGATCCCAATTACATCTCTGTATAAACTCGAGCTTCACATGAACAATTCAGGGAACTCATACAAAAACACATGTATGTATATAGCCCAGGCAGACTTGTGGGTTCTTTTCTTACCCCGATTTTTTTCTCAAACTGTTGAATTGAAAGCTTAAACACATTTAAGGAACAGTTTGCTCAAAACTGAAAATTCTGTCATCACTTACTCACCTTCATGTCATTCCAAATCTATACGATTTTCTTTTTTCTGAGCAACACACACGTTTTTTTTCTCCATACAATGAGAGTCAGTAGGATCCTATGTTGTTTGTGACCCAATTGAAAAAAAAAAACAAATATATTTTCAAATGATCTTTTATCATACTGGCTTGAAATGAGAGTAAGTAAATGATAACAGAATTTTCTTTTTAGGCTGAACCATTCTTTTAAACGAAGCTAAGAGCATTCTTATTGGCAGTTAAAACCAATCAAATACAAACATACAAAGGGGTCAGGGATGTGTTCAACATTATGAATGCCCACTTCTACAGAAATCTGTGGAGCTTCCTATGGAGTTCTGTGTGGGACACACTGGGGCTGTTCCAGGTCAACACTAGGCATCCTGGGTCTTTAATGAGTCTTTTAGATCGTTCTCTCCTCACCCTGCACTGTTATTCAGGACTAAACCGACTTTCACGCTCGATCTCGACTACGAAAAAACATCAACAACAACAACAAAAAAAAAACAGCAAAACAAAGGCCAGAGACACCCTTTCTTTTCGTAATCCATTTTTTCGACGTGCATTCTAATCGCCAGTTGTCCTTGAATTTTAAAGTGGGTTTTCTGCTCCCCGCTAATTAGACAAGCTTCCGCTGCCTCTTCTGCACTCTCTAATTAGATCTTTAACAACAAACAAGAGTCGACCTCTATACAGACTCCTCCATTTGTTAAACGGCTGAGCAGGGCGCAGGTTAGCGAACGCGCAACGTCCCCCCCCCCTCCCGCACTGTCTTTGCGGAACTGTGCCGGCACGCATTCCAAGAGTCGCACATTGCCAGGACACCACAATGGCGGCTTCCTGTTCCATCTGCCTAATTCTGCCGATTACAGGATACTGGGAGAGGCAGTACACAAAGCCGACATTCACACACACAACAGATGTACACAGCTGCTTTGTTTATGCTGACACGGACAATTAGCCCTCAGCTGCACAAGGCGCTCAGTCAGGAAGGTCTTATCTAATAAAGGCAGGGAAAATTACCTTTATTGTTCAGGTAGATTGCCTCTAATGATAGTGCCATCAGTGTAAAAGGATATGAATAAAATGAGGCTGAAAAGAGCTCTTCAGTTGGATGGCAAGACAGCAGAAGCAGCCATCTGGGAGCGAGCCGTTGCCTGATTATCTTCCTCTGCTCATTTTCTTTTCAGAGCATACAAAGGATTTACTTTTACTTAAGCAAAGGTGAGAAACAGAGAGGGATCGGGCAAAGTTGCTCTGACATCAAAGTTAGAGAAATAATAGCTCTCCTCTGATCTTTCTAAAACAACACATGTTCTCTCGCAGCATGTTCAAGAGGCAGCGTGCATCACCTCGGGGGGTCGCAGCGATGTGGGTATCTGCCACAGAAATGTGTTTAGTCTGTGCGCCACAATATGTGTGCGAATTAATGGTTTGCTAATGAACACCATTGGAATGCTGTTTTAGTTGTACGGACATCTGGTGTAGCGCTTCATCAATAACACAATTTCCGGCACATCACCAGAGCTTTTGATAACTCAGCTGGCAGCGCGCTAGAGCTGTAAATCTCTGTTTCTGGGTTTAACTGCAGTCTGGACATACGAGTTAGTGAGAACAGCAATATCACTGCATGTGCCACAAATTTACATTCTGATGTTCTTTAGGAAGTAATCAGAAAAAACCCCATGGAGAACAGCCCTATCTTTAGGGTCTTTATTTATATAAATTAACAATTTGAAAGCAGGGTTCAAATCAAATCAGCTTTGAAACTGTATCTCTACATGACCAGGATCAATTTTATTTGTTCAACTTTTACATGAAAACAGGGCCTGATGGGGCCCTTGCAGAGTTAACATCCCATAATGGGTTGTTGACATTTCCAAAATGAAATTTCCCAGTCATTTCAAAATTACAAACCAGTCAGTAATGGTTTGCCATGTGTGCAATAATTTTTCAGCAAAACTGTATCGCTTTCAATTACTATTGCAAAATGTCTTTATAAAGAAAACTTGACTAATGAAAACGCAATGCTAATGCGCAACAAAAAATACAAATTATAATCAAATAAAAAAACAATATTGTGTAAAATAAATTACATAAATAATTAAATAAGTAATGTAAATGATTAAATATAAAACATTAAAATAGATTACGCATACATTTTTAAAAACGTTTTAATAGTTATACTTATAAATGGGAGAACGTGCAACGTGCAATATGGCGGAATAAGTCCCGCCTTCTAAAGAAAAGTGTCAATCGCCGCCATTGCAGCAGACATTAGAAGCTCCGGTTCCTATAGAAACGGCAAGTGTTCTGAGACGCACGCTTAGTACTGTGCATGAGCATTAGATTGGTCCAGCCTGACATTTTTTTAGTTTTTTGTCATGATTCGAGCGTTTAGAAAAAGAATTACAAAACAGTTGTTGTCAGATTTCATTGGCGATTTCAAATATGCAATTTAAGCTTGGCGAACAGTTTTGGAGAATTTGAAGTTTCCCCATTTAAAGAGATAGGAGCTGCACTTGCTTGCCCGAGATGTTTCTCAAAGATGGCCGCCGAGTGAAATGACTTGTCTTAAAGGGACTTTGACCATAAGCAGGAGATGAGTGCGGTGTGGAAGCAGGTGAAACTCTCAGGTGTGAACTGCTGAAGACTTCGACTCAGCTCCTAGTTACAGTATCACTGTCCATCTTATCTTCAGCCCAATTATTAATATTCCAGCTATCAGTGTGAAACAAAAGACCCCTTCTTCCATTTGTTTCTCTTTTTTCACTCTCTCAGTAGTCTAATTGGATGTAATTACTCATCTGCAAAGCAAATGAGTGGGTCGGCGTTGCCGTGGCGACCAGATCAGCGGGCCCAGCAGTGCGAATCGTTCGCCGAGCCTCATTTCTGACGATAATTACCCCTCTCCCCTCACTTTCACTCTCACCATCTCTCTCCTGAACAACAGAAAGACCTGTTACGAAGTTATAACTCAAGTCATCGCTTGTTTCCTTTCTCCCTCTCTCTCCCAGCTTGCAGCCAACAGTGGGGCGGCTCTCTCTGAGTGGATAACGGCTATCCTCGTTTCCACTTTACCAGATCACAGAAGTGACCTCAAACTGCCTCTCTCTCTTACTAACACACACACACACACACACGTCAAACAGTCTAAGAGCTTTCGATCACATTCACAGTAAAACACAGGCTAGTGTCTGTCCTCCGCCACTTACATGGCTGAGCTGGTTAAGAGTGCATCAGTGAACAAGTGTGTGATTATCCACACACACACACACACTCAAATCCCTGGTGGCCATTCGAACAAGCCACTTGATGGCGGATGTCAGTTAGTCTGTCATATTGGCCCCCAAATTAGCTTTGAATTTCAGAGCAGCTGTAATTAGCCTCTTCATTTCCACCTAAGTCAATTTAGAAAGGGGAAAAAAACGTGCCTGGATTTAGCTTTCACTTTCCATTCAAAACAGTCCTTTTTGACCGAACGGCTGGCTAATTAACATCACTAGACCCCCTTTTCCGTAAGTGCCGACATTTAATAAATAATACATATTTAATGTCTTGTCATTTTGGTGCTCAGAAAGGCTTTGCTAATGAATTTTAACACATGATTTATTCAGCCATTTTCTGGCATACTCTCAGGTCTCTCTTCGTGCTTTTCTCTGGTTGAATGACAAAGTAACCTCAGAAATTCAGGACGTTATATCTAAATTAGTGACGGCTCAGTTACAAAGCTTTTGACACTGAGAGTTATGATTTGTAGATGAACACGACAGGAAGACGCCCAACATGCACCTTTTTTTTTGGTGACAGATTCTTAAGTCTTCCTGATCAGACTGAAATGAAACTTGAGTCATCTAGAGCTGAGTTTTTATGTGTTTTTGTGTCCTCTTAAAGCATCCTAAAGCAACCCCACCGTTTATGTTAAATCATTTTAAAAAGAAATATTACATTTTGCAGATAAAAATATATACTAATAAACATCATTTTATATTTATTTTAAATGTATTACACTATGTATATGTAAAAATAAATAAATTTTAAAATAAATATTAAATTATTCAGATAAAATAAACAAATATAATACATGATACATTTAAATAAATGTAAAATAACTATTACATTGTGTTTTAATAGGTTTACATAAAGAAAAATTTTCAACTATACATTTCAAATTAGAAATAAATATTATACAACTAGAATTGTTTTAATGAATTCAATAATAGAAATAAATAAAATAAATGTATACTCTTCTCTACTGGGGACAGCAAAGAGCAGAAGGATCTGGTACTACTGCTCTTTACCACTGTAGCAAGGTAACAACAACTGCAAAGTGTCTGCTAAGTGCTACTAACAAAATGCAAAATGCAAAAAAAAAAAAAACACCTCATGATTCCTTCATATCACCCACACATACCCAACTCTGATACCAAACGGACCCTAGCTCTAATGCGATTTTTTCTATGGGGATTTAAATCACATTCAGTCCATCAGGAGCTAATGCAGTGGGGAACTACAGCCTGTAGTTTAATCTCACCTCTTATACAGGAGCCAAACCCACACTCTGCAGAGATGCTTTTCAAGGTTCACAGAGCTTGTTGGGATGAAATGGATAATGATCTCGGATAATGTGAGGTATTTTGCCAAACAGGAGCATCTTCATGCCCGGGCAGGCGGCCCACTGCAGCAGAGCAGAACGTAAAACAACATCTCATCTGCTCCCTCAAATACAAACTTGTAATACTACCATGCTTCTATCTGTTAATAATAACGAATGCACCTCGACCCATTCGGCATTTCATTTCACAGTACTGATAGTTCTGTAGAAAAAAAGAAAACACCACCAGCAGATTCCGTAGGACACAGGGGTTAAATGCAGCAACCGCTGGCCATTGAAAAAACCCTGACACAGTACTGCTTATTCAAGAGAACATGGCTCTACACTGCGCACTCCTACAATACACCAGGGCACAGGAAACTGCCTCCACTGCACTCCATCTGCTGAGCAAACTCATCACTTTCCACTGATCTGTTAGTGTCTTACGACAACTACCATCTCACTGGGGAAAAGAGGAGATAAAGACAAGGGGAGAGATGGAAATAGAAGATGGGGGAATGAAAAGGTGAGAAAAGAAAAGCTGCACATGATGAGGTGAACCAAAAAGAGAGCCTTTCTGCCTTAATGATCAGGAATGGGTCGATCCGCATACGGCAACCTCTAGAAAAACAACAAGCATCCCATGATCCTCCACTGAGAGACCACTGCATTGCTCTGAAAGGGACAGAGAGATCCAGAGGGAGATGTCTCAGCAAAGCAGGAAAGGACGAGGCACATCAGTTGGAGACACACGCCAGCAGTGTCTTGCACCAGGGAAATCGGCCTCCAGAAAGCTGTGTGCCCTGCGGAGCCAACAGTCTCTGCAGTCTCTGTCAGGTCCAGGGAGACAAACCTTAACCTGAATCTCTGAAACACCCTCTTTAACAGGAAACAGCAGTGAAACACTGCAGAATTTAGATGAGGGATTGAATGCGTTCGTGAAAGCAATTCTCCAAGACAATTTCCTCTTAAGTGCAGTTCTACTAGGCCAATAAACTCCAACTGAAAGGAGAAAAATGGTGTGTTATCAAGTATACAAATCTCTGAGATGTTAAGTCTGTAAGCTGTGGTATCTAGTTCTCATGTTAATGTTTGAACCCCAGCGTTGCGTTACCCTGGTGTCGTGTTGTGAACAGGTCAAGCGTTTTAACATGATGTTCAAATTAAACATTTAAACTTTGACCACATCTGACCTTTAGAAGTGTATCCAATGATTATTTGACAATTTGCATGACGTATCATTACATATCATATGGGATGACTGCGCAACAATCAAAACATGACGAAAAGTTGGAGGCATACTGTATCTTGACATAAAAAAATAAAATAAAATAATAATAATAATAATATGCTACCGCTTTCATTTGTTTCAAAATTGACACTTCCCATAATGCTTTTTATGTGCAGGTCAAAGCTGAATTCAAAATTCAAAATTCTGAATTGACTCCCTTTCAGTTCATGTGTGTGAATTTGAACTGAATTGGCCACTAGACAGAAAGTTGAAATGGTGTGACAGGAATAGGAAAAATTGTAATTCCATCCATCCATCAACCTTCAATCTTGGCTTTTTATACTTTTTTCAAAACTTTCAAATAAGGCTATAAAGCCAACATTTAAAGCTTTTCTAGTTAAAATAAAAAAAATGTACATTAATTTCTTTGAATTGAAATCATTTGAATTTCACTTCCTTGTATTTAAATTCAAAAAGCCAGTTATATGTTTGACTATTCTTTTAAACCCATGTACACTACTTTAAACTCTAGTCTCGAACCATCAACTGAGTCCAGAGTCATTCACAACCAGAGGACACTCCTAAAACAAACATTTCCCACACACCGTAAAGTTCATGTTCAAGACATTGGATCTGATCTCAGCTGCACTCTCTTAATGATTGGCATTAACCCTGGATAGACTGCAAAGCACAGAAATGTATGTGGGCCAGTCGTAACAGAGATTTTAGTCTTTGAATGGAGTAAGTGAAATGACAGCCGGATTAGGGCAAATGATGAGTGGACGGTGATAGACAGGACACAGAATCTGTAGTGAAGAGTGTGTTTTCGGCTGGGGGGAGCAGTAGCCACTCAGAACACAGGCGGTAAAGAGTGTTTACCTGGCCCTGCGTTCTGTGGGTACGCCATGTAGCCGCTCCTTCCCCGGGTCGCCCTACCTGAGCCTCGTGCCGCCGCCACTGCTGCCGCTGCCACGGGTCCGTACGTCGTCGCTGGGAAACCTGCTGAGAGAAGAAAATTATTTACTAGTGGTCTTCATCTCAATCAAATTTACAGCCACATGAATGCAGCAGAGCTTCAAGGAACAACTCCATTCACACTAACGCAACACACACGGGGGAGGATGCTACATCATCGTTCAAATAATTATATATAAATCAAAAGAACTCAAATATAATTGTTTAGAGTGGAGCTAGCAGGACTGATCTACAGCCCCTTTCATTTTTTGGCAACAGTTTAATTACAGACAGCACAGGAACACGCTGCTCATAGAAGGACCGTCAGCAATTTCTTTCGCACACAGGCTGGGAAAAATGTAATATATTAAAATTTATTTGCACTCACTTTCGACTGCTTCAGAAGCTTTCACAATAACACTCTAATTTGATGCGAGCAGCACAGAATTATGGGCATTTATAAAAACGGTTACTCCACTGGGAGGACAAATGTACTTGTTTGCCTGAACGCCACTAGAGGATATAGAAACCGTATGATTTAACACACGGCGACAGTGCCTTGTCCACCCTCATGTGTTGGCTGAGTTGACTGAGAAGCATCAGAGCTCAATCCATCAGTGTGATCATTTGTATGGTGGACATGGAGCGTGAGCGGACAGAGCAGAGCTGAGAGCAGAGAATTGCAGGATTAATTGCTTGCATCGGAGTGCCTATTATCTCACTGAGAAGCATCAGATGACATGTGGTCCTCTTTAAGGTCCATAATGGCAGGTAGTAATGACTGTGTGAGACCCAAGTGTGTGTGTCCATACAGCTCATCTAAATGTGCTTCTTGGGAGTTAAAAAAAAAAAAAAAATATATAATTCATCAGCCTTCTGATTTCTACTCAACTTAATACTGAACAACTAGGCAAATTCTACTGAATGACATTGTGTTTCACAGCGTGCAATTTGTTTGTGGTAAACCAAGACTGCTAAAGAATCTACATATTTAATGACAGTCGTGAGTTCAGTGTTCAAACAATGTAATCAAACATAATCATCATCATTGTTGAAGCCAACTAAAGAAAACCAACAGGGCAGGAGTATCTCCAGCTCTATTATTTCATAACAAACGTAATTATAGTCCCGGCACTTTAATGAAGGCGTGTATCTGCGACTGACAGCTGCTAATCAGAGCAGTAAAAACTTGCAGGGGGTCAAATCTACAGCATGTCATTACACCAGACTGTAACTCAAAACTCTGACGGTGGAGTGGCTTAATAGGTAAAGATTTGAGATTTGCAACCCAATATTTCTAGGTTCAAAACCAAGATGGGGTGATCCATTATCTATCACCTTCTGGTTACTCTAGAGCAGAGGTTTTCAAAGTGTGGGCATGTCAGGGGAGGCGCGGAGAGTGGTAAAAATGATAGCCTAATAATTCGTTTAAATTAATACATTTAAAAAGTTAAATTGTCATTATTCTGAAAATAAGGCCTCGTTTACACTGCAGGTCTTGATGCCCAATTTACCATCCGTTTTACACGTTCTTTCAACTGTATCCAATTCATGCGTTTACACTTGCCATACTATCTGAAACATTGCGCATGCTTAGAGGGTTAAATTCTCTTGCACAGATGGACAAACAAGAAATATGCTTGATGCTAGGTCTGCGATATAGGCCTATGCAGGGCCGGCCCTGACCAATTTGCTGCCCTAGGCAAGATTTTACCTGGCGCCCCATGCATCACAGCCCATTTCACCCTGTCATTGTGTTCATGATTTAGCATATATATATATATATATATATATATATATATATATATATATATATATATATATATATATATATATATATATATATACACACACATTACAGCAGAACTGTTTCCAACAATTATAATAAATCATCATATTAGAAGGATTTCTAAAGGATCATGTGATAGACCGGATGTCACATGTGACACTGAAGAATGGAGTAATGATGCTGAAAATTCGGCTTTGCATCACAGAAATAAATGATAATTTAAAGTACAATAAATTGAAAACAAATTATTTTAAATTGTAATAATATATCACAATATTACATTTTTTTCTGTATTTTTGATCAAATAAATGCAGGCTTGATGAGCAGAAGAAACTTCTTTCAAAAACATTAAAAATAGTAATGTTTCCAAACTTTTGACCTGTACTGTATCCCCCCAAAACTGCACAACTGTAGAGTAAAACATTAATAAAAAAGTGATAATAAAAAATGCGTCTTAAAACTGACATGATTGTACAAAATCACAGTCTGGGGACTCAGAACTCAGAACAACTGCTAACATTAAGTTTAAGGTAAAAATAACTGCCATGAAATTATAGTATCTTACTCCTATGCAATAAATTGTTCATTCACTACATCACTTTACCTCTGTCTTTATCCTCTTCTCTTCTTTTTGGCACTGTATCTATCGCAGACTATGCTCATTTATAATGTGTCATGTAAATTCGGCCTTCCGTCACAATCAGGAAACTTTCACCGTGTCTAGAACTGGCGCGAGCTGCCAGGCCCGTTTCTACGAGCTGTGTGTTAACAAAAGCAGTGCTGTCTACATTGGATGCGGCGTCGGGCACGCTACACAACAAATTACCAACAACTGATCGCGCGCGCGCTCTGTTTCTGACGCACTTCAAGCACTCGATGGGCGGGGGAAGATTGAAGAGCCGGACTTTTTTTTTTTCTTTTTTTTTTTTTTGCTTTATTTGGTAGTATTTCGAATTAATGGTTTTAAAATAGTAGCCTATTATAAAAAAAAAATATGTAAAAAAATAAAAAATAATTCACTCGTTCACTCATTCTGGCGCCCCTATGGATGAGTGGCGCCCTTAGCATTTGCCTATACCGCCTATGCCGCGGGCCGGCCCTGGGCCTATGCAAAGTTCGCCAAACATCACCATGATTTTAAGGCGGAGGAGGACGAAAAGTGCCATCATTGCAGCCTGCGCATATGCTTCAGTTATTGTGTGCGAGAAAGATCTCAGGACTGGTGGGAGCATATTCTGTTTAAATATTGGCTCCTCCCCAACGAGGAGCAGTAGGTCAGAAGTTTTAGGATGAGCAAGCCAAGCTTTGATATGTTCTGTCAATGTTTGTCCACATTCCTCTCCTACGATGACACAACGTTTCGTCGGGCCATTCGTCCCTTTGCAAATGTGTGTCGGGGTTTCTATCGTCATTAAACCGCGGAGATGTTGCCTAATGCCTCAGAAAATCCGATCTGCCTGTTTACATGACAGTCGCATTGGAACATATCTGATTTATATCTGATTTATTTCCACATATGAATGAGGCCTGAAACCGATCTCGAAATATCCGAATGCATGCGTTTTTTTCCTGTTTACACGGTCATAGAACACATCCGATCTGTGTCACATATGAGCAAAAAAAAAAAAAAAAACGGAATTGGGTCACATTTCACTGACAGTGTAAACGAGGCCTTAACTGCACTTTTCATGTTAACACAATGATAAAAGTGAGGAGTTAAGAGTCTGACATAGCTGTGTGTGGGGGGGGGGGGGGCCCACTGTCGTAGACTTTGAAAACCCCTGCTCAAGAGGGACTGTTCCTATATTACACTGCAAAGCAAGTGATAACGCATAAAGAGATAATTTACACATCTGATCTGAATTTGGCGTAAACAACTGTGACTGTCAAAAGCATTGTGCATCAAAAAGATTTTTCAAAAATAGAAAGAAAAAAACAACAACAACCAAACCACCCCCATGTTTTTAAAATAGTAACAAAAGAGGGAAAATGTGTCATTCAGTCACTCATATAAAATAAAAATAAAAATAAATAAAATCAAGAATATTTGCCATATGGCTACTAAATAGGAAAATGCACAATTTATAAAATTAAGAAAATTTGTCATATGGCTACTGAATAAATAAGGAAAGATAAATGAAGAAAAAAAAAACCTATAAACCTAAAAATATATCAAATAATTTAAATAAAGAGAAAAATTTGATAAAGTAAATGAAACCAAGAAGAAAAAAAAAACACCTGAAAAAAGAAATCAATGTAAAAGAAACATACTGACGTGTATAATAGATTGGTTTGTAGAGCACAAAGAAAGAAAAAAGACAATAAAAAGAAAAGTAAAAATAAACAGGTCCAGATTAAGGATGGTTACAGATAATCAAACCTCTGTGGTCTCTGTGGTTTGAATTACGCATGTCATTTCCTGTTTCTTTCCTCAGCTCGTTAATCTCTTCACAAAACACAAATCAGTATGCTAATGCTAATGCTAATGAAGGTCACGCATCCCTGCTTCTCTTTAGCGCTCCTCGCTGTTGCCGAGCACAAGTGTCCTTCACCAAAGTGTCACAAGTCATTCGTGCTGCTTTTTCCCCCTTGCCTCTTTTCTCTGCACAACATCTTCTGTCCCCCAGTGGCCTCTCTCCCTGTGCCAAAGTTAGCACTGGAACAAAGTTCTTGCGAGAGATTAACTTTGGCGGATTAGGTGGGTTAATTATTAGATCTTGGAGGCTCATTGTTTTGTGTTTCCGTCGTGAGAGGCTGCTCAAGAGAGGCGCTGCAGCATTAAATCAATTTCATGGGCTTTTCATTACAGACGAGATAACGCCAACATTTAGCATTCAGTTTTATAGCGTTATTTAAATCTGCTCCAGTGAATGGACTGATGGGAGAGAAAAACCCTGCTGAGAGGGCACAAGGACACAGTGCTCTCCCCGCTTCTGTCAGAACCCCATGAGCACCGTAAAACCGCACACATGAACCCCAAGGGAGTGTAGGAAGGATCTACGACACTGAATCTTCTCGGCTCTGTGATGAAAGAGAGAGGAAGAGGGACGTAGACAGGAAGTGGAAGAAATTTTGAATCGTGTAAGAGGCACACTGATGAACATTGATGACGGATTCACCAAGAATACCCAAGAAACCAGCCAGTGATGCCCTAAAACTGATTTTCTCTTACAGAAAATTCACAAATCTATTTCTTACAATTAAGCAGTGGCCTCATTTTAATGGATGGTACACAGAGAGAAAGATGTTCTTTTGATCAGACTAGGGCTACCCTGCTTTAGGAAACAGCTGCTGAAAGGAGCCACACGTCCTGGAATCAGGCTATAAATAATTCTGATGTAAGCCCACACACACACGGCTTGTGTCCTATCAAGCAACGCAGAGCTGTGAAATGACAAAATCTGTGCCTTCATCTTTCCTTCATTGCCCACTTTGAAAGGAAAATAAAAACAATGAAAGATGCCATAATAAGAGCTAGGAAAGGCAACAGCCTCGGCTCTCTTTTCATCTGTGCAGCTAGTGACCTGTTGTTGCTGTCCATCAAAAAAAAAAAAAAAGATGCATCGTTTGTAGTTTTGCGAAAGCTTTTCATGCGATATCACAGGTGGAATCTTGGCATCTTCTGGCACAGGTGGTGGCTATATGAAGAACAGATCACGCATACAATATAAACATTTCTTTGCTTCCTACACGACAATATAAACATACAGAACAGTCATTATAAATGGGTTTTTGTGCACAGGTTTCAAAACTGAGATTGCTTTTCATACGTGAAAGATTTTGCCCAAAATGAAACCATTTACTATGCTGGATCTTCATCATGAGAGTCTTCTGACTTTGATTAGGGGACAAAAAGTCATTTTGCCAGGCAGATTAAAGGGCTCAATCTTTTTTTAGCCCTTTCATACACCATTAAACTTAACGATGAAGGGGGGAGTAGAAATCTCCAGAAAGATCCCTGGACGTCACGAAACCCGCAAACGCCCGGCAGGTGCATGCTTCACCCCACACCATAATGAGAGATGATTTTACGGGCAGGAGGACAACCGTGACTGCGCAACTCCAACAAGAGTACGATATCATCTCACCGAACATTAGTTTGGTTTTGGACACATATGGGCCGTGAATCACGTGTGTAAGTGTGTGTGTAATGGAGAGAAGTATAGTTACACCTCCATAGCACCGCTCTGAAGCAGATGTCCCGGAGACGACGCACGTTTCCTACCGCTCATCTAATCATAAAACAAAACCGTATCTCTGCATTCTTCGACAGATCGGGCCCTTGTGCCAGAACGCGACCAAGCAGGTCGAATTTTGTTGTCGAAAATAAATCATTCTCTGCCCAGGCACAAAAGAGCTGAAGCGCTTGGCCTGTTTCTAATGGAAGAGTTTCCAGGATGGTGGGTTCTGCCGACCTTAGGTGAAGATTTTGTGTCAAGTATAGTCAAGTCTACTTTCCATGAAAAAAACATAAGAAATGTCACAAAAAATTCAATGAAATATTGTAGGGATTGTGGGTGACAGGTGTCAGCGGTGATCCACTGAGAACTGGAGGAGCTCAGGGCATCAGCAGGAAGGACTCCACTCTGCATTCTGACATGTTACCTAGAAGCACTTAGTATTAATTAGTAAGGCCACCTCATTATTACCCAAGTAAACACTTCTAATTTGTTATGCATTTTAATGGCCTTTCCCAAACACTTAAGAAACATCTTTAGGCATTTAAAAAAAATAAAAATAAAAATAAATAAATAAACAACTCAAGACAGCTCGCAAATAACCAGAAGACACTTACTGCTAACGCAGCAGAGCTTGGTATATAGATTTGTGGGTTCTTTGAGAAGATCTGAACAGAGAAAGAGCCCTGAAAAGAGTCACCTACAAACTTAAGAGCCTCAGGTGTCTGTCCTAAGATGATCTAAACATACATATACACATTATATTATATTATATTATATATATATATATATATATATATATATATATATATATATATATATACATACATACACACACACATACATACACGCATACATAAAGATAGGTAAAGATAGGGTAAAGTACTACAATAACTGAATAAAATGAGCCAATTGTCCATATTTCTTTCTTTTTATGTGTCATACAAAACAAGTAAAATAGTGTGTTACATCTGTAAGTGTGGGTGTGCAAGAGAAACAAACCGTGAACTCAAAATTCAACGCACAGTTGAGATGATATAAAGAGACAGAGCATTAAAAAAAGAATAGGGGCACAACGGCTCTCCAAAAGTCTTCTCACAGATGGTTGATTTCCATAATGACAGCAGAGACAGAGAGATCACTGGGTTTATCAGAGCCTCATTCATGATCTCAGACGGACTCAGATTGACTTGTGTGAGAGAGAATTACTGACTTTAAAGGTACTTTCACACCTGAGCGTTTGTTTCGGAGTCTTGTGCGTATTCTCCTTTGGTTCGGTTTGTTAAGGCATATGTGAACAAGGCAATCTCAGATCCAAACCAAAACAATCGTTCCGAGACCGCCTGAACGAGGTGGTCTCGGCCCAAATGCAAACAAACTCCGGGGCGGTTCGCTTGAGGTGTGAAAGTAATCCGACCCCACGAACCAAACGGTATTATAATTCATAACGGGAAATGTGCTATATAAATAGCAGTAGTGTCTGATTCTGTGAGTGAGCACATTAGTTATCACAGCACCACTTCATCTTAAAATGTTGTGTAATTGCGCTTCTCCGTGCGAGAATGCTGTCCCGATGAAGCCTTGATTCCTGCTCTAGCTGCATAATAACATTCATATAGTGTTTGCGTGTGTCTTGACACTGTTAACCTCTAGACAGCGCTGGGAGATCCAGAGAGAGCGCGTTTGAATTTGCTGCAGTATTAATCAGTCCAGCCAGGATTTCACGATTTGTGTGTGTGATTTTTGCGATCAAAATGACTGATTTTGTGGTGGTAATTTCCAGAAATATTATTTTATAAATTCTATTTTATAATTAGATGCACAATAGTCATACAAGACACAAATCACAAACAAAATGCATAAAGCTTGTTTATTTTGGTCTAATCAAATTCTCATCAAATTAACTTTTAAAACAACCTATGGGCATTTTTTCTCCCTGACCTATGTAAATATTAACAGCAGGTGTAGTAATTTATACTGTAGAACTGTGTGTAAATCCTGAGTTGAGGGGTCCTGAGCTGCAGAAGGCAACCAGTTACTTATAGTGCGGCGTTTTGCATGGCATCCCCACTGCGTAGGCTATAGCTACGCAATACAAAGTGACCGTTCGAAAGGGAACTACTCGGTTACTATCGTAACCTCAGTTCCCTGAGAGTAGGGAACGAGTATTGCGTAGCCGGCCGGCACTATAGTAACCTGGCAAGTTGTCGCTTCAGTCGTTAAACCTGCTAAAATGGCGTTTTTCTGCGTTTTTATAGACAGTAAAAGAATAATATAGGCTAAGGCCGCGCCCCCTTGGCGGGCTCTGACGTGTAAGGGCGTGATGCTAGCTCATTGGCGCACACGTCAGAGGCGCCCGCGCCATTGGATGTGCAGTTGCCGCGGCACAGCCAATGAGTGAGCCAGACACTCACTGCGCTAGCTGTGCAGCTGCAAAAAGCATTTTACATTATAGGCTTCAGTAAATCGAGGAAAAGGAGTTTCCCCTTTTCCCGCAACATCTGTATCCACGTAAAAATGCATTGAAACTAATTAAACTAGAGATATTTCAATTGTGTGATTATAATTTAATGTTTTTCATTATTGTGATTATTTTGTGGTTAAATTAGGAATTATGCAGGATCGCAAAAAATTGCGACATTTTGTTGATTTTGCGTTGTATTCAGCGATCGCGGAATCGCAAAAAACTGGAGGGACTGATTATGAATGTAGTATAGAATTTAACAGCGGGAATGACGGCTACATTCGTATAGTCTTTGCGTGTGTCTCGACAGTTACAAATAAAGCCATAATAAGCTCATGGAACAAACTTGTCAATCATCTTGATGGAGAGGAGATGCTGACCAATAAGAGGACAGTTGTACTTGCATGTGACTTCCGTGAACATTTTGGTACGCTTTGAAAGGTTGCCTTGTGAAAGTGAACCGGACCAAGAAGAAAATGCAACAAATTAAGTACCCGTTTCAAAAAAAAAAAAAAAAAAAAAAAAATCTATAGGAGTGAAACCGGCCTCTCTGTGTGTGTGTGTGTGTGTGTGTGTGTGTGTCACTGTTGTCCTGTTTCAGGGTTCATTTCTAGTTTCAGTACTAAAAAAAACGAGAAAGAGACAGATGTTGGTGTAGTGTGATTTTATGGTATTTCGATGTCAGGTGCCGTCACATAAAGATGAGTAACTGTGCAAGAGTTTGAGGCTCACCACAGATCAGAGCACACTTGTGTGCGAGTGAATGCGTGTGTGTTTGTGTGAATGAGAATGTCAGCTTGTGTATCAACGTGTATCCTTTTATGCATCAGGATGAGTCAACCCAGTCAAATATAATTTATAACTATTCTGAATATAAATACAAGGCTCTGTGAGAAAGAAAACAATGTGCCTCATAAAACCCTCTACATACACCTCTCTGTTATGTTTTTCTGTGATGCCCTCATTAATAAAAGATAAAAAAAAAAAAAAACTTATTTCCCTTTAACTAAAATAGGAATGAAAAATTTGCAACAGAATGAAAAGTGAAAACTACAACTACACATATGCGCTACAATATGAACAAACATGTTGGGAAAAGACCAGCGTCCATCAAAACATCCATCACACCCTCAGAAGAAAAACCCATTAGCTCTGCTCATGATATCAACAGACAGGTGGCCATCCACAGGACACTCATATCAACACTAATATCTGCCACCAGCTGCAGAGCAATGTGCTCACCTTCACGCCTCAAACACACACACACACACAGCTTTTACTCACATTGTCATACACACACTTCACACATCTGCGCAAGTAACAAGCTCCCAAAATGATGCTGAATTACTGCAACAAGACAGATAGATACATTATGGACAGACAGCTAGACAGACAGATAGATAGATAGATGGATAGACTCACCTGGAAACTGGTAGCTATAGCTTGGAGAAAATCCTGTGTATCCACGACCGTATGTTGCCACAATGTTTGGATAACCTACAAACACACATACAGACAGAAAAAGCATCAGTGAATTTTCTGCTTTATATTTCTGCCTTGTGGGGTAAATTCATGCTTAACCCTGATCAACTGGACATGTCTGGAAGAGGGGGTGTATATGTAAGACCGTCATAAGAGCAACTGCATTTGAAAAGGAGGATAAATATCACCAAAGTATGTTTTCAAGCACATGAGCACTTTAAATGAAGAGGCAACTTCAGGGAATTTCATTGCCATCTGTTTTTCTCTGATGCTATTCTGCCGAGAGAGAGAGAGAGAGAGAGAGAGAGAGAGAGAGAGAGAGAGAGAGAGAGAGAGAGAGAGAGAGAGAGAGAGAGAGAGAGAGAGAGAGAGAGAGAGAGAGACACTGATGTACGTTATAGTTGGCCTTATTTTCTCATGTTTTCCCTTTGAAATTGACATGCTGTATTAATTTCATATTTTTCGAAAAACAAGAATGTGAAACGGCAGTCACTACTGCTCGGTAATAAATCACGACACACAGATGTCAGAAATCACTCCAAACACACCTTCGTGCAGAGCTGGCATATGTGCACTTATGATTTCCCGAACCTGTCATGAGTCGCTCAATATCAGTTGACAGCAATGAAAACACTTTTGACAGCTCTCACAGAATACACTGCTAAAAAAAGGGTTCTTCCAGAGAGGATGTGCTCACACACACGGGAAATACACGACTCCAGGAGCTACCACAACATCTCTCCCGCCCTGCAGCAGTGCGATGTGTGTTTGTGCGTGATGTGTCTAAAAAAAAAGTTTTATTCTTGAAGAGAAGGGGGGGAAAAGACAAGATGAGAACAATCAATAGAAAAGAGGTAAGAGGAGACAAAATGAAATGAGATGAGACAAGAAGGGATAAACAAGAATATACAAAAAAAATTTAGAAGACACCAAAAGAGAAAGGCTGAGAGAAAAGAGCAAAAGAGAAGACATGAGACCAGATGAGAAGTGATAGGACAAGACCTGAAAAAAGCAGCAAGATAAGAAATAATGAAATGAGGCAAGACAAACCAAACAAAAAACATAATTTTTTTATAACAAAAATATAAGGCAGGCCGAAGGGACGAGAACAAACCAAAAGAGAAGAAATGAGACATTTTAAAAAAGAAACAGCAGAGACGATATTAGGAGATGAGATGAGGCAAGAATTTAAAAAGAAGAGATAAAAAGAGAGACCAGTTGAGAAGACAAAACAAGAACCTATTTAAAAGAACAAAAGAGAAGAAACGAGACTAAATGAGACGAGATAGGACAAGAAGAGAAAAAATTAAATGCTCTTTTTCCTGTTGTGGCATATAGCAAACAGCGTTGCATTAACACATGCGCCCCCTTCTGGATTGGAGTGTGGATCGCCTGTAACTGACTGTATTCATTGTCTGACTGTTTGCACCAAACTGGGATGTCTGTTCTGTTACAGTTCGGAACGTATACATGTACCGGTACACCCCTAATGTGCACGGATAAATCATTTTATAACAAATACTGCAATATTCCATAAAAAAAATATAAGTGTCAATTTTGATTTCATGGTGACTTTAATATTTACATTCATTAACATGAAAACATTGTTTTTTTGCTTTCTCCAGGGAATACTGTCAGTAACCTGATAATGATCCTACCTCCCATCTATGGAGCCATTCAGACGTGTAAAGATGGTTTGGAAGTACGCTATGTGTGGTCCTTTTTAGGACTCGCTGGTACGATGCATCATTCACTTTTTTTTCTTTTTTTTTATACACACAAATCTCTTTTATTTCAAAAGGAGTTACCTTTCCCACCAATTTAAATGATTAAATGTTGTGTTTTTATGTTGTTGCTCTTTTTGGCACAGCCGTAGGCATTGGCTCATGGAGCTTTCACATGACACTACAGTATGAAATGCAGGTAAGCTTGACTTCTCTTCAGCCTTTCAAAGTGTGCATCTTGTTCTCAAGCATGCTTTCATTCTCGTAGCCACAAAGCTGCTTCTCTAACTGTACATGCCCAAAGCAATAGCAGTAATTCACAAGTGACACACAAATGCTGTCAGTCTCTGGATTGTCTTTTGTTTGTAGTTACTGGATGAGCTGCCGATGATCTACAGCTGCTGCGTAAGGCTCAATCCCAATTCACCCCTTGCCCCTACCCCTTGGCCCTACCCCTCTGTTTTGCGCGTTCCCGTGAAGGGGTAGGGTTGTCTCAATTCTCTTTTGGTTGGAGGGGTAGGGGTAAGGGGAAGGGCCAGATAGCCCTTGAAACGAAGATTTTTCGGGACCACACTTCAAACGAAGGGGTATGAAAAATGTACCTGCATACACCGGCTACAGAGGCAACATGACTGCCAATAATCATTTTCTTTGTCACATTCAATCTTGTGTTCATATTTACGGTCATGTTCTTCAAAGAAACGGTTGCAAAAAAACGCTTAAGTTCGTTAACAATATGACGCGTGTAAAAAGCAGTTTGAAGCGAAGTGGACGCGCGAATGAGGCGAATTCGCGTCCACCGGTCCACCGCGCCGCGCTAAACGTCTCATTCGCGCCGCAAGACCTCCAGACGCGCTTAAACGCGTCTTAACATTGAAATCACTCGCGCCAGACGCTCTATTCACGTTTGGTGTGAACGCGGCAGCATTAGGCGTCGAAGATATCGTCATCTCCGTTGTTTTCTGCGAACTTCAGAAGAAAAATGCAAAAAATAGCTGTAACTCACGCAAGACTACAGCTGACGACGGCATCTTGGAAGTTTGTGATAAACATTGGCGCATTTCCTGTGACGTAGGCGCTATATATAGCGACGACGTATAATGAAACGGTGTAGTAGTGGTGTCCCATTTCTTAGGGGAATATTTTCACCCCTACGCCTTGGCACTCTGTTTCAAGGGGCAAGGGTTAGGGGTAGGCGAAGGGTTAGGGGTAGGTGAAGGGGTATAAAATAGAATTGGGATTGGGCCTAAATGAGACGAGATAGGACAAGAAGAGGAAAAATTAAACAAGATGAGAAGGGAGCAGAAAAGAGAAGAAAAAAAGACGAGGTGAGATGAGGCGAGACTAAATAAGAAAACGAGTTGAGATGAGACAAAATAAGACAAGAAGAGAAAAGACTGGAGGGGACCAAATGAGGGGAGATGAGACAAGACCAGAAGAAAATTGAAAAGAAGGTATAGATAAGAAAAAAATTAGATGAGGCAAGACAAATAAAAAAAGAGAAAAAAGAAGAGTGAGATGAGAAATAAACAAAAGAAAAGAAATGAGACAAGAAAGTAACAGCAGAGAGGAAGTTAGAAAATGAGACGGGGTGAGAAGAGACGAGATGAATGGAGACAAAAGGAGACAAGACAAAACAAAAAACATTTGACAAGAAATGATAAGAGAACAAATGAAAAGAGATGAGGAGACTAGATGAGAAGAGAAAAGAACAGAAGAGACAAGATTAGAGAAAAAGACAAAAAGAGAAGAAATGAAACAAGATGAGATGAGCCCAAAAGAGAAGAGGCAGCAGAAGAGCTGAGCTGTCCGTATCTCTGTGCATTGTGGGTAAAAAGGCTGTGTCCTCCCCTGGCGGCTGTTATCTCAGGCTCTGATTTGCATTATTAATGTTCAGGCTAATATACCTATTTTATGGCTCAACAGCTCAGATTCACTTTAAAATCAATTATACATCTGCGGCAGCTGAAGCAGGCAGCAGCTCAAATGTGTATTAATCTCAGCAAACATACACGCGGCGCCCGACTATAAAGATAAATTACACGATTAGCAGTGGTAAACAAAAGCGTGAATGCGTCAGCTTTAATGAGATTTGGCGTATAAGAAACTTACAGTTCCTTAAATAATGAGCCCTGATCTGCAGCCTTTTTTTCATATGCAAATTGTACTAAGTTCTGTCTGGTCGTCCTGTTCTCTCCAGTTTCATTTAGATAAGACCAGAGTTAATATTTTCACTTGAGTGCTTCATGCTCTCATGCTCTCTCTCTCTTTCTCTTTCACTCTTTCCTCCTCTCTTCACCCTCCTCCACAGCAGTAATCCATGAAAACTTTTAGAAATTAAAACTAAACTTTTAGGATCCGTCTGTATCTCATTATTTCAGGGTTTAAATATAAAATATAAAAAATACAATATACAAAAAAAAAATATTTATACAATATGGTGAAATCTAATTTTGTAAAATATTACATAAATTCATGTTTTTTTTTTTTTAAATCAAAGTTATTTAAAGCCTATATTAAAAGTCTCAATATGTATATCTGTGTGTATCTGATCATGGCAGCAGGTTTGTATCTTCTCGTTCAGTGCCGCTGTCATTAGCGGGGGCAGAGGTCAGGCAGATGGCTGCACTGAGCATTAGCCTAATTTTCCTCTTCATTTGAGCCATTAATACAGACGTTTATCTGCTCATCAGGTCTGAAGAGTCCCACCGCACCTGAGCTGGACTAACCCGACACGTTCACAGACAGACATTTGTCTCAGGTCCAGCAGCCAATCAGATGTCATCACCTTAAGCCCCGCCCCCTGAGCCACCCTTCAGTACACCTGTGTGTGTGTGTGTGTGTGTGTGTGTGTGAGAGAGACACTCACTCAGCATGCCCATGCCCAGCATGAAGGCATCCATGGTGTACGGAAGACTTCTCGCCCTCCCCCTCGTGCCTGGAGGAAACATTACCTCCTTTGGTTGGGCCTTCTTACATTCTACCTGTGGACACACAGACAGACACTTAATACAAACTAAAATAGATAGCACATGCTATAATACTAGACAATACAGCATAATTACGCACGTTGGATAAATAACAAATAATCCAGAACACGTTTAATTTAATGCTTGATTAATTAAATAACTACATTTTTCAAAATGACAATCAGCATTCATTCAAGGAAGTATAGAAAATAATACCATGATGAAAAAATCCTTACTTTTTTTTAAAGAAATATTCAATGTATATTAAAGAAATATACAAAATATTTCTATTTTAAATAAATGTTGTTCTTTTGAACTTTCGATTCATCAGCATAACTATTTTCTGCATTGACTATTTTCTGCAAATCAGCAGATTAAAATGATTTCTGAAGGATCATGTGACACTGAAGACTGATGATGCTGAAAATTCATATTTGTTACCACATGTATAAATTGCATTTTAAATACATTGAAATTATTATATTTAATGTATATTAAAATAGTTTTTTTAAACTAATATTATTTCAGAATATTACAGTTTTTGTTAAAATAAAACCGAAGTTATTTATTAAAATAAAAAAAGTAAATAAAATGTATATATTTTTTCCTTTTGATTTTTGGATGAAATATGGCTTTTCTTGGCCATGCTCTTGACAGGTTTCCTGAACTTCACCCACCTATTGTTTGGAAGCCATTGGACCGTAAATATGATGCCTAATAAATCTGAAATTTTGGAACAGCTCGAGTCACACTGTATCTCATGCTCTGTCAGTTTGAGCTTTGTGTACTTTACTAGCCTAACAAATAGGGATGCATTTGTGTATCCAAAGCATTTTTCAAACAACAAAACTAATGCAAAAAAGCTAAAACAGCCTTTCTGATCTCCACCACCCCCCCACACACACCCTCGTTCTCACGTTCTCGCTCTTTGATTGACATTTTAACCTCCGGAGCTGAGCACATGAGCGGACAGCAGACAGCAGTCCCTGCCTGAGAGACAGAGGAATATTCCTCCAGAGAGCTACGAGAGAGAAGACAACATGTCTATAGCAAAGGGGAGAAATAAACAAACACACAAGCAGAAAACATCAAACCCAAACAAACACACAGACGCTCGCTCTCTCTGGTGATATGAGCATAACCGGGTCAGACGAGGAAAGACGTTCCTCCTGACAGGCCTAGCAGGCAGAAGATCCTATTTACCAAGCACATCTGCATGCTTACAGGAGTGTGAGAGTGTGTGTGTGTGCGTACGTGCTGACAGCGCCTCTATGGTAAGAACACGATGCATTTGCACTTGGCTGAATCTGTCCTCTGTGTTGATCGACTTGTCTGCCTGCCCAGGGCCCGTCCATCTGTGTGTGAGTGTGTGCTGCTTGGCCTTTCACAACACACACACACACACACTGCAGATCATCTCCCATCGAGACTTGCACAGATGCTGCTCGGCACAGCTGGACACACACACACACACACACAACGGTTCTGCTGAAGTTCAACTTGCTGTGCCGTCAGCGCTGCTCTGAATACATGAGATATTTCTGGATACGGCCACTGACGGATATTTAATATTCATTAAATGAGTGAAATATTATAAAATGTAAATGCATTATAATTACTACGGAATGGTGATGAGGAGGTGTTAATTAATACTAGTGACTTGTTCAGTCAATAGACACCATCTATCTTCCATGGAAAACAAAAGGTGATATTAACCGTTCAGCTGCTCTTTTCCAAACATATAATGATGGGGGTGTAAACTTCAAGCACAGAATGTACATTTTCAGGTGAACTACTCCTTTAATTCAAGAGCTGAAAGAGAGAGATGTACAGATGTGTTAGTGAACGAGTGTTTTGGACAACTGTTGTACAGCATGTCAATTTCAATGGGTTTAATTCTGGATGGCAAACACTCATCTAGCCAGACATAAGCCAGGAGATAAAATCATGGGCTATTATCTGCTCACACACATGCTGCTGCTGTCTAAAAAGGTTTTCTCAGACTTTTTTTAACCCCAGACCCCCTTCATAACCCCAAACATTATACCATTTTCAAAAACTCTTCAGAAATCTCTTCAGCCTGTTCCACTACATCTGTATAGAAAACAGGCAGTGCAACATCAATAAGCCGTTTCATTACTACAACCATTTCTACACACACTTGTGCAGAGAGTTGCTTTCAGCAGTCTCATCAATCCACTACAGTTTTTTTTTTTTTTTAAGTGTGTGTGGGAGAGAAAGACAACCATTCAAAATAATCATCCAAACTGTTCAGGATCTCAATTTATACTCAACATGTTTTGGTATTTTTCAGCATGCCTGGGTGATAACCTTGTTGACCAAAAAAAAAAAAGTGATTTTATTTTTTTTTAATCCAAACTAAAGTTTTCATTTAGCCGAAAACCAATTTTTTTAAATTTATTTTTTATAATTAATGAGTTGTATATAAACTTTTACATACATAGAACAATAAGGCAGATTTTATATCAGCGTTTCTAATTACAGAATTCGATTTCTACTCCAATTCGTTGTTGAAACACAAACATTTGAATGGCGGTAGTAATTAGGGGCCAAGCACTGACGGTGCTGTTGTACAACACCTGTTGTAGTTTATTGAGTGCATGAAATAGACATTAACACATTCAAAACACGGGATTACAGAAGCACTAATTAAATGTCACCGTTTTGGTCCAAGATTTTGGCTTTCCGAATTTTTGGCGCATCACTCCAAAATACGACTGAATAAAATCAAGCAGCACACAACGCCTCAAAATCACACATTCATAAAGAACATTTCAAAATTCAGTTGTGAAAAGAACAAAGTGAGGAAAAAGAAAGCATTTGCCCTCAAAGGAGTGAAATCTGCATCTCTCTCTGTGCTATAATTGGTCAGCATCTGCCTGAACAAAATGGATAAGCCAGATGAAACTCTTGCCTCATTTTACACTGACAAAGATCATAAATGACACATTTGAGAAAAAAAAATCTAAAAGTTCTTCTCTAAAACCAGTATCTAGAATCCATTTAGAGGCACCACTGGTTTTCTAGATTTAACCTGCATTTTCTAGCTTCACATAATGTCATGTTAGACTCACCAATCACCAAAACAAGTAAAACTTGGCTGCTGTTGGCTAGTGTGAGGAAAAAGTTTTGGACTGTATAGGAAAAAGAGAAGAACCCCCTGACGCCCTAAAGAGAGACAGCAGGACTAATCAGACTTGAAAAGCCTGTGAATTGATGGCGAGATCTCTGCTTCTGAGATCTCTCTGTGTGTGTGTGGTAGATGGACACCCGGTGAGATGTTCAGCCAAGCAAACAGGTTCACCATCATCACATGGCATGTGTGCAGCAGTAGACACGAGGAGTCTCTGTAAATAACATGTAATTATTGGAAGCTTGAGGGACTGTGGTGGTTTTTGGGTGTTTAAGGGCTGTGTGGGATTATATTTTGATAATATTTAATATACAGTATGAAAAACGATTAATAATTTTGAGATTTGTTCAAGATTAGCGTTATGGAAAAACAGGAAACGAGCATGCACAATAAAATATCCGATATCTTCCGATAACCAATAAATTAAAAAATAAATAAATCTTGTCCGATAACCAATGATACTGATATACTGTTCATCTTTACAAATAACATAAAATAAAAAAAACAATTATTTGTTTATAACCTAATTAATATTCCCAAGCAAACAGCCCATCTGAGCAAATAATGCCCATGCATGTGATGGTAGAAATGTCAACCTGTAGAGATTCTGATATTTTTTAAGTTAGTTTTAAAATGACCCATACCCTGATTCAAGATTTTGATCACACCGCTAGCCTCTAAGGTAGTGTACTCTGGTTCAGACCAAGAAATCAAACCGTGTGTGAAAACAGCCTCAATCTCATGTGTAGCTCCACTGGTCGGCAAAAGTGCAAAGCAAGAAAGCAATCAGGTCTCGTCATTTCCAATAAACAAACAGCCTTTTCTACCATTACAGTTATTTACCTTATATTAACGCTCTGTGCTGTTCTTATACAGTCACAGTGAATGGACGACAGGAGAGACAATCAGAACAGAAATGAGAGGTCGTGCTGCCCTCTGCACAACAGAACCACATGATGGACTATCACTGGAAAATCGATCGCATGGCTCCGCGCTCACGGATCTGTCCCTGGGCTCAGGAACAACCTGTCTGTGACGGAAGATCTCGAGGGGTTTGATCCTCTGCTCCTGATATTCTGTGCTACCCCACAGGTGTCCCATGAGCCTAGGGTACGCATGGACGGCATGCGCACGACTCCTGTCAATCACAGCAGAGAGCGCCAGGGGCCGTTCCTCTGCATGTAAAACGCATTCCTATCAACTCATGCTTTCTAACCAGTCAGGCATTTATTTGTACACACTTTTCTTCAAAATATTTATATTACAATTTTAATTATATTTAATAATTCAAAAGTCTCCTATTCTTACCGAGGCTGCATTTATTTGATTAAAAATCAAGTAAAAACAGAAATATTGTGAAATACTATTACAATTTAAAATAAATAGAAAGTGGTTTCTTTTTTAATATCTTTTTAATTTTAATTTATTCCTGTGATGGCAAAACTGCATTTTCAGCATCATTCCTCCAGTCTTCAGTCAGTGTCACATGATCCTTTGGAAATCATACTAATATCCTGATTTGGTGCTCAAAAAAACATTTCTTATTGTGTGCTTAGTTGTGCTGCTTAATGTTTTTGTGGAAACCGTGATATTTATTTAGGATACTTTGAATAGAAAGTTCAAAAGTACATGTTTATTTGAAACAGAAATCTTATGTAACATTACAAATGTCTTTACAGTCCCTCTTAATCAATTTAATGCATATTTTCTGAATAAAAGAAAGATTTTATTTTAATAAAAAGTCCTACTGACCCCAAACTTTTGATTGGTAGAGTTTTAAAATAACTGTTAAATATTAAAAATATTTCAACTATTTATTTTTTGTGTTAAATATAATATTAAATTGTTTACAAAAGGCCAATTTATACAGAAAGGTTGCGTCTTAAATGTCAGTTTTATGTGACATTTAAGGTGGGTAAATGTAAAACTCTGCATAGAGAATATGAAAATACTGGATATTTAGCATTTAAAAAAAACAAAAAAACAAACATTTGAAGCCATGAACCTGGCACACTTTGACGAATCAAGTGACTATGCAATACACATTAGATGCTGCACATACAGTCTATGGGTGCCCTATATGAGGCTGAGACTAGGGCTGAATCCGAAATCACACCCTCAATCCCTATTCCCTACATTAGTCCACTAATACAGTTCACTTAAAGGAGTGAATGAAAAAGGGAGCAAATTCGGATGGTCGTTGAGTGTACATTGGTGTACACTCGTTATTGCGGTGCAAAGTGGGATTGAATGAGTGCACTCAATAACATCCAATTTGGTTTCAGACACCACTACAAATGGATGTCCCCTCTAATAACGCCCTGTATGAGGCTATAGGGGGCGATTTCAGATTCAAACTTTTCCCACCTGATTCCAAGAAGAAACATTTATGTGAAAGCTGAAAGTTAACACTGGCAGTCCCGTGTGCTGGTTCTTCCCAATTATGGGGGGGCCTGTGGGGTGATAATCCTTATTTAATGAGCTCAACGGGTGCGTTTCAATCAGCTCCCTAGGTCGAGAATCAGTATATCGTATACACGAACCCATGCACCGGAAAGGACCCTGGCTAACTACACATTGGGTCACTGATTTGTTGTATGATGTCACTACTGGTATTTATGAGCAACAGCAGAACTGATATCTTTCTGACATTATGTTTTTTTTAAAGTACATTATGCTACATACTGTAATTTGCGCGTTACATATGCCTGCAACATTTCAGTCGTAAAAAAAAAAAACATTTCTGTATACATTTCTGCTACATTGTGTTCACCACCTAGCGATGTATGTTTATACAGAAATATAATACGTTTTGTTTTTTTGTTTTTTTTATATCTGTTGCATATCATTACGTGTGATGAGTTAGTTTGCGTGATTTGTTTCACAATTCAGAAATTCCGTAAGGGGAAAATGGTGAGCACTGATGCGTCCTGATTTTTTTGGTGCCTTGTGGGACTTTTTGGCGGATGTTTCAGTGCACTAGAAAAATGGCCGATTCCCTGATCAGTGAACTGACTACGGACCTAGGGAGCGGATTGGGACACCTCCAACATGTTACCTTCCGTCCTCTCTGTCTCTCTTTAGCCCCATCAGTCATGATGCAAGCATTTATGAATGGAAGAGGGGGAAGTTTCTGACTCTTGTTGACTGATCAAAATGTTTTCACACACACACACACACACACACACACACACACACACACACACACACAATTTCACGCTTTCTGGCCACTGCCCAACACTTTACACTGTTTACACACTCACAGAACTTTCCACCGCATGCTGTTGAGATTCTGCTAAATGAGAAATAAAATATTAATCCCACAATCACCTTCAGAAATTGAAAAGGGGTAGAGCACTTACCATTTTATTATTGATTTCGTGAAAATGAATTTCACAGACTTTCTCTACAATGTCTTCATTCTCAAAAGTTACGAAGCCGAAGCCTGTGAAAAGAGACAGAAACAGAGGAAGAGTCAGTCGTGCACCTTTTGAACTCAAGCTCTGACAGATTTCGGCCTCCGTCAGAGGAGAGAGCGTGGGGAGTTCAGATCTGAACGGACATTGTCTTTTTAAAAGCCGGGCGCTGATGAAATCTCTCTCACGACTGGGCGGACGAGGGGGAAATCGGACAGCAGAAAACCACAAAGACTGTTAATGAGATTCATGGAGCCACATCTGAATTTCATTAAATGCGTTCTGCGGTGCCTTCATTGAAATTTCACCGTATAACAAGCTCCCGTTTTAATGTAAATGCGGGGCTGGAGATCCCTGAATCCATCTGACCGTGGGATTGTCTTCTTTTTTCATATTTATGAAATAAGAAGTTTAACCCGTTCAGATCATCCGGGCTTAACAAGGATCTGTCTGTGCTTTTATTATAATGAGAGAAAGAGAAACGCTTTTCTCTGCCATCGGATCTGCCGCTCAAGAGGGAAAATGATTTTCTATTCCTGGGTGTTAAGAGGAGGCCAACGGTGAAAACACAAAGGAAAACAACCCAGAGAGGAAGATAAACACTTTACTCACTGTTTGTTTATAAAGACAGGATGCTCTTTCAGTCGCACAACACACAAACACCATTCTGATCATTTCACAAGAGCTGTGTGCTAGAAAGACTCGCAGAAAAGTGGAGGATTGATTGAACGCATACAGTGTGTTCAGATGCTGCTAATGGCTGGTGTTAGTCAGACCTTTAATGAGTCATTTGCTTTCTTCATACTGTACCTTTTCACACCTATACAACTGTGACAAGTTATTGTGCTATCAATATACGATTTCTAAATCATGGGGTGAAAAAAAGACAATTTGTCAACTGTTTCCTGGCTCTCTCTTTATGTACACACACACACACACACACACAATACTACAGTCATATTTCAAAGGCTGTGCTGCATTTTGTCCTGACCCTAAATCTTATCTCCACCTTTTAAAAGATGAAAGACCTACGTAGGGCTATTCTCTCCTCCAGTGGTCAGCTGGGCGTCAAAATAAAAGCATGAAGTCAAAGGTCAAGCACAGTAGACCGTGGCAGCATGTGGAACACTCCAGAGATATAAGAAGATAACAGACCTTACGAGATAATCGAAAAACACACTACTAGAAAGAGAGATATGCAGTGTGACCAAACACAAGGACACACACTCCTAACACAGGACTTTAATATAGTGTTTGATGATTCTGAAGTGGCCTTCACATTTTATATGCAAAGAGGTCAGCCAATCACATCAGAAGCTGTAAGTTGCATTTACAGTGACAAGGATCACTAGAGATTGTGTTGGTTGCACTGCAGTATGCAACTTTAAAGGAAGCGGATCACACACACACATCACTGCTCATTTGCATAAAGTTGAACTTTCGCTCATGTTGCCTTAAATCACCAACTCTTATAGAAAATTACAAATGACTTTAGGTTTCTACAAATTGCTTTCAGTATGAACATCCATCTCTGTTCTTTGTCTGCTCTTGTAGAAGCAGCTTTGGTCTGTTTGCTAATATTGAGAGCTGTAGTGTGTGTGTGTGTTGCCTGGAGGGTGATCTTAAAAACGAAGATAAGACTGCTGACAAATCAGCCATCAGGAGCCATTTGTCTCTGCAGATTTCAGACGAAGAAACACGCATACACCTGCGCTCTCTAGAGAACTCTTACGTCACTGTGTGACCACAACACACAGGCGCTACTGAATCTGGACAAGCTCCCGGGCTTCATGGCATCATGCTATTCCATCAGGAGTCTGAAGAGGGCAGTGCTGTGATAACTGAGTCTCTGGCTCTGGGACAGTCTGACCTCTGTGTTAACAAAACACCCACTCGCTTTCACACACTCACAATCATGCGCACACACACCGCAGAGTCTCGTCCAAGTCTCAGCGCACCCTGAATAGCCAACACTTTAGAGAGGAAACATATGCTCATCTCAGCTGAGTGTGGCGCGTGCTGTGTTCCCTGGTGTGGCAGCTCCCAGAGCTTCATTCGCTCAGACAGATGTGAGAGGATCTGAAAAAGAATTGGGGATGATGTCTCTGTTTTACTTAATGATGATGCAAACTCATCCTGCTACGGGACGAAAAAAGACACGAGTTATGCTCTCTCTCTAGTGTCAAACATGTAGAGACTAGTCTTAGCTTCAGATTTGGATTGTCTGATATATAATGCGCACAAACTCAAATCTGCTCAACACCAAATATTAGAAAGAATTTTGAGGTGCACAAAAGCAAGTAAACAGGACATGTCTAAACTAAATTCTCCTTTGGTTCTGGAGGCATGTTTGAAATAATTCTGACTTTGGGGTGGAAATTCTGACCCCAAAGACTACATGCATTTTCCAATTATGTGTTTGCTGTAGTTTGCATGATATATAACTTAATGATAATCGGAAATGTTTCTAAACGTATTGTATTGGTCCATAATGGATATATATTGGTAAATATCAAGATCAGGTCAGAATATTGTACATGCTCATTTCAGTGTTATTTTAGTATTATTTACATACAGTACTATTATTGTATTTATTAATATTTTGAATTGCTGTTTATTTGTATAGTTTTAGTCATTGTTACATGCTGTCTTTACAAAATTAATATTTTTCATACTGTATGAAAAATTGTTGTGATGCCTAAATACATTTGTAGCATTTACAATGACAGAAATTAGTTTGTGTGTATTATATTTAATTTAGACAAATTTTGATTAAATTTATCAGTGATTTACATAATGTATCAGTATCAGACATCCCTCCTGAAACAGCAATAGGCTACTGTCGCACGCACGCTCGGCATCCAGCACCGGCTTTGGAATTAACGATGTCCACAGACAAGGTAGAGTATGTTGCATGATTTTATGAAAGTATGATGTATTGTGACATCAGAAAGGTAGAAAAACTAAATAATGACTATTGTAACGCTTGCCGTAAAGCAAGTCAAATTTGTAGTTTCTAATGTCTCATTCGAACTACAGTTTCATACAGTTGCAACCCGATCTGGCAAACTCGCATAGAGCGGTTATAGCAGATATAGGGCCGCAAAGCGAATGCAGAAAGTGCCTTTCACCCTGTTACGACTTGATGAACCACTGAAACGATTTCTTCAGTGAAAAAAAGTTCTTTAGTGTTGCTTTAACAGCAATAATTTCATCTCAGACCGTGGTCAGTTTGGTTTAAGTAGCTCTCGTTACAGGACAGAGGAAGCTAATGATTTCTCCCCCATGCAGTGTAATATTAGACGTCTCGTCCTGTGTGTGTAATGGATCTCCATACCGCTGATTATTAGATTTCTCTGCCCCTCATCTGACTATACTTACACCTGTGTGCTTTTGAGCATCACTCTGATGTGCTTTAACAGATTTCAGTTTTTTGTATCTCAATAGTTACCACTGTCGGGCCAAAAACGGGCGTGATAGTGCCTACCAGGGCCAGTCGTGTTTCCACGGTCACTTCCGGGGCTTGATCGGGGCCACCGGCCAGGGTTTTCTGGCCCGCTTTGGACCAAGGCATTCGCCAGGCCAGAAAACCCTGGCCGTTGGCCCCGATCAGGCTCGGGCAAGGGGAGTGGTTATGAACAGATGCAGAGTTTATCTGAGGCGGGAGACAGCAGCGTCGGATGATTCTGTCAGCTAACATCAGCATTAAAGACTCTTAAAATCATTTACCTCAGAACTCACTTTCATGTTTGAATGACTTCTGTTTGTGATTCATTATGGATTCTGATCATCGTATAAGGTAGAAATATTTATACGCGATGCAAAAGACTATGCACGCTAAGCATTACCAAAGTAAACATGGTAAATATGAACGCTTGAAGAAATTAGACAAATCATAAAGGCTATCACAATCATGTCTTTATACCAGACTATCATAAAATAAAGCAACTTTGTTTTCGGGAGCTTCCTCTGTTTTTCTGACTGAAAATATAACTGTATAGCCTTACTGGGAGAGAGCGCTAAAGCTCATCAGATCGTATTTTTGGTGGCATATTTGTAGTAATGATCGTTCTTTCTATGCGATGTAAATATGTCCTGTAACTACTACCAAATAAACAGAAACAGACGTGACTGAATAAGTCTGTCTGTCCTCTTTCTTTTTTGAAATAGACCTAACAGTAAGCCACTTTATTTCTGTGGGGCTATAATGTGCAATTTTGACACTAATTCATTATGATCAATGTATCACTTTTCATTGTAAACCTGTGGTAAAACATTGATTCTTGTGTTTTAAATATTCAAGTAAACAACAAAAATGTCAGCAAACGATCGCTTTTATCATGTTTGTTTTGCGATCACGCTGTTTCCAGTGATTTCTTTCAGATTTTTCTGATAAAACTTCCCTTTTTTTTCAACTTCCATTTGTTGTTGAAATGATGGGTTTGTGTGACGTTGTTACAGAGAGGCGTGTTAGGGGCGTGTTTTAGTGAAGCGCTGCAGAGCCTCTGGCCCAACTGTGGAAACGTAGTGTGGTTTTGGGCTCGGTGCTACAGGCCCCGGAGCTTTTAGCACGGCACGGCCCGTTTAAAGCCCTGGCTCGCACTGGCCCGACAGTGGAAACGCGGCTAATGAGCACACTGGCCAACTTATGTGCGTTTCTGTAAATGTTCTATTTAGCATTTAGCTCAATTTAAAAATCCTCAGATGAGGGAGAGAGTGGGAGAAAGTCAACGTTTTCAAATGGAGTCTGACAGCGCATGAACTTTAACTGCTACCGTTTTCTCTCTGCCTCATCTTATGTGAGCAAATTATGGTCTTCTGGAACTTTCTCTCTGATGTGCTCTACTTTAAATACATCTAACCGCCGCCAGCACAATCTGCTTTTATGCAAAGATCACTTAATGTCTCATTGATTTCGCATTTTAATGGATTTAGCGCTGCGTGGCGAGGAGGAAACCTGGTAACCCGAGAGAGTGTGAGGTGCATGTTAGTCAGAGTGGAGCTCTGCAAACACCCCTCGCCACCTGCACCAGCGGACACTGAGTGCTGGAGTCAAAGCAGATTGCCTAAGGTGAAGAGAAAGTTGCAAAGAGAAAGAGAGAGAGGTGTTGATTGTCCTCAGAGCCGCAGGGACGCTGTTTGTCTTAATAACCGTGGATAGCTGGTGCTTTAGCCATCTGCTGTGCTGAAAAGGCCCTGGAGGGGGGAGAGCGCGGCAGGAATCATGGAGGTCATACTGCAGGACTGAGGGGTCAACAACACTGAGGACAGAGCAGATCTGGTGTTGGGTTTCGTTTTAAACCACACACACTAATGCAGGAGGACATTTGAGACACTGTCTGCATACTCTCACAGAGCCAGACTTAAAGCATGGTCCACTTTGCAGCTCATTCTGGCAAAGAACTGCCATCTTGACATTTTGTCAAATTTTACAAACTAAAATTAATTTAAATGCTACAAAAGAATTTTAGGAATCACACCATTGGGACTCTTTCTGCCGGTTTAATCTGCTACGGCAGTAGCTGGTGACAAGTAACTGTTTATCAGGGAGTTACTGAGTCATTCATTCAAGCAATTTGTTCAAAAACACAGATTTTTTTTATAAACGAAATACTTGACTGCCTTTATGAGTAAGTCATTTAATCATACACACACGATTTGTTCAAAAACAATGATTCAATTCAGAAATGAAATAAGTGACTGGGTGCATCTCAATCAGAACCGTAGCTTCCTATAGGGCTTAGAATAATATATGTGACCCTGGACCACAAAACGTTTAAATTGAGATTTATACATCAATCTTTCCAACGCTTTCCATTGATGTATGGTTTGTTAGGATAGGACAATATTTGGTCGAGATACAACTATTGAAAATCTGGAATCTGAGGGTGCAAAACAACCTAAACATTGAGAAAATTGAAAAATATATGATATATTTGATATATTTAAGGTAGGAAATGTACAAAATATCTTCATGGATCATGATCTTTACCTAATATCCTAATGATTTTTTGGCATAAAAGAAAAATCAATCATTTTGACCCATACAATGTATTGTTGGCTAATGGCTATTGCCACAAATATACCCGTGCGACTTATGACTGGTTTTGTGATCCAGGGTCACATATAGTGTACACAAATTCAGCCACTGGTAAGGACAGTAAAGGACCCAGGCTCAGTACATAATGGGACACTGATGACTATTTCCAGCGACATGAAAACATCTTATAGTTCAACATCACTACTGGTATTTATGAACAACAGCACAACTAATATATTTTTTTATGTTGTTTAAAATACATTATGATAAAAAAAATTATTTTTACATATACGTGCAACATTTTAGCCATAAATAAATTATAAATGTTAGCTAGATTATATTCTTTACCCGTCTGACAATGTATATTTCTGCTGAAATATAATTCAATTATGGTTTGTTAAAAAAACAAAAAAAAAAAAACATCTATCGCGTGTCATTATGTTTAGTGATTCTCACGTGATTTATGTTTCACGCTTCAGAACTAAGGGAACAATGAGAATCGATGCTCCCTGATTTTCACTGTGGGACTTATTAGGGAGCAAACATTTTAGTTCACTGGTAGGATTTTGCAATTGAGACGGCCCTTAAATGGCCAACACCCTGATCAGTGCCCTGACTACTGACCTAGAGAGCTGATTGAGATCCTCCCACTGTATTTATGAGTGAGTCATTGGATCATTGTGAAGGGAGTGGATTGGAATCCACTGCTGCTTCAATGTATATGTAATGAGTGATTATAATCAAGGTATTAATCAATACTTTTCCTTCTAAATATCAAATGAGTTGAATGACTTCTCAGAAGATTTTACTTTGTTATAGAAGGCCAAATCCAACCTTGGAAAAGATGTGTGCCGGGTGTGTGTGTTAGTCTTCTTGCTTACAGGTTAAGGAACCACTGGCATTGTTGGAGATTGACTGAGTTGTTGTTCGAGACATGCTGGCACCCAGCAACCCAAATTTGCGACCTGGAAGTTCATGACGTGCCTAACTTCAGGGTCCGAGTGTCAGCGGCATAATCTATGGAGATATGCTTCTGTCTATCTGTATATGTGTGGAAAATTACTATGTTTATCAATTTCTTGGCCAATAAGAATCATTCAGCCTGTAAGCAATGACGTAGCTTAGACCTTGGAAATGGTATAACTGCTGTGATCTTTGTAACTGTAAGTGGGGCGGCCTACGAACTCCTGTGTGAGTCTTGAAGCTGACTTCTGCTGATGAAACTGCAAACTATATTCAGTAAAACTTTTCTTCAATTTTTTATAATTCTGACTCCGGGTCTTCTTTTCAAACATCTGGTCCTTGGGTCCTAAACTGTTAACCCCTAACAATTGAATCAAACACTGATTCATTCAGGAACTAAACAAGTGACTGTCCTTTTGAATGAATCACTGAAGCACTCACTCATCCAATTAATAAAAAAAAAACCACTGATTCACTTAGGAACTTAACAAGTGACTATATTGATAGATAACTGAATCACTTACAACCAATTCATCCAAAACACTGATTTATTAAGGACCAAAACAAGTGACGCCATTTATTAATAAATCACTGAATATTTACTCAATTGGTTCATTCAAAAACACTGATTTATTGAGGAACGACTGCAGTCTTGTGCCTACAGACCGAAACACACCTGTGCTGATATTCTGACATTAAGGGTTCATGTTTGTGTGATATCAAGTATGAAAATTTGATAATAATTAGTGTTTTAAAAAAATTCCCTTTGCCATCATCTAATCCTCTCTTAAAGTGATTTAAATCTAAATGTAAAAATAGGGGAAATTGGCACACACTATTAAATACAATACAATGTCTGGCTAAACCTTTAAGGCTTAGTGACACAAAAGCCCATTGTGCAACCAATCAGAGAGAGTCTGGTCCTAGAGTCCTGCCCTGAGTTCAAGTCACCTTTTATACAATACAGTTGTTTCAAAGCAGCTTTTCAG